>NC_080408.1:8930657-9246315 GCF_030265065.1 Corythoichthys intestinalis | reverse complement strand
TTCTTAAGTCAATATTCTGTAGCCACAAATATTATTCAAAATCTTTCCTTCTTCAAGTTTTTTTTTTTAGGATTAAGTATAATAATGCATTGCTTAAAACAAGGCTGTTAAGATTATTTTCAGCTAGCTATTTTTCTTCCAAGAAATCTGAGAGAAATACACTTGAAGCGATCGCAGATAATTTCACTTATTGCCAATAGATTTATACTTAAAACTGACTAGTTTTAAGGAGGTGTGTTTTGCAGCATATTAATGTTATATATGTTAGGAATGGCTTACTTTTAAACGCATTTTTGTGCAGCTTAGGTATTTACTCTGTAAGTAATTGTTGCCAAAGGTTTACCATTACACAACGTCAGACAATCTGTCATTATTTAGATGTTTGAATTGACGACTTGTTCATACTTTATGTTGAAAAAAAGAGCAATAAATTATATTTTTGCACAGTAATATTTTCTTTTGTGTATACTTTAAAATTTTACATAAATCTTTTAATAGAATTATCGGCTTGACATTATCGGTTATCGGTTGGAATGAGGAGGAAATTATCGGTTATCGGTATCGGTTGAAAAATGCATGATCGTGCATCACTAGTTTTAATTGCGATTAATTACGATTAATTAATTTCTAAGCTGTAATTAACTCGATTAAAAATTTTAATCGTTTGACAGCCCTAATATATATTATTCAAAATTTCATTTTTACCTTAGAATCATTAATTGATGTCTAATATTTCATAACAAAAAAAAAAAAAAAAAAAACGACTTAAAAAAATTATTCACTCGCATATTTTATACTTTTAAACAGTATATTTTATACTTTTAAACAAATTACGTCACAATGAAAAAAATGGCGTCTGTAAAAATGTCACGGATATCTACCTCATAACTATTGTTTAATTGTATTTTTTTGTTACTGTCGCATTTTCTCCGATATGTTGGATGATAAATAATCGATTCAAACAAAGAAAAATTGGAGAAAAAAAACGTTTTGAAAAAAAAAAAACGTTTGAAAGGGTAAATATATGAAAAAGAAAATCTCGACCACTCCTTGATGTCTGCGATTTCTGCATCGCAACCCTCGTTATAATACCATGTTTCTCCCATAAAATAAAATTAAAAAATCCGGCTGTGGTCGTTCACAGCTGTGTCTTGACATTCAGTGATACATGCTACATGGAGTTTTTGGATTGAAACAAGGTAAGTACGCCATAATATCTCGTTAAAGTCATGGCGTCTGTAATTCCGCTCTCGGATGCTCTCACCTCCAGATAGGGTTTTGCTGTTTAAAAAGCATTTTTAATGCCCTCCTGTTCAAAATTATTCTTCCCCCAGAAAATTGAAATTTTAAGCTTTCCAATGATGTATCACGTATGCATATCGGACAATTTTGTAAAGCTGTAAAGCTTCATTGCTTCAAGAAGCTTAATTTGGATATCACTTCTCCCTTGGGGGAGACAGTCAACCACTGCTGCCACCTGCTGTCAACACTGTTGTTGTCCAACGTGCCTCCTAGCATGCATTGCAGTTCTACAGATGTAAACATCAATCAAAATTCATGTTCTGCGCTAATTATTTCTTCAGTTGCTGTTCCAGTTGTTTCATTAATTGCTAGTTATGGTATTTGGGAACACTTTATTTGACAGTGGCGCCATAAGACTGTCATTAGACAATCATAATTATGACATGACACTGTCATGAACATTAATGAATGCTTATAACAGATGTCATTTAGTGTTATCCAGCAAATTATCTCACTTTTGAATGGATGTAAAAGATCCAGGCTGGACATTAATGGAGTTAGTGACATAATTTGCCGGATGGCACTTAATGACATTTGGCCTAAGCATTCAGTAATTCCCATGATAGTGTCATGTCATAATTATGACGGTTTCATGACAGTCTTATGATGCCACTGTCAAATAAAGTGTGACCTATTAACCCAAACAAATCAACAAATAAGTCGCACTGGACTATAAGCCGTAGGATTCTAAATGAAGCAAAAAAGTAGCGGCTTATAGTCAAAAATTATGGTACATATAGATTGAAAATGGGTGGGAAGAAGTTAAGCTTTTTTGGTTCCCACGCTCTATACAGCCATCTATTCATTCATTTTCTCCCGCTTATCCGAGGTTGGGTCACAAGGGCAGCAGCTTCAGCAGAGAAGCCCGGACTTCCCTTTCCCCAGCCACTTCATCCAGCTCTTCTTTGAGGATCCCAAGGCGTTCCCAGGCAAACAATGAGACAGTGTCCCCAACATGTCCTTGGGTCCCGCGGCCTCCTCCCAGTGGGACTTACCCGGAACACATCACCAGGGAGGTGTCCTGAAGGCATCTTAATCAGATGCCCAAGCTACTTCATCTCGCTTCTCTCGATACAAAGGAGCAGCGACTCTACTTAGAGCCCCTCAAGAAACACCGAGCTTCTCACCTTATCTCTAGAGCCCGGACACCCTACGGAGGAAACTCATTTCGACCTCTTGTATCCGTGATCTTGTGACCATAGGTGAGGGTAGAAATGTAGATTGAAAGTAAATAGAAGCTTCACCTTTTGGCTCAGCTCCCTCTGCACCACGACAGACCGATGCAGACGCCTCACCGATCCGCCCGTCGATATCCCTTTCCTTTTTTCCCCTCACTTGTGAACAAGACCCCGAGATATTTAAACTCCCCCACTTGGGGAAGAACCTCATCCCTGAGCTGGAGAGAGCCACCTTTTCCCGACTGAGTACCATTGTCTCAGACTTGGAGGTGCTGATTCGCATCACGACCGCTTCACATTCGGCTGCGTACTGTTCCAATGAGAGTTGAAGGTCGCAGCTTTATGAAACCAACAGAACTCTGCAAAAAGGATAGATGCATTACTGAGGCTACCAAACCAGAGCCCCTCGGCTGTGCCTGTTCTGTCCATAAAAGTTATGAACAGAACCGGCAACGTAGGACAGCCTTGGCAGAGTCCAACCCATACTGGAAATAGATCCGACTTAATACCAGCTACGCGGACCAAACTCTGACACCGGTCATACATCGCCATCACTACTTTCACCACCATCATCTTCAATGCCACTACCATCACCATTGTCCCTATATATTGGATCACACTTTCATGAGTCAAAGTATTTCTGATAAAAATTTGACAGGGGCTCATGGTTACAACCATTGTTCTACAGGCGCTTACACAATGTTATAATATACAACCAGGGGCGCAACTACCCATTTGTGTTAGGTTATGCGAAATGAAAAAACAATACAATTGACTTCATTTACTCACCTCTGACAGAGGCAAACTGGACCTAACAACACACAATACAATCTAACTTGCAACACTTATTAATATTATTGATTTAGCAACCAAACCTGAGTGGAGCAGTGAACTCTCTCTCTCCCTCTTGCTCTAATCAGTGGGGCATCAGAGCCTCTACACCACAGGTGTCAAATTGATTCCAGAAAGGGCCAAGTGGGTGCAGGTTTGCTTTCCAATCAATGAAGAGGATACCTTCATACAAATCAGATCTTTTACATGTGTAATCAGTTAATCATTGTCAGGTGGTGCTTGTTTCAGCAGAAAGTTCATTGGTTAAACTCTGCGCGGTATCGGTTGGAACAAAATCCAGCACCCACTTGGCCCTTTCTGGAATAGGTTTGACACCTGTCCTCTACACACAAACCCCAGGACCTGAACGGGACTGCTCATTGCTACCGGCAAAAGTCGGTAATCAAACTCGTTGGCAACAATCTATTGAGTTTCCTAATAAACAACTAAAATGTGTAAGAAAAAGAAAATCAAAACTTGAGTGGGAGTAATTTTTCCAGCAGGGCCGAGAATGAAAAGTGGTATTGGCCATTTTTTGTCATGTGACAAAAAATGCCACATGGCAAAATACATTTTGCCCCATGGAGAAAAAATTTCACAAAATCAATTTTGCCACATGGCAAAAAATGCCATGTGGCAAAAAAAAAAAAAAAAAAAAAAAAAAGAATGCCACATGGCCCAAAAAAATGCTACATGGCAAAAAATATATATATATACATGCCATATGTCAAAATACATTTAGCTCTATGGAGAAAAAAATGCTCCATGGAGAAAACAATGTCACATGGCAAAAACCATTTGCCACATGTCAAAAAAATTTCACATGGCAAAATCACTTTTGCCAAGTGGCAAAAAAATGCTACATGGCAAAAAAAAAGCCACATGTCAAAAAATGCCACATGTAAAAAAAGAAAAAAATGCCACATGGCAAAAAAAAATAAAAATGCCACATGTCAAAATCCATTTGCCACATGTAAAAAAAATGGCACATGGAAAGAAAAAAAATATGTCACATGTCAAAATACATTTTGCCCCATGGAGAAAAAAATGCTCCATGGAGAAAACAATGTCACATGGCATAAAACGCCACATGGCAAAAACCATTTGCCACATGTCAAAAAAGTGTCACATGGCAGAATCACTTTTGCCACGTGGCAAAAAAAAAAATGCCACATGTCAAAATCCATTTGCCGCATGTCAAAAAAATGCCACATGGAAAAAAAAGCCACATGTCAAAAAAAAATGCCACATGTCAAAATCCATTTGCCGCATGTCAAAAAAATGCCACATGGAAAAAAAAGCCACATGTCAAAAAAATATGCCACATGGCAAAATCCATTTTGCCGCATGACAAAAAAAAAAAAACACATGGCAAAATACATTTTGCCCCATGGAGAAAAAAATGCTCCATTGAGAAAATAATGTCACATGGCATAAAAAGCCACATGGCAAAAACCATTTGTCACATGTCAAAAAAATGTCACATGGCAAAATCACTTTTGCCACGTGGCAAAAAAATGCTACATGGCAAAAAAAAATGCCACATGTCAAAAAAATGCCACATGGAAAAAAATGCCACATGTCAAAAAAATATGCCACATGGCAAAATCCATTTTGCCGCATGACAAATACCACTTTTGGTTCTCGCTGTCCCTCAAATTTTGACTGGGACCAGGAGTGATCGGTGGGGTTTCTTCGTGACGGTGCCCCCTGTCGGCTCGCGCCCATTTGCGCTGCAATTGCTGTTCAATGTGTAGTTGCACCACTGTATACAGCAAAGTTCAAATGGATTGGATGTCGACTGCAACCAATGGCGACTGAAAGCTTGATTTTGCCTTATTTAAAGTAGGTACATTTTGGTAAATCCCTTCACAAAAATGTCTATTTCCTTCTAGCAGTGCATTACCTTTTGTCGAAAATTCCAGAAAATATTTCAAGTAGCTGTTTGGCACTTTTTTTTTTTTTTTTAGTTTTTTTCCCCACACTACTGTCCAGACGATCATGTGCACAAGTCATTAATGGCAACCCAGACCAACAAAGAGAATATTTAAAAATATTTTTCACTTCATGTAATCACATTTTAGATCAGTTAATGTTGATGAAATAAAGATGTGAGTATCCAATTGGCCTCTTGCCATCCTACTTCCAGTTGTCTGCCATTCCCCTGCTGTTCTATGGTAGGTTTGGGACTCCTTCAGCTCATTGCTTTGTATTTATTGCCCTTCTCTACACACAGACTCTCACTCTTTTACAGCTCTCAAATGAAGAAATCCCCATTGGAACCACCAGATGTTTTCTATGAAACTGTACTGCTGCTGGCAGTAGATAAAGCAATGTAAAGGTAGCAGAGAGCCTAGTTAGAGGAGAACAAACAGCAAAAAAAATGTCATGTTTGCGATCAAAACATGACCTCAAATGAATGCAAGTCCGACTTTATATCTAACAATGTGCAAATAATGGTTTGCAATAGTTTGCCATGAATCGGGTTCGTGTCCAGTTGTTTTCCCAGCATGGACAGGTCATGAAAGTGGAAGCATAAATGCCAAATAATTGCCTGAAATTGAATAGATCCAGCTGTAAGGTGCTGCAATCATGGAGAGCCATCATCTTTTGCTGACATTGTGCTTCTATACGACCTGCAGAGACTGAAATAGTTTAAGGCAATTTTGTGCAGCACTGCAGTAGGAATAAGTATAAGCAGTTGCGTGGCTAGGGTCTCTTAAGGCTCCAAACAAGAAATCCCTGGTGGACGTGGTTTATTTTGTTGCAGATGTTAAGCTCCGCTGCTGCGAAAACAAGGTTGTACTCCAAAACACAAAACAACGGAGGGATGCGTTCAAGGGTTTATTAACTCATTAATTCCCAGCCATTTTCACCGGTGCAACCCCCTTCACTCCGGCCATTTTACTGGATTTTGACTGATTTTGCAAGGCCCACAGAAAAATCTGTTCTTTTGCTATATAAACATGGAACCCGCCAAAAGAAAGATTACACTCTTCTTTCAGCAGGAAAAAAACGTTAGTTCATATCGTTTTCCATTCTTTAGAAATCCGCATTAGAAAACAGAGAAATTAAGCTTTTTGTAAAAGTATACATTTCAAACATAACTGACTTTAACACAGCTATTTTTTGCTTATGTGACATCCCAAACATCTGAATAATATTTTCCTTTTACAAAATAACATAACAACAAAAATAGAGCTTTTGATAGCAAAGCAATAATTTATTTGCACATGGCTGGACTCTGTGTTCCAATATGGTTGACCCCATTCTAAATGCCCATGCTAGTTGAAGTATCTTAATAAAACTATATACACTTAATGTTGAAGGTCATAAGTTTCATCGGTTAAATATACAAAGAAAAGTACAAATATTTGTTGGTTCTATGGCAGATTTTCATAAATGTGCAACATGAGCGCTGCCTGCAAAATGCTTTATCAAAATGCCTTTTCTTTTGAAGTGAACGGCACTTCTTAACTTGAAAAGATAGAAATGCCAAACGTTACACACAAAAACTTGAAACATTTCTACACAAACTGTGATTCAGGTTAAGAACACCCTGTAAATGCTTAACAAACTGTTAACAAATACTTCACAAATCAACAATAAATCATTTATCAATAGTTTACTAATGATCTATTAACTAGTAAAACGGATAGTTATTATAAAGTGTTACCGTTCCTTTGTTGTGCTTAGATCCTCATTTATTTATTATTTTTATACCGTTTGAGGCTCAGCTTAGGTACAGTATTTTCATTTTCTATCTTCCTCATCAGATTACTCGATTATTCGAACTAATTAATCGACTATTAAAATAATTGATAGCTGCAGCCTTATAGGAGTGTATGGAAAGAATTAGGTAGCTTTTTTTTTTTTTTTTTTTAAACACTTTGTTCTCTCAAACGTCTCAGTCCTCTGTCGGGTTTATCTGGATCCTCAAGTGACAATAACAGCCTCGAGCGCTGGTTGTTTCTGGGCTCGGCTCTGACAGCCAGTCACGGGAACTCAATAGTTCTCTGGTGTCTGCATTTACGACTCCCTCCAGCACTCCCTTTCTTTTATAGTGTGGTATTTTTGGACAGCGTTATGCTCTAACGCAATCACATAGTTCTACTAGTGGGCACGCGTTCGTAGTGTTTGAACATACCTCAAGCAAAACAAAGCCTAAACAATTGATTCTAAACTGCCCTGTGGCACATTTGAGCATCTCCCAATGTAATCTCATGATGACGGTGGAAAAAAGTTGTCACATTTCACAGTTTGTGAACTGTTCTTATATGGGAACGCTAGCCACCATTGGCCTGGAGGGTCTCCAGTCCATCTGAATTGGATTTGGTTTTCCAGAATGAAGGGCTGAGTAATCCTCGAAGTGCCGCCTCATCATTAAATCTACCATTTTCATGTCTTAAACACACACACACAAATATATTGTAGTTTTTAGCATTAAAATTAGCAGAAACATTTTTGTGTTTAACAAAACAGGGGCAGATATACTAAATGTACCTGTCAACACTTAAAGTGCGTTTGACACCAAAAAGCATTTTTATTTCATATTTCACGTGGTGATTAATGCTCCTGAATGAAATGGACCGCTTGGATGTGTGTGGAAGTGACCGTTTTATATATTCAATTTTTGAATTCCGCGCCATGAAAATGAGTAAGTTCTGGCTCCAGTCTCGGGTTTAGGACGAATGCGGATGTGACGTCACCCAGGTCAGAATCTCACAATACAACATTGCTTTATCGCAGGGGTCCCCAACCTTTTTTGCACCACGGACCGGTGTTATTTGAGTCTTTTTTTCACGGACCGGTGTTCGGCCATTCCTTACTACGCGGCGAAACGTCATACACAATGCTCAGCGCGCTTGCGCATGCATCCACACGCATGCGCACATCGGTTAGAAGAGGCGAGTACTCACTATTTTTGTTTTTATTTAATTATTTAGATACTTATTGCATGTATTACCCTCTCATACTTTTAACCATTGTGTTTTTTTGTGTTAGCTTTGAAGCAGTTGACCACATTAGTCACGTAGCGTATTCAAACCATACTTATTTGATATAACTACATTTGAGTATTTTCTGCAGGCATTTTTTTAGTACGTTATTCCTGTATGCATCTAAACAAAACAAGTTTAGAGCGTACGGTAGTACTTTGGGTGTCAAATTCGACTAATGGAGCACGTTTCGCCGATGTAAGAGATTTTGTCAGAACACCGGTGTTCTGACAAATTTTGCAACCCATCAAAAATTGCAACGATGCGGTTCTGCGCATGCGCGTAACGTTAAACAAAGCTGCAAAATGCGCAAATGCAGCGATTCCAAAGTAAACACTACTAACTTTCTTGAAAGAAAGGAATATTAACTTGGAAGGACTTTTAGAAAAGTTCTCCACAGATACATCCTGCCATGTTAGCTGCACACAACAACTGTACACCGCTCTGACACTTAACGGCTTCGCCTTGTCGTTAAGCATTAATTAAGAAGCCCGCTTCACAAAGATACGATTTTGGAAATTGTTGCAAGGTTTTCAATGCTCTCGTAGCGATGTCAGGATATTCCGGAATGACTTTAATCCAGAACCTCGGTAGAGTTGTTGTCTCAAATGTACATTTAATAAGGTCGCCGTCATTTGCGATCTCTACAAGTTGATCCTTCTGTTGCACAGAAAATGCTCGAATCACTCGGTTTATTCACAAACGGGTCACGAATTCACTCCATCGCAGTTCGTGGGTTTTTGAGGTTGTAGGCTCGTCAGGTGCCCTTTTCGCCGTAAAAATATCTCTAAAGACGTCTGTTTTCCAGTCATCTTCGCTCGTGTGGGGGCTAATTATTTCCGGGAGCAAATGTGCTGCGCCCACGGCCTAAATACGTTATTATCGAGGACAAGCGCACATAGAAATATTATATACACAAACAAGATGTACTGCTAGCAGTCCAATCAATAGATTTCTATGACGACATTTTAATCTATCCTGTAGTATTATATCTAGAGTAGACAGGGATATTGGTGTGTTAAGCAGGGGCACAGGGTTAATTCAGCCAGAATGCGGTCGTTATTAAATTATTATTTCTGTGCGGCCCGGTAGCAAATGCGCCACGGACCTGTACTGGTCCGCGGCCCGGCAGATGGGGACCCCTGCTTTATAGCATGCAGATGGACAGCGGATTCAGCTGATTTTGCAGATTAATTTGTTTATTTTTCGCATCACGCCAGCCAAATGTGCTGCAGGAATTTGTTGCTGCGCCAGCGAGAGGTGTGTGAGCCTTTTGGGGTTTCAGAAAGTTCCCGTTCACCCCGAGATCGGCCAAGACAAGTGTGCGACAACTGTGGGACAATTGGACTTATGAGGAAGTGAGTAAACATCGTGTTTTGTCAAATACTGGGATCATGGCACATATTTTAATGTGGAGGTGGTTTGCATTTTGTGGCTGACAATGCTCCTTATCCACCAAGAATGCCACTTCGCTGACGACTGGCGGCTTGTCGCCCCCCCGCTGGGAGAGCGCTATACTCGGCTTATTGCCCTCTTTGTGTGCCCGGTGTTCTGTCAAATTTTCCAACCCATCACAAATTGCAACTTTGTGTTAAAATGGCCACAAATACAATGATTCCTAAGCAAACACTACAAACGCTCTTTAAATAAAAGAATAAGAAGAAAGCACGCTGCTCTCTCACTGTTTACGTCTTCGCCGTGTAGTTAAGCATTAATTTACGCCATATTGTGTTCACCATGTGGCTCCTCTGACGTCGGCTGGTTTGTCCAGCGGTCATTGTCCAGCTGCTTCACCACAAACAAGCTCTCCTGCAGCAGGGGAACAACGAGCTGTAACGTCTCGCCGCCGGGCGGGTTGCCGATTGGTGAAGACAATCGACAATCCCGCCGCCGTGTGACATGATCCGGGCTAGTTTTGTGTCAGACGTCACTCAGTTCGGGTTAGCATGTCGGCTAGCTGTCACGCCTCTTGGTTTGTTTACATTCTCATCTCCAAAGCCGGGCAGGGAAATGACAAAAGCCGGACCAACTACAGTGGCATAAAATATCGTTCGGGAGACGCGAAGTTGACAGTTTTGACCATTTTGGAGTAATTTTACCATGTCGTACTGAGTAAATGCGTTTTTAATATTTCATATTCCACTTAGTGCAAGACTGTTATTTGTCATGACAATACCATTTATTTAGAAATTGGGGAAAAGTACTTGGATAAAAAGAATATTTTGAAAAAATATTGGAGTAGAGAGATTGAAACAATTACATTTTGCGGCTCTTTTCGTCACATTTTCCTTGTTCTGAATTATTCTCCCTCAATGGGCTGAATTCTAAATCAGATGAAACCATGACCCTGCCGACGTCATCTTCCTGTTGGCGACGCTAGAGCCCTATAATGGTAGGTGTGGCTAAACGGCAGATTAAAAGACTAATTTGTCGTCATCTGTGTGTCGCCAAATTGTTGTAGATAGTCGAATGGTCTCAAAATATGATTCTAAATCATATAATAATGCTACCTAAGACATTTTTTCATCCTGTCATACGCACTTTAATGTAATTCCTAAAGATCCCGATCGATCAGGTCCGATCACGTCATTTTCAAAGTATCGGAATCGGCAATAAAATATCGGACATGCCTTTTTTTGATATATAAATATATTTTATTTAAATCGTTTTCTAATTGTATTTAACGTTACGGACAAAATGTCTTACACTCATCCAGAGTAGTTTTGGCTTAAAGTAGGGCTATTAAATGTATTGCGTTAACAGCGGTAATTTATGTTTTTTAATTAATCACGTTAATTAATTAACGCATGCGCTGCACGACCCACTCACGCATTATCGCGTTCAATCTATAAAGGGGCAGTTTTACCTATATATAGAGCTAAAAGGCAGCGTATAATTTGTAGAGAGAATTTTGACAGCCTTTGGAGCCTTTTTTTATTTGGCTAAAGCCTTACAATCCCTCTCCCAGCAATTAAAAATATCGTGAGAGGTCATGTGGGGAAGAAAGGTAGTAGTTGATCATTTTCTTAACACCCTATGTTCTTTCCCAACGCAGAGAAGATATATTAATTGGTGCCCCTATGCACAGTCATTGTTGCACTTCCCATCATGCATTTGGGCAGAACAGTTAAATGGGTGCAGTATCATTTACTGAAAGCTCAACAAATGCACTAGATGGCAATATTTAGTCACAATATACAAAGTCACATTTATCCTTTAAGAATTACAAGTCTTTCTATCCGTGGATCCCTCTCACAGAAAGAATGTTAATAATGTAAATGCCATCTTGAGGATTTATTGTCATAATAAACAAATACAGTACTTATGTACTGTATGTTGAATGTATATATTTGTCCGAGTTTTATTCATTTTTTTCTTAATGCATTGCCAAAATGTATATGATCGGGAAAAATTATCGGGAATGATTGGAATTGAATCGGGAGCAAAAAAAAAAAGCAATCGGATCGGGAAATATCGGGATCGGCAGATACTCAAACTAAAACGATCGGGATCGGCTCGGGAGCAAAAAAACATGATTGGAACAACCCTAGTTTCATCATTTAAAAATGGATTCAAGTCAAGATTTTGCCGATTTAGAGTATTTTAGATAAAATTTACCGTACTAATCGGACTAAAAGTTACCGTACTAATCGGACTATAAGCTGCTACTTTTCCCCCTTCATTTTGAATCTTGCGTCTTATAGTCCAGTGCGGCTTATTTGTTGATTTATTTGGGTTAATAGGCAACACATCCCTCCTAGCATGCATTGCAGTGCTACAAATGTAAATAACAATCAAAATCCATGTTCTGTGCTAATTATTTATTCAGTTACTGTTCCAGTTGTTTCATTAATTGCTTGTTACGGTATTTGGTAACACGTTATTAACAGCGGCATCATCAAACTGTCATAAGCGCGTCATAATAATGGTATGACGCTATCATAGGCATTACTGAATGCTTATGAGAGATGTCATTAATTGTCATCCGGCAAATTATGTCACTAACTCCATTTATGGCCAGATCGGATCTTTTACATCCATTCAAAAGTGAGATAATTTGTATTCTTTAATCCTCATGACAGTGTCATGTCATAATCATGATTGTCAAATGACAGTCTTAAGCGCCACTGTCGAATAAAGTGTTACCAGATACCATAACTAGCAATTAATGAAACAACTGAAACAGTAAGTGAAGAAATAATTAGCACAGAACATGCATTTTGATTGTTATTGACATCTATAGCGCTGCAGTGCATGCTAGGAGGCATGTTGGCCAACAACAGTGTTGACAGCAGGTGGCAGAAGAGGTTGACTGTCTCCCCCAAGGGAGTGGTGATGGCCAAATGTAGCTTCTTGAAGCAATGAACCTTTGAAGTCAATTGTTTCAAAGCTTCATGGTGGTTCATTTGGTCTTATGACAGTAGTATGATGCTGCTGTCAAATAAAGTGTTACCGATTAATATCTTTTGGTGTAAACATCCCATAATACAGTGAGGACAGCTGCGGCTTATAGTGCGGTGCGGCTTATCTATGAACAAGTGCTGTTTTCGTGTCGCATTTGGTGTGTGGCGGCTTATAGTCAGGTGCGCCTTATAGTGCAAAAATTACGGTAATTAGGTTCGCTCAGAAGGTTCGCTAAAACAGCCTTCGAAAGAAGTGTACTGTTGTAAGATGACAGCTGTTTACTAACGCCGGCGAGTGTCATTTCGCATCTAGTTTTTTACACAAGTGCTAACGCTGCAGAGTCTGTCAATTCGCATCTACTTCTATATACATGTGATATCTACCGTAGCATTATGTGGGCGTAGTTTGTAGCGGCTGTTGGCCGCAGTCAGGTATTTTTGTTTTTTTATGTAGCGGCATGAGTTGAGCCATGTTTACACTCGGTCCGTTCCTCATTGCGTCCCGAAGACCGCTGTTACCAATCTGAACTTTTTGGCAATTGCGGTGCTCTCAACTAGGAACCGTGGTAGGTAGTGGACTGGCAATTTCCGTAGCTCGTTCGTCGCTCCTACGTCTGGCTCTTATTTCAGGTAGGTGGCGTAGTGTATAAAAAACACCTGCACGCCTCGGATGGCTTTTGCAGTGGAGACTTTATTACCAAACACAACAAACCAGCGGGGGACACAGCCACTTAACACAGGGCTCCTGCGGCAAGCAACTCTCTCACTGCCTACCTGTCTCTCCCCCTCAGCCCTCACTCGTCCACTTCTTCTACGCTAAATTGGCAACGCCGCTCATATTGAAAAGGACAGCGGCCCCTTGTGGATGCCGGTCACACCGCGCTGAGTGTTGAAGGGAATAGTTACCTTTCTCGCACACACCATATAACTGTTTGTATTACTCTAACAACACACGTAATATAATTAATCAGGGAATAGTATCATTCCTCATATTTACTGTAGGACTGTACTACTCTAACACACCTAATATAAAATAAATAGCACACTAGAGTTTAATGAAAAGAAGCAGAATAGATACACAACGCCATCTTATCATTGAAGCCCAACGTGTGCATAACGAGCAAGATTGACACACCAACTCTTGCAATCAGTTCTCCCGGCCACTGCAAGGACAAAGAGCAGGGCGCTCTGTCCTGAAACAAGTAGCATCTCGCCCAGCCCGGATAACAAGTCGATAACGGGCGCTTGGGACGTCAAGACCAGCGTCGGTCTTTGTGGCAACCATGTCCCATCCACGCACGAACCTAACCGCCCAAAACCGGCCACAGAGGGATGATCCCGAAACAACACTCAGCCACACCTTCGGCCCGGCCCACTCCACCGCAGCCTTCAAAAACACTGGACACTGAGATAACAAATGTTTTTTCTGCTGCTCGGCAACATTTTCTATGTAGCCTTGTTTTGGTTCCAGAATTGTCCCTCCATCGTCTGTTTTTGCCTTGTTTTTTGACCATTGTCGACGAATAACTTGTCAACCTGCTTTCGGTGAGTCTTCTTCAAACTTTTGGAACATGGAGTCAGTACAAAGGGTTAACATAAGAGGTGAACGCGCGGAATTTCAGCCCTCCCGGTTGACTCACGGAAGCGGTGAGCAGGGGAGCACCATTTCCGTTTGGCTGTCGCCGTTTCCGTGCGGCTTGGCCGGGGGGGCGAATTCCTTCAGTGTGTGTTTCCGTTCCGCTTTACTTAACATATTTCAATAATCGGAATTTGGATGTTTGTGAATTGTTCTCAAATCTTCCACGGCAAAATCGCGAATAACGTAAGAATTGGAAATTTCACACACCTCTAGTGGCCCCTGGCTGTATTTTGAAGGGCACTCATTCTTGTTAACAGCACGTGGACGTTGTCGGGCGGAGTTAAGTAAGTGGAAGTTTCTCGGCCGTGTGCAGGTGAGCGAGTTATTGCTCGTGACGCATTTAAGAACTGCTCGGATCTCTAGCCACCTTGCTGTCCACGACAATGTGTTAGAATACAGTGCCTTGCAAAAGTATTCGGCCCCCTTGAATCTTGCAACCTTTCGCCACATTTCAGGCTTCAAACATAAAGATATGAAATTTAATTTTTTTGTCAAGAATCAACAACAAGTGGGACACAATCGTGAAGTGGAACAACATTTATTGGATAATTTAAACTTTTTTAACAAAAAAAAAAAAAAACAGAAAGTGGGGCGTGCAATATTATTCGGCCCCTTTACTTTCAGTGCAGCAAACTCACTCCAGAAGTTCAGTGAGGATCTCTGAATGATCCGATGTTGTCCTAAATGACCGATAATGATAAATAGAATCCACCTGTCTGTAATCAAGTCTCCGTATAAATGCACCTGCTCTGTGATAGTCTCAGGGTTCTGTTTAAAGTGCAGAGAGCATTATGAAAACCAAGGAACACACCAGGCAGGTCCGAGATACTGTTGTGGAGAAGTTTAAAGCCGGATTTGGATACAAAAAGATTTCCCAAGCTTTAAACAGCTCAAGGAGCACTGTGCAAGCCATCATATTGAAATGGAGGGAGCATCAGACCACTGCAAATCTACCAAGACCCGGCCGTCCTTCCAAACTTTCTTCTCAAACAAGGAGAAAACTGATCAGAGATGCAGCCAAGAGGCCCATGATCACTCTGGATGAACTGCAGAGATCTACAGCTGAGGTGGGAGAGTCTGTCCATAGGACAACAATCAGTCGTACACTGCACAAATCTGGCCTTTATGAAAGAGTGGCAAGAAGAAAGCCATTTCTCAAAGATATCCACAAAAAATCCCGTTTAAAGTTTGACACAAGCCACCTGGGAGACACACCAAACATGTGGAAGAAGGTGCTCTGGTCAGATGAAACCAAAATTGAACTTTTTGGCCACAATGCAAAACGATATGTTTGGCGTAAAAGCAACACAGCTTATCACTCTGAACACACCATCCCCACTGTCAAACATGGTGGTGGCAGCATCATTGTTTGGGCCTGCTTTTCTTCAGCAGGGACAGGGAAGATGGTTAAAATTGACGGGAAGATGGATGCAGCCAAATGCAGGAACATTCTGGAAGAAAACCTGTTGGTATCTGCACAAGACCTGAGACTGGGACGGAGATTTATCTTCCAACAGGACAATGATCCAAAACAAAGCCAAATCTACAATGGAATGGTTCAAAAATAAACGTATCCAGGTGTTAGAATGGCCAAGTCAAAGTCCAGACCTGAATCCAATCGAGAATCTGTGGAAAGAGCTGAAGACTGCTGTTCACAAACACTCTCCATCCAATCTCACTGAGCTCGAGCTGTTTTGCAAGGAAGAATGGGCAAGAATGTCAGTCTCTCGATGTGCAAAACTGATAGAAACATACCCCAAGCGACTTGCAGCCGTAATTGGAGCAAAAGGTGGCGCTGCAAAGTATTAACGCAAGGGGGCCGAATAATATTGCACGCCCCACTTTTCAGTTTTTTATTTGTTAAAAAAAGTTTAAATTATCCAATAAATTTTGTTCCACTTCACGATTGTGTCCCACTTGTTGATTCTTGACAAAAAATTCAAATTTGATATCTTTATGTTTGAAGCCTGAAATGTGGCAAAAGGTTGCAAGGTTCAAGGGGTCCGAATACTTTTGCAAGGCACTGTAAAACACAAGGGGGAGGATTGACTGCCATCACATATGGATAAAACGGAAAGGATACTTTTGTGTATATTGACACTGACTTGAAGTGAAGACAGCTCAAAGGCAAGGCAATACAGTGAAAGCTATGTTTCGTTCGGATTTACTTGCACCGGGGATAAGACGAAACCTACTCCATTATGTTTCATGTTCAATCAAATATCACACTGAGTAAGTATAAATATTGAGAAATTATATGATGATTAAATATACTGTACAGAAAGCCATTTTGGAACATTTTTAGTTTGTGGTGTGCCGCAAGATTTTCATTCATTCATTTTCCATGCCGCTTTTCCTCACGAGGGTCGCAGAGGTGCTGGAGCCTATCCCAGCCAACTACGGGCAGTAGGCAGGGGACACCCTGAACTGGTTGCCAGCCAATCGCAGGGCACAAGGAGACATACAACCATTCACACTCACTCATACCTACGGACAATTTAGAGTGTTCAATCAGCCTACCATGCATGTTTTTGGGATGTGGGAGGAAACCGGAGTTCCCAGAGGAAACCCACGCAGGCACGGGGAGAACATGCA
This sequence comes from Corythoichthys intestinalis, assembly GCF_030265065.1. NCBI lineage: Eukaryota > Metazoa > Chordata > Actinopteri > Syngnathiformes > Syngnathidae > Corythoichthys > Corythoichthys intestinalis. The sequence continues at coordinate 9,229,370 of NC_080408.1, read as the reverse complement.
AACTCCACACAGGAAGGCCGAAGCCCGGGATTGAACCCTTGATCTCAGAACTGTGAGGCAGATGTGCTAACCACTAAGTCACCGTGCCGCCGCCGCAAGATTTTCCCCATGTAAAAACATACCACTCAGAAAAGGTTGAAAAACGCTGCTGTAGTTAACTCCAATGAAATCTATATTACAAAAATAATTAAAAAAAAAAAAAAAAAAGATTTTGGTATTAAAATATATGTAATTTTTACAAACAATATCCAGCTCCATTAATTTGTTCCAGCTAAGCTAAGCTAAACGGCGCTAAATGAAGCTAACTCAGTCCGTCGTCGTGGAACAGTCCATTGTAGTGAGTGTGTGAAGGGGAGTGATAATATAAATGCAGCATTCAAATGGCTTTCTTTTTTGTTTTGTTATTTGTTTGTTTGGTATGCTGACATAATTACACATGACGAATAGTTGGGGGTGTTGCTGGCTCCGGTGTACGGTGGCCGAGGGGTGTCAGGCGAAATGCAAAGTCAAACACTTTGCAAATAGTAAAAGCACGAACCCCAATTGCAAAAGCTTTGCAAAAGATAAAAAGCACGAATGCAAACTGCCACAACACGATCCCCAATTCCTAAAGCGCGATCGCAAATTGGCAAAAGCACAAGCCCCAAATGCCACAACAAGGCAGCAAATGGCTCGCAGTACGAATGCAAATTGCCACAACACAATCCCCAATTCCTAAAGCGCGATTACAAATTGGCAAAAGCACGAACGCCAATTGCCACAACACGACAGCAAATGGCTCGCAGCACGACCGCAAAAGGCTCGCAAGACAATTGCAAAGACGATGACCCAGAAGTTAAAATAAATGAATAAATAATAAAAAAGACAACACTTTGTATATTGCTATATGTGCTTTGTGACCATCTCTACGGGCCTCCGTAAAGTTGCCCCCCCATCAGACACAAATTTATATTAAAATGATATTAATCCTTTGTGCTGTAACAGTTTTGTAGATACAGTATTATGCTTTTATTGTCCATTTTGCAGTAAATTAGGGGGCTTGAGATATTAATTTTGAGTGATGACATCCCTCTAAGCCCCCAATTTACTGCAAAACCGACCCGAATTTGTTTGCGCTACGTTCGTGCTAGCCTTGTTAGGACACCCCTCTGTTATTGAGAGAGTTGGTACGCTCCGTTAGCTGCGGGAGCTAAGCTAAGAAAAAGCTACGAGTTACGTCCCCACTCGTAATTATTATCTCAATAAAAGCATAATACTGTATCTAAAAAACAGTTGCAGCACAAACGATTAACATCATTTTTATATAAATTTGCGTCTGATGGGGGGGGCAACTTTACGGAGGCCCGTAGAGATGGTCACAAAGCACCTATAGCAATATACAAACTGTCGTCTTTTTTATTATCTATTTTTTTATTTTTTTAACTTCTGGGTCATCGTCTTGCGAACCTTTTGCGGTCGTGCTGCAAACCATTTGCTGTCGTGTTGTGGCAATTGGCGTTCGTGCTTTTGCCAATTTGCAATCGCGCTTTAGGAATTGGGGATTGTGTTGTGGCAATTTGCATTCGTGCTGCGAGCCATTTGCTGTCGTGTTGTGGCAATTGGGGTTCGTGCTTTTGCCAATTTGCGATCGCGCTTTAGGAATTGGGGATCGTGTTGTGTCAGTTTGCATTCGTGTTTTTTATCTTTTGCAAAGCTTTTGCAATTGGGGTTCGTGCTTTTTCTATTTGCATAGTGTTTGGACTTTGCATTTCGCCTGACACCTCTCGGCCACGTGGCCCAAGCCCTTGCTCGTTGGGGCAAGGGCAGCTGGTTGGGGGCCCCCTACTGGTTGGGGGCCTAAGGCGATCGCCTACTTCGCCTGAATAGTAGATCCGCCTATCAAGGTACTACTGTAGTTGTGAATTTGTGCTGTCATCATTCAACAAAACAAACAGAAACAACCAATATTTATTTTATTGTGTAATTTTACACTTGAAGGGTGGACAGATGCCCAGTTTTAGTATTCAGAAAGTTGATCGGTCACACATAAAGAAGGATTTTGGTGACAATTTTGGTGAAAGCACGTTGTCTTTGCCTGGAGTATAGAGATACTATCACACAATCAAAGTCCAAAATGATGATCCACACTATGACAAAAACTGTGGAAGGTCCAAACCAATCATATGCGCTCTTGGCCCGCTGCCATAAAAGTATTGCGTAGGCTGTCCAAATCACGAGATAATCACAAGAGAAAGGCCCTGGCTGGTCGCCTTCAAAGAGGGAGGAGAGGAGTTGACAAGCAACACGGGTCGCTTGGAAGTCATGAGGCCAACTCATTAATATCTCGACGCCTCCCCTCCACCGCATCTCACTGGTGTTTTGAGTTAGGAACCGTAGCAGAAGGGTGTGACCGAAGAGAAATTTTTTTTTTTTTACTGCCGTTTTAAAATACAAGCCAGCACTTGTGACTGTTAATCAAGTCTGGGAGCGGCATGGGGAGGTGCTGGAAAGAAAAATGGGTGCTACCGGGTTCCCTTTTGTTCCAAAGCACTTTACTATTATTATTCCGATGAATTAATCATGTGTTCAAAGTCCACAACATGCTGAAAAAAATCTCGAGTTTTTGCAAATAGATGTATCTTAGTAAAAACTAATTTTCCAATATTCTAAACTGTTTCGTGCTGAGAAATGGGAGTATGCCCTAGTTAAAGTGTGTTATTTGTGTAGTTTTTTATTTGATTACAATCGCCTTTGCAAGTTAAATCGTTCCGCAAATGTTTTTGGTTTTGAAGTTGATCATGATGTCTTGATGTTAATATGCAAGTTATTCCTCTACGCACGCTAATATCAGAAGCTCTGAACGTTGAGAAAAGCCGTCTGGAGGTTTACACTTCCTGATTCTAAAATGTACCATATTAAGCATCAGAAGTGGGTAGAGTAGCCAAAATTTTTACTCAAGTAAGAGTAGCCTTACTTCCAAGTAATATTACTGAAGTAAAAGTAAAAGTAGTCGTCCAAAAAAACGTACTCAAGTACAAGTAAAAAAGTATTTGGTTAAAAGAATACTCAAGTAATGAGTAACATTGTGAGTAACTGCTTATATTTTTGTTGGATTTTTTTTTCAAACAATTATTTTTGTATACAGTGGCATGAAAAAGTATCAACCTTTTGGAATTTCTCACATTTCTGCATAAAATCACCATCAAATGTGATCTGATCTTTGTCAAAATCATACAGATGAAAATACAGTGTCTGCTTTAACTAAAACCACCCAAACATTTATTGGTTTTCATATTTTAATGAAGATAGCATGCAAACAATGACAGAACGGGGAAAAGTAAGCAAGTGAACCCTCTGCACTTAAAGGACACTTGAATTGAAACCAATTTTACCAAATATTTTAAGTCAAGTGTGTGACCAATCACTGATGAGTGGTTTAAAGCTGCCCTGCTTACTATAAAACACACCCCTGGTAAGAAATTTCTTGATGAGAAGCATTGTCTGATGTGCGTCATGGCTCGGTCAAAAGAGCTGGCTGAAGACCTGCAATCAAGGATTTTTGATTTGTATAAACGCTGGGAAAGGAGACAAAACCATCTCTAAATGTCTGGATGTTCATCAATCGACATTCAGAGAAGTTGTCTACAAATGGAAAGAGTTTTGCACTGTTGCTTCTCTCCCAAGGAGTGGCTGTCCACCAAAGATGACACCAAGAGTGCAAGGCAGAATATTCAAAGAGGTAAAAAAAAGAACCCCATCATGATTTGGGGCTGTTTTGCTACATCAGGGCCTGGACAACTTGCAATCATTAATGGAAGAATGAATTCAAAAATTTTATCGGATGTTTTACAGGAAAACCTGAGGCCACCTGTCAGACAGTTGAAGCTAAAAAGGATGGATGCTGCAACAAGAAAATAATCCAAAACACAGAAGTAAATCAACTTCAGAATGGTTTCAGAAGAACAAAATACACCTTTTGGAGTTGCCAAGTCAAAGTCCAGACTTGAACCCCGTTGAGATACTGTGGCATGACCTAAAGACAGCGATTCATGCCAGACATCCCAGGAATCTGAACTACCGCAGTTTTGTAAAGAACAATGGGCCAGGATTAGTCCTGATTGATGTGCCAGACTGATCTGCAGCAAAAGGAAGCGTCTGGTTGAAGTTATTGCTGCCAAAGAGCAATAAAATATTAAATGTGATGGCTCACTTACATATTTTCCCCCTTCTGTCATTGTTTGCATTCTATCCTCAATAAAGGTTTGGGTGGTTTTAGTTAAAGCAGACACTGTTTTTTCATCCGTGTGATTTTGACAAAGATCAGATCAAATTTGATGTTGATTTTATGCAGAATTGTGAGAAATTCCAAAAGGTTCCGACACTTTTTCATTCCACTGTAATTGTGAAATAACTTGGTTTTATTGAAGAGTGGTTGTAGAGTAGAATGCATCATTGGGTGAACACATCTATCATAACAATTAGGTCAAGACCATACCTTTCCCCATTCTACCCTGAACTAATTACAAAGCATAATCTGGTGCCTTGGTGCTGAAGTGCTGCCTCTCTGAGTGAAAAGCCCAAGATAAGTAGTTACCGCTTGCACCATTGCAAACCTCAAGACTGCAATTTTCTGACTAATATACTCCATATACGAATTTTGGTAGGGAACCGAACTGTTGCAAACACTAGTCGTACGCTAAGTATTTGGAATTGCTCTGTTTTTTCAACTTTTGTTCAGAATTAACTTCTTATTACTGGTTATGATGCGGCTTGCTTTTCATTCATTTGCGCAGCTTTCACAGTCCTTCAAAGGGAACCACGGACACACTTGTTGTTCTTAAAAGATAAATGTTAGTATAAGTTATAATAATTTGATATTGAAACCCCTCCTAATGTTTTCGTTTTTATAAAAGTTAAAAAATTAGTTTAACTAATAGCTCGCCATTGTTGTTGACTGGACACTGGGCAGCGCTGCTGTACTTCCACAGTGTCACTCGTTAGCTACATATACATGTCATGATTTTCCTTATAAAGCAATCACAACCAGCATGCATTGTTTGTCTGTGTGGTACAACCTGAAAGGGAAATGCGATGGAAAAGAAAGTACGGCTGGCTTGAACATTGAATTAGAAAACGTAGTTCACTTCAGACAGCAAGCGGACAACAATAATGTAGGGATTGCGTAAAAGGGAATATTGAACGCACAAAAAAAAAAAAAAAACAGGCGATCGCAAAAAGGGAGACACCAAAAGGGTCCGTGACAGTAGGTCGGGATGAATTAAAAAAAACAAAACAAAAAAACCCAGAGGGAAAACCGCGGTGACAGGCAGACAAACGAAACAACTAGGCAACGATGCAACTCGCAACGAAGGGAAATACAAACTGTCAAATGGCAGCAAGTCAGTTTCTCGGCAAGCCGCCTAGGATCGGTTCAAAGAAACTGCTGATGAGCTGGAATTGGATGCAGGTACGGCATTTGGAACACATCCCACATCTCTGTTACAAAACAATCTGACCAGCAGCAGAATTAGACAAAACAGGCCAGTTGTCATACTAGCTTCGCTTGCTAGCTAGCACAGCTATTCTCCCAATCCAGTCAAACCGCGTCATCACCCCCAGCGTGCATTGTGCGTGTAAAACATGGCACCCTCCGTAGGTCAAAACATGTACTAAATATTATACATTTTTAAATCAATGGTAATTAATGTGTTTCTAAAAACATATTTAATCAAAAGAGAACAATTGTGGCTTATAAGAGCCTACAAGTCTTTAAGTCCGAAGTTCCTTTAAATGGTGAGGAAGCTGTGCTTCTCCAAAGTTGATAGTACATCGTTCTGTTACTGCGAAACGAGAAGAGTCATTGGTGGGCTGGGCTCGGCTGGCCTGGATGCTCTGCTTGTCTGCATGATGATTAGATGATCTGTCTGGGGCGGAATCCTTTTTTTGATTGACAGCAAATGATCTAATCAACATCCATAGGAGGCATTTTTCATTTTTTTCCGTTCTTCTGAGTTTAACCATAGACTTTCATAATCGTCCTAGCGACACTCGTATTGTTAAAAATGACTAGCGAAAAATCAAACTTATTTCTGATGTTTTTTTTTTTTTCTGTTGTAGCAAAATAACATGCTTTTTTTTCTCAAATATATTGTTATACTCATTTGTTTCAGATGTACTGTAATTACAGTGCCTTGCAAAAGTATTCGGCCCCCTTGAACCTTGCAACCTTTCGCCACATTTCAGGCTTCAAACAAAGATATAAAATTTTAATTTTTTGTCAAGAATCAACAACAAGTGGGACACAATCGTGAAGTGGAACAAAATTTATTGGATAATTTAGACTTTTTTTAACAAATAAAAAACTGAAAAGTGGGGCGTGCAATATTATTCGGCCCCCTTGCGTTAATACTTTGTAGCGCCACCTTTTGCTCCAATTACAGCTGCAAGTCGCTTGGGGTATGTTTCTATCAGTTTTGCACATCGAGAGACTGACATTCTTGCCCATTCTTCCTTGCAAAACAGCTCGAGCTCAGTGAGGTTGGATGGAGAGTGTTTGTGAACAGCAGTCTTCAGCTCTTTCCACAGATTCTCGATTGGATTCAGGTCTGGACTTTGACTTGGCCATTCTAACACCTGGATACGTTTATTTTTGAACCATTCCATTGTAGATTTGGCTTTATGTTTTGGATCATTGTCCTGTTGGAAGATAAATCTCCGTCCCAGTCTCAGGTCTTGTGCAGATACCAACAGGTTTTCTTCCAGAATGTTCCTGTATTTGGCTGCATCCATCTTCCCGTCAATTTTAACCATCTTCCCTGTCCCTGCTGAAGAAAAGCAGGTCCAAACCATGATGCTGCCACCACCATGTTTGACAGTGGGGCTGGTGTGTTCAGGGTGATGAGCTGTGTTGCTTTTACGCCAAACATATCGTTTTGCATTGTGGCCAAAAAGTTCAATTTTGGTTTCATCTGACCAGAGCACCTTCTTCCACATGTTTGGTGTGTCTCCCAGGTGGCTTGTGGCAAACTTTAAACGAGACTTTTTATGGATATCTTTGAGAAATGGCTTTCTTCTTGCCACTCTTCCATAAAGGCCAGATTTGTGCAGTGTACGACTGATTGTTGTCCTATGGACAGACTCTCCCACCTCAGCTGTAGAGCTCTCCAGTTCATCTTTTTGTATCCAAATCCGGCTTTGAACTTCTCCACAACAGTGGAGCTGCCTGGTGTGTTCCTTGGTTTTCATAATGCTCTCTGCACTTTAAACAGAACCCTGAGACTATCACAGAGCAGGTGCATTTATACGGAGACTTGATTACACACAGGTGGATTCTATTTATCATCATCGGTCATTTAGGACAACATAGGATCATTCAGAGATCCTCACTGAACTTCTGGAGTGAGTTTGCTGCACTGAAAGTAAAGGGGCCGAATAATATTGCACACCCCACTTTTCAGTTTTTTATCTGTTAAAAAAGTTTCAATTATCCAATAAATGTTGTTCCACTTCACGATTGTGTCCCACTTGTTGTTGATTCTTGACAAAAAAATTAAATTTCATATCTTTATGTTTGAAGCCTGAAATGTGGCGAAAGGTTGCAAGATTCAAGGGGGCCGAATACTTTTGCAAGCCACTGTATTTTCTGTATAAAAATTAATTTGGTGTTCAAAAAGTCTTTTTTCAAACTTGAGTCTTGAAAAAGAGGGGGTCATCTTATAATCCTGGCCCTCTTAGATTTGGGTCAATACGTTATTTATCACTGCTGATAGCAACAGTTAGCTCCAGCCTCTGACTAACAGCAGAAAGTCCCATGTGATTGATAAATCAACTGCTCCATGTTTGACAAATAAAAAGCTGGCTTGCACACTACAGACAATCTCTGTGCATATCTTACCTTAATTGTTTTGCAGCCAAAAGTTACATCCCGTCTCTAAAATGACACTGCTACTTAGCTGCTGCTAGCTAATTAGTCTAAAATGCATTGTGAAGGTCCTGGTTGTTTATAGAGTTAAGTGTGCATTCTTTTTACCACTATCTTTGGGGTGACTTCCTTCTGGAGTATCAGCTGTGTTTCTCACTTTACGCATAGATGAGTACAGAAGCTGAGCTCATTCACCTATGATTATCATCAGTGGATAGTCATAATAATACACTATTTATAATCAGTCCATCACCTTTACTGAACTGTAGGAGTCAGAGCAGAGTAATGGACCAATTTGCCACCCTTTAAAAAAAGACTGCATTATTTGATGCTTCCATTTACCAAGTAACTTGCAATTGTAGCCATTTTCCCCCTGTTGTTCTGCTGTGAAAAACAAACAAACAAACAAACAAACCTCCATCGTGATGAATACGCACATCTTTGGGGGGGAAAAAAAAAAAAAAAGTTTTTAACCAAATGCTGATTTTGAGGAATTTAAGATAAGAAGAAATAGCCAGAAAACGAAAATATCATTCCCTAGTTATCTTATTTCGGACAAAGAATGTTTTTCCTGTGGTTTTTACAAATGATCTAACTCCAGAGTTAACAGGCTGGCTTTTGTCAACAGATATTCCGTGACTCCGAATGGAACATAATGATATCATGATTGAATACAGCCTCCACAGAGTTAGGCCCCACGTGTCCATACAAGTCCAATCAGAGCCTCCTCTTTTCGTACAGCTTCAAGAACAGTCAAGAAACCTTCCAATGAGCATCATTACAAGTGATGGTTTGCATTCGCCTGTGAAATAGATGGACAAAAATAATTGGCTTGAGGTTTGGCTCTGCAGTCAAATGACTTCTGCAGGAACTCGTCACTTGCAAAATTTCTGACAGCCGCTTCCCGGCAGACGTAAAACCAAAACAGCCCTCGCCGGCTATTTAACTTTATTTAACTCTTAACATGTCACCAGGGAACTTTGAGCCATTTAAAGCACCCTGAGAGGACCCAAAATCTTGGATGAGTTCTCGATTACAAAGGCAAATTATAGCTGTGCGCACTTGAAAAGCTTTATAGTAAGGAAAACTATAAATTAACGAAACATCTTGCATATGGCTTGATTATACGAAATAAAACCAACATGTTTGCTCGTTATTTTCAAGTATGTTCAAGGGTTTTGCTTAAAGGGGACATATAATAGAAAATTCACTTTAATTGATTCAAAAGGAATAGTATTTTGAATGCCTTCCAAATCCATCAACTGAGTCTAGTCTGCTGCATGCAACGCATGCATGGTCTTTTTGACAAATTAACAAGCACAATTCAGCAGCTTCATTGATGAGGTGCAGATTTAATTAGTGAAACTGTAATCGGCAATCTTTTACTTTTTTAATGGGAACTCGATTTAATTTCAAGCCTAGGATTCCAATTGTCTTAGTAAAGGAAGGTCAGTAATAGAATTAGGTAAGCGCAGTACTGCGCGTTCTATTAACAGTACATGAGACGGAACCAGCCCTTCAAAGGCTTGAGTTCAGTGACACAAAAAAATTAATGGAGGATTTCGACGTCACAGACATGTCTTGAGATGCGAGTGATCCGATTTAGTTTTCCAAGATATGAGAGGTCATTTGGATAATTACCAGTGAAGGAGATAGTACCTTTTCTCGTAGGCACCGTCTAACTGTTTGCATTATTCTAACACACTTAATATAATCAATCAGAATAGTATCGTTTCTCGTATTTACTGTTTGACTGTTTGTATTACGCTAACACACCCAATTAAATAGCACTTATACCATAGAGATACATGACGCCTTCTTATCGCGGAAGCCCAACGTGTGAGTCATGCAACTGACTGAGCAAGATTGACGCTGAAAAGCCCACGTCTGCACCACACCAACTGTCGCAATCAGTTCTCCCGGACAGTCCAGAACAAATGGCGGGACGCCCTGTCCCAACACAAGGAACACCGGAGAACGCCCGATATCCAACTGATAACATGGCTTATAGGATTCCAAGAGCCACTTTGATGCTGAGAAAATCCACACCCCTTGTTGCCCTGACAACAGTAACTCCCGAATCCTCCTGTCCAATCCACAGACAATAATCCTAAACAACCTTTAAACACACCCTTTTTATGCCCACAGCCCGCCCCGTGACAGCCTTCAAAAAGACTGAATGTTTAACTAATCGTTGTCTATTTCTTGGGAACCTTTTGTTGACTTTGGATATGGTGACCCTGAATCCTCGCCTGGGTCCCTCTGTGCTGTATGATTACCGTTGACTCAGAATAAACTGTCAACTTGTGTTTCGAAGCCTTTTCCAGCTTTCAAAATGGAGTCAGTACAAGGGGTTTAGACTAAGGTGAACGCGCGTAGTTTGGCCTTTTGGCCGAGTTTTCGGGTTTCTCCGTCCCAGGTCGTTGGAGTTGCACCAGCGCTGGTCCGGTGGTTCGGCTGGCGTGATTCTGGTAAGCTGGCTAAAAGGTCAGATTCCTTCACCAGACAACTGGACTCGAGTCACAGGGAGTCGCAAATTTGATGACTCACAGCTAGACTCGGACTTGACTCCCTTGAGCTGTGAGGGTCCGGGACTCGACTCGACTTGTGAGGCAATAACTCGGGACTCGACTTGAATTGACTCGTAAGACAATGACTCCAGACTCTACAAGCTGACTCGAAAAACTTGAATCACAGATTGGTTTCCACCTGCAAGTGATCTGCTTGGAACACCTTAATGCTGGTTTATTCCCTGCAGACTATGCCGCATTGTATTTATTTTTTTTATTTATTTTTTTTACATTAACTTACATCAGGGGTGCCCAAGTCCGGTCCTCGAGAGCCCCTGTCCAGCTTCTTTTCCATGTTGCCCTCCTCCAACACACCTGAATCAAATAATCTGGATCATTCTCAGGCTTCTGCAGCGCTTGCTGATGAGCTGATCATTCGATTCAGGTGTGTTAAAGGAGGGAGACATGGAAAATAAGCCAGATCGGGGCTCTCGAGGACCGGACTTGGGCACCCCTGACTTACACTGACAGTAAGGTTTCCCTCAAAGATAAAGCCGACTGCTTCGTGGGTGGGCTAGGGAACAATGGTGAATGTCTTGACTAACTGATGACTTGACTCAACAACCTTTGACTTGACACGATTTGTCCTTGTGACTCGGCTCAACTCGACATAACCTCGTGATTCATTTTGACTTGACTTGCCCACAATAGGTAATACTCGGGACTTACTTGTGACTCTGTTCATAATGACAAGATAAGCCTGAGTGCTTCATGGCTGGGCTGGGGAACAATGGTCTTGATTAACCTGTGACTCGACAACCTTTTGACTTTACACGACTCGTCTTTACAACCTTGTGACTCGGCTCGACTGGGCGTGATCTCAAGACTCGACTCGACTTGCCCACAACAGGTAAAACATGGGACTTAGGGTACTTTCACATTAGAACCAAAAGGAACAGGGTCCGGTTGGAGAGCTACCACACAACAACACTTGCAAACGACTTGTTTAAAAGGCCTTGACTAACCTGTCACTAGACAACCTTTTGACTTTACAAGACTTGTCTTTACAACCTTGTGACTCAGCTTGACTAGTCATGACCTCAAGACGCGACTCGACATAACCTCAGGACTCGAAGGTTCAGTATTCACACTGCACCAACTGAGCTTTCCGAGTAGCATCACTTGGACGAAATACGCACTCATTTATTTGACAAATTAAGAAGAATAAATGCCTCCCTCCTGGGGGGGGAGAGAGAGTTCGGCGTCACAGTAGCTGCACATAATGTAGCATAAGCGCACCCTTGTGCGCTTAAAGTGGACCGAGACCCATGACTGTTGAGTGACCACAGTTCGTTTGCTTAGTCCGAACTAGAGTTCAGATGCGTGTTCACATTTACAAAACGAAGCGGACTATCTGAGAAAAAGAACTATGTTCCGTTTAAAAAGAACCAAACAGTGCTAGTGTTAAAGCGTACTTTTGACTCAGCTCATAGTGACTCGTGCAATTGTCTCCTGCTTACTCTATTTACAGTACATGAGACAGGACCAGCTCTTCGAAGACTGAGTTGGCAAATCAGTTTTAGGAGTTATGAGCATGTTCATGCAAAAGATCCACTTTGTACATCTTTGAAATCCAAAACCGCAATCAAGGGGGAAGGTTTGCATAGGGATGGTAGGGACATAATACTTTTCCGGATGCTCAAATTGTCCCCACCAACTTTTAATCAACCTTATTTGCATTATATAATGAGTTCAGTTACATACAGTAGGTAATTTAGAGTGTCTTCTAGGGTTGTTCCGATCATGTTTTTTTGCTCCCGATCCGATCCCGATCGCTTTAGTTTGAGTATCTGCCGATCCCGATATTTCCCGATCCAATTGCTTTTTTTTTTGCTCCCGATTCAATTCCAATCATTCCCGATAATTTTTCCCGATCATATACATTTTGGCAATGCATTAAGAAAAAAAATGAATAAAACTCGAATATATACATTCAACATACAGTACATAAGTACTGTATTTGTTTACTATGACAATAAATCCTCAAGATGGCATTTACATTATTAACATTCTTTCTGTGAGAGGGATCCACGGATAGGAAGACTTGTAATTCTTAAATGATCAATTTGACTTTGTATATTGTGACTAAATATTGCCATCTAGTGTATTTGTTTAGCTTTCAGTAAATGATACTGTAGCCATCTGTTCTGCCCAAATGCATGATGGGAAGTGCACCCATGACTGTGCGTAGTGGTACCAATTGATATATCTTCTCTGCATTGGGAAATAACATTGGGTGTAAAGAAAAAGAGCCTACCTTTCTTCCCCACATTGCTTCCCACGATGTTTCTAATCGCAGGGAGAAGGATTGTAAGGCTTTAGCCAATTAAAAAAAGGCTCCAAAGGGTGCCAAAATTCACTCTACTCATTTTATGCTGCCTTTTAGCTTTATATATAGGTAAAACGGCGCCATTACAGATTGAACGTGACAATGTGTGAGTGGGCCGTGCAGCGTATGCATTAATTGCGTTAAATATTTTAACGTGATAAATTAAAAAAAAAAAATTAATTACCGCCGTTAACGGGATAAATTTGATAACCCTACCTTAAGCCTAAACTAAAGACTCTGGATGAGTGTAACATATTATTTCTGTAACGTTAAATACAATTAGAAAACAATTTATTTAAAAAATATATATATTAAAAAAAGGCATGTCCGATATTTTTTTGCCGATTCCGATACTTTGCAAATGACGTGATCGGACCCAATCGATCGGCATCTCTAGCGTATGTTGTATGTTGTAAGGGTAGAATAGACTCTACCATTATGAGGTGAATTATTTTCAGTATGTTCAGACTTACATTTATCCCTTTTCACTTGCTGAATGTGTTTTTTCCCCCCTCAAACACACGTTTGATTGGCTGATGACTTGACCCCCCACCCTCCCACACGGACACACACTCACATAGCCCCGACAGATTCGTGTCGACAATATGCCGTCTTGTCCGCCCTCTTCGAAGTGGAGGGATATTAGAATTGTTTTTCGGCCAGCAGCAGCCACTGTAAGTTATATAAAAAGACGTCAATGTTGTGGAGGTTGGAAACACACCACTAATTTTGCTACTGAAAGTCTGACCTGCATCAGAGTTAGCATAACACTAAATTGTGTGAACTTGCTTAACTGCGAAACTACTGCGGTCAGGCAAGCTTCCACAAGGAACAACGCATCCAAGAATGGGTCCACTGCAAGGGGACACTGACATGAACATGAACTGACATGAAAAAAATCTTTGAAATTAAAACACACATGCCAATTTCAAATCACTTTTATATTACAACACTTTAGTTTGAGGCAAGGGCTATTTTTCATGTTTGTAAGCCATTACAAATATTGAACTGCCAAGCAATATTTAGTAATCATGATAATTTGCAACTGGATGAGATCTTCAGTTGCTATTATTGTTGCCAAAATGTTTCAATTTTTTTCCCACAAGTTTTTCAATAGTTAAAAAAACAAATGCAGATTGATATAATATGAAGCACATTTGTGACTTGTTTTTCAAATGAGACATTGAAATCCTGTTATTGTAGATTTCAGCTGAACGCTACTATCAAGTCACAAAAGCGGGCATGTTGTCATGTTTTTCATTTCGATCGATCATTTCCAGGAAAAAAGTGCAAGGCCATCACCCACTAAGACTATTCACTTTAAATGTAATTTACTCACAAGTCCACTAAAGCCAGCCAATTTATCACATAGAGATAACATTTCAAGACAAAAACATTTGAAAAAAGCTCAAACATCTTACGAAGGTGATGACTGTAGTCAACCTGCTTTATGAAACCTTAAATGAAAAAGGGGAAAAGCTTTGAGCCCAGCAACAGCAATCAAACCTTCCCACACAAACAGTACCACAAGTGAATCTATAGTTTTACTGGGTTCGGAAAATGCAATAAAAAAGACCCGAAAGATGAATGACGCAATTTTAAAAACCAAATAAAATTCAACAATAAATCCCCATAATAAAACAAGAACCAGGGGAACCCCTCACTCTTAAATTGCATCTAAAGAACGTGCAACTCTGAGTTGTCGCGGGATATTGATTTTTAATGAAAGCCATTAGACAAACTGCAATCAACAATGTCACCTTTCTAATTGCTTCGTAACCTTTTTAGCGTTTTGTTTCAGTATCGGTCGTAGTACACAATAGGGGTATGACAAACTATCAAAATGGTGATATAGCATAAAGGTTATCAATATGCTCCTGTCAAGAATCAATATATCATTAGATGTGGCTTTGCAAGGCAAAGGCCCAGATAGTAAAATTCCATTAAAAAACAAAAAAGGTGTTTATTCAGGCCCCGCCCACCCAAACTGTTTGACCGACCTTTACCGTTCAAATATAAAAATGACCGAAATTTCCGCGCGATGCAGGAAATTTTTTGAATGAACCCCCAAAAGAAAAAAAAAATCAAAATGTATCTAGTCCTACAATTTTTGACCAAATCACATAATTTACACATAAAAATTACAGGACGATAAAAGGCATAAATGTTGTATACAGAATTTGCCCAAAACCCAGTAGTAGGAGCTCAGGAACAAAGTATTCTCTTGACTCATTACTGTTATCAAATTAATCCAGACACTGAATAATATACAGTCATCCCTCATTTTTAGCGGTTAATGAGGACCAGAACCCACCACGATAAGTGAAAAACCGCGAAGTAGTGCACCCCGAAAAAAAAAAAAAAATGTGCATTCAATGTATTTATTCAGATTTTGCAATGGAAAGAGATACATATGTTCATTTCTTCCCCAACAGTATTATTAAAAAAAGTTATGTATATTTTAATAAATGGTTTTTAAGCACTTCAAATGTAACTAGAAACTGCAATTTCTGGAGAAATTACTTCTGGTCTTTGCCGTGTGGCGATACAGATCTTACCCCCGCCCAGGGCTATTAATAGAATGGACAAACATGCCCGTCAATGGCATTAAACAAAGTAAATGCCATTAGAAATGAATGGGAAATTTGGACGTCTATGGCCGTCAGTGGCAGCACCCTTCAAAAGCGTCAATGGAATCGGGGAAGTTTGGGGGACACGTCCTATTGACATCTGGTAATTTCCTGTTGATTTGGGGAATTTTTTGTTTTTCCCATTGAAAATGAATGGGAAACATTTTGGACGTCCATGGCCGTCAATGGCATTGAGTTACATAGGCGTTGATAGAATTCAAGTCCATTAGCCTCAATAGATTTGACATACATGGCCGTCAATGGCAACAATGCAATGTAGATTCTATTGGAAATCCCATTGAAAGTGAATGGGACATTTCCCATTAAAAATGAATGGGAAAGTTTTTGGTAAATTGCCGGGGAACCGTAATTTTTTTCCCCAAATTCTGTATACAATCTTTATGCCCCTCACCGTCCCGGAATTTTTGATGTCCAAATTATGTGATCGGTCAAAAATTATAGGAAAAGTAGCGTTTTGAAAATTTTTTTAAAAATCGGAAAATCGGCGTTTACGTGAAAACGGAAAATTTTTCGGGGCCGTTTGACAAAAAGCCACAGTCACATGAAAATTCCGGACGTGTCGATACCTGAACGGTGCAGCAGTACGGGCTGTGCGGCGCGCCGAAAAAACGCGGAGAATAAGTTGATTAATAAAAAAATAAAAATAATAATAATAATAAAGTCGCAGAATAACATTATCTGGCTTTGCCAAAAAGGCAAAGACCAGATAATAATTATGATGTTTTAAACGTGCTACTGTCCCACCGAATTATTTTTAACCAAGAATAAGGTAGTAGGAGAAAGGCTTGGCTTTATTAAATGCTTCATTGGTTGAGTCCACTGAAATCCACTCAAGCTGTTCACTTCCATACAATAAGTTGCTGCAGTAACTGTTTAACGAGTTAAACGATGATTGACGCATGCGGCGCTTTGAAGTTTGTGTCTCTGGCAACATTAAACCCAAACATCTGTCAGTCATCGTTAACGTTAATAAGCAACTTATGCAGTGTTGTTTTTGGCAGCCATTTTAATGTTCATCCTAGTCTTTTGGGCAAAAATAATTATTAGTCTTAGTAATAATTTAGTCATTTCAAAATGTCTTCGTTTTCGTCTAGTTTCAGTCAACGAAAACTCAGACGAATTTTGTCCAGGTCTAATCGACTATTCTCAAAATGTTATCGTCAATAAACTTCAAAAGTTTTTGTCCATGAATAAATAAATAAATGAATGAATAAATGAAAGGTGTCCAACAATTTCGAATGAACATTACGTACGAGCACATAATTGTAGCGTATACAAGGACATCACCATTTTCATGATGATAATACACACTCAGCAGGAAAACAGCACATCATTAGCAATTAATTAGACTCACCTGGATGCCACGAACTGTATGTAAAATGTTTTCCAAGAGTTTAAAAAGACACAAATCACCTCGCTAAATGCTAATGCTAACGCGAACGCTATGCTAACGCTACTACGTTAGTGTGTAATGATCACTCTGCACAGACCTTTAATGGCTAAAGCAAGATGGCATAGCCAAGATAAGAAAACAAAACATACCAAGCACCACCTGACACGTTTCACAAAAGGAGCCTGGAAAGGGCACACGCTTAAGCCTGTGTGTGTGTGTGTGGGGGGGGTAGCACGTCACATGAATGACACGACCAAACACTGCTAAATGCGTTTAAACTACACATACATTAAGAAAATATCACACATTGTGAATTTATGACGGAAACTATGGTCAATTTTCATCTCGTTCTCGTGTCGTCAGACAACAACTACCATCCAACTTGTTATGTTTTAGTCTCCCAAGACACGTTTTCAGCGTGTCATAGTGACGTCATCGTCATGAAAAAATTGTTCGTTTACGAAATATTTTCGTTATGGTCATCAAATTTGAAGCGCAAAGTAACGAGGGATCACTAGTATATAAAAATAAATAAATATAGTAATTGATTTAAATTTTGTGTATTTCTAAAAAATCTACAGACTACTAATTCCTCAATTCACAACAACAGCTTTGAAGATAGATACATTTTGTAAACACTCAACCCAGCAGTAGCACAGATGCTAATGCTTGGAAAATCTCATAATAAATCAGTGTGATGTCAACTTGACCAAATAATATATCTTTTAGCACCCCAAGCCACAAAGCCTGAGAACTGTTTCTATTTCACACTTTTTTTTTTTGGTTGCCTTTGTTCAAGAAATAAAGCTAACTCCTCTCCCACGCACTGTATTGATTGAAACAGGTCAGATGTGTTTTTCACTGGATCTTTCACTGGAGTTAGATTTTTTTTTCTGGCACTTCTCAGAAAAATCCCAGACGGCCATTGCATATGCATCGCCATGAGACGTGTCAAGAAGCGAGAGTCTATTCTATGACTTACACCCACGATTGGCAAAAGCAGTGCAGAACTCATTTACTTAATGTATTCTCATCAAAGCGGAAACTTGTAGTCGACAATGAATCAGAGGTTGCATTTGAACAAAAACCTGAATTCAGAAGCCTTACACTTAAATGCAACTTTCACTGAGAGATACACAAGGACAAGTGGCATGCTTAATTGATTTAGTTAATATTTAGTTTCAAGACAACATTTTGAATGAATCGACGTTTATAAGGGAAGTTTTGTCACTTTTTAAAGTCACTTTTCATCCTGTTGAAATTGGAATATTTCAGACAATTACATGAGTCACTACGATCCGAGTCACAATTAAGTCCTGAGTCTTACTTGTCGTGGGCAAGTCGAGTCGAGTCAGGAGGTTAGTTCCAGTTATGAGGTTAGGTCCAGTCACGAGGTTAGATCGAGTCGAGTCACGAGGTCAAGTAGGGTCACGAGGTTAGGTCGAGTTGAGCCACGAGGTTAGGTCAGGTCGAGTCACGAGGCTATATCAGGTCGAGTCAAGAAGTTAGGTCAGGTCGAGTCACGAGGTGAGGTCGAGTCACGAGGTGAGGTCGAGGTACGAGGTGAGGTCGAGTCACGAGGTGAGGTCGAGGTACGAGGTGAGGTCGAGTCGAGTCACGAGGTCGAGTCGAGTCACGAGGTGAGGTCGAGTCAAGTCACGAGGTGAGGTCGAGTCACGAGGTGAGGTCGAGTCAAGTCACGAGGTGAGGTCGAGTCACGAGGTGAGGTCGAGTCACGAGGTGAGGTTGAGTCACGAGGTGAGGTCGAGTCGAGTCAAGAGGTTAGGTTGAGTCATGAGGTCAAGTCGAGTCACGAGGATAGGTTGAGTTGGGTCGAGTCGAGTCAAGAGGTTTAGTCGAGTCGAGTCACGAGGTTAGGTCGAATTGAGTCACGGGGTTAGACGAGGTTAGGTCGAGTCGAGTCAAGAGGTTAGGTCGAGTTGGGTCACGAGGTTAGGTCGAGTCGAGTTATGAGGTGAGGTGGAGTCACGAGGTCGAGTTGTGTCACGAGGTTGGGTCAGGTCGAGTTACGAGGTTAGGTTGAGTCACGAGGTGAGGTCAAGTCACAGGGTCAAGTCACAAGGTCACGTCGAGTCACCCGGTCGAGTCAAAGCAGTCACCATTGTGTAGGCAAGATTAATCACCTTGGGAACTGGCACAGCTGAACTTGCTATGATGCATCTGCTGTCTCAGTCTGCACTTAATTGATTGCCATGATGTTCCGTGAGGCGTTGCGAGAGCGGCCAAGGCGACCAAGCGGATCACTGGCAGGTGGGAACCAATCCACGATCCAAGTTTTTCGAGTCCGCTTGTCGAGTCTCAAGTCATTGTCTCACGAGTCGAGTCAAGTCTCGAGTTATTGCCTCACAAATCGACCCTCACAGCTCAAGCGAGTCAAGTCCGAGTCTGCGTTTTTTTTCTTCAAGTCCAAGTCGAGTTGCGACTCATCAAATTTTGAGTCGACTCGAGTCCAATTATCTGCAATATTTACTTCCAAAGAGATGCAGGTTTCACCCTGGAATGATCGCCAGTCAATGACAGAGCACACACTGTACAAACAAACAACTATTGCCACTCATATTAACACTAATGAACCAATAAATCTACAGTTCTGAGTTAAACTACCATGCATGTATTGGGAAGCCGAAGTACTGAAAGAAAACCATTGCAAGTTTAGAGAGAACATACAACCTGCACACAGTAAGGCCAGGAATTGAGACCAAAATCCCTAATCTCCCAGCTGCAGGGCAGACCTGCTTGGTGGTGCACATTGTTCTGCAAGTTAAAGACTTCACTACTTCATTCATCAAGCCAAAAAGATAAGCCACTCGTTACCCATTTTGCCTTGTGACAAGGGAAATTCATCACTTTTTAATGTTTTTATCCAGAATAATGTCTCAGCATTCTTCTTC
This sequence comes from Corythoichthys intestinalis, assembly GCF_030265065.1. Lineage (NCBI taxonomy): Eukaryota > Metazoa > Chordata > Actinopteri > Syngnathiformes > Syngnathidae > Corythoichthys > Corythoichthys intestinalis. The sequence goes on along the minus strand of NC_080408.1, from coordinate 9,209,615 downwards.
TTCACTGTTTATTTTCTTCAGTTGTGCCAGACTTTGGGCAATATTCGTGGTACACCCTGAATTAGTTGCCGGTTTATCTCAGGTAACATCCAAAGATTTACACTTACCGTAAATCTATCCCTATGGACTATGTACTGTCTGGAAGTACAAGACTGAAAGAATTTTAAACCAGGATCTTACAACTAAGGCAGATGTTCTAATCCAGGGGTGCCCAAGTCCGGTCCTCGAGAGCCCTTATCCAGCTTGTTTTCCATGTTGCCCTCCTCCAACACACCTGAATCAAATAATCCGGATCATTCTCAGGCTCCTGCAGGTGTGTGTTAAAGGAGGGAGACATGGAAAACAAGCCGGACAGGGGCTCTCGAGGACCGGATTTGGGCACCCCCGTTCTAATCACTTCTGAACCTATCAAGTACCCATCTATTTTTCCAAAGACAATCCCAGCGGATTTAGGAACTGATTGCCAGTCAATTGTGAGGAATAATTGAACAAAATCATCCTAAATTCATTTAATGTACATATCTTCAGTGATGTTATAGGAAGGAATCCAGAACACCCAAAGTAACCTACACAAGCGCAAAGAAAGTTGTAAACGATCATCATTTCAGCGAGCGGGAAATCAATACAAGGTCCCGTCAGGTCATCAGACTGCAACGCCAAATGGATTCATTTGCGAAAAATCCTATTAAAATAGATTTCCTGGGGTAAAAGCGCACTTTCCTGTAGTCAAAAGTCAAATTGAAATGCCAAGGCTTTTGTTTTTGAAAGTCATTCAAACTCTACTCACCTTTCAAAACTCTGGGATAGTTTCTCAAAAAGGCCAGATGCATGGAGGCAATGGCACGAGGAAATCTCCCAAAAAGGCAACACACTAAACCCATGCTCGAGCAACAGAAGCCTTTCCACAACGTTCCCGGCACGCAGACTGCTCCGGCTTTTTTTGGGGGGGTGGGGTTGCTCCACCTTCCCCCCCGGGGCTGCTCTTTAAGTCGAAGGGTGTGGACTACTGCTCAGCTCCACATCACTCACACAAGTTTGTCTAGTGAGGAAAAAAGAAACACTAAAAAACACACCCATCGTGAGGGAGAGTTGCTAGAGGGAGGAAAAAGCAGGGCAGGAAGCTTAAGTTCTCCTTAAATAACAGCGGAGGAGCAACGAGGAAACTTTTCAAGGCCTCGCTCGTGTTTACTTTTCAAGATGGTGGGCTAAACATGAGATGGCCACGATAAAAGAGATTACTGTGACTGTGTTTGTGTGTGTTACTGACTCCGCACGCACACATAAACACACTCCTCCGCTAGCATACATCCGGCCGCATGCGTGTGCGTTTGAGTAGTTGCCTCTAAGTTGATGGCTCGCAGCTGCCGCCACCGCTGCCGCCGCTTTTCCTGTCTCGGTGCAAACGCGCGCTTCATGCTACGACGTGCTAATCATACAGTAAGGCGACATCTGTTTGCCGTTAAACACACACGAGCAATCCCCAAGCTAATCTGCCATATACTTGATCCCGCTCGAGACGGAACATAACTTCAGGCTCCTTCGGTGGTCGCTTTCATCTTTGAGGTTTTTAACAATGCTTCAAAAGCGCTCCTATTTCGGGGCCCCACCGCTAACAGGTTAGCGCTGTATGATACGAAGGGTATTTTCAAGTAATTGCGCACTACTATACTACGGAGTGGTAACTTGACTCACGAGGCCACACTCAAAAAGAGCAGATGTTAAGATAGATCTTATTGAGGCGCTATGCACACAGGAGAAACCCTTGAGGTAATACTGGTCCTTATCAAAAAATTAGCAAAGGGTGACCAAACGTCCTCTTTTGCCCGGACAAGTCCTACTTTCACGTAGTATCCTCGTTGTCCGGGCGGGTTTTACAAATTCATAAAAATGTCTGGTTTTTTTATGATTTTTCATGGGACCAATTTGAAGAGAATCCCTCCGGCCGCTGGGTGGCAGCAGTTGACATGGCTCTTACTAGAAGGGAGGGAAGGAGTAGTTCTTCTTGTTTTCGTTGGCAGTTTACCCCTATCGTGAGGCATTACCGCCATCTACTGGGTTGACAATTTGGCCACAACGCCTGCCCAGTTGTTAAGGTTTTAACGATAAATACGTAAATAATGGCAACTGTTGACTTCTATCGGTGCTTTGACTGTAAAATCCCATTTGGTGTCGCATCGTTGCGCTGCCGATGATTGTTAACTTTTCTAGCAAAGTTTGATTTTTGTCTTAGCTAGCTATCAGTAAGCTAAACCATACTAGGCATTATGGGAAACGTAGTTTTGAACTGCTACGTTCTGAAACATGCTGGTTGAATAGATTGCACACAAACAATAACCGAAGTAAACTGACAATCTAGAACGTTGAATAAGAATATCAATTAAATGGGAATAACAATTTGTCAAGGACAATTGTCGTGATAGTAATTTATAAAAAAGTTTAGTTGGCACATAGCCTACTGTGTGTGTGTGTGTATGTGTATTGACTGGACTACATTTCCATGGGTCTGCATTATATACAATGTATATGTATTATATTTTAGTCATTATTATTTTTTTATTTTTATTTTCAAACTGCATTTTCACATCCAGAGTGAGGGGGCACACTTTAAATATATTACAGTGATATAGACATCTTTGATTGAACTTCGAGTAAAATTCAAGTATCTTGAGACCGGGCTGAGTGTCCTCTTTTTTGGAACTCAAAATATGGTCACCCTAAATTGGCATAGTGTGATAAAGTTCATTATTTTCTGTAATGTACTGACAAACGTTAACTTTCATATACAGTGGGGCAAATTAGTATTTAGTCAACCACTAATTGTGTAAGTTCTCCCACTTGAAAATATTAGAGAGGCCTGTAATTGTCAACATGGGTAAACCTCAACCATGAGAGACAGAATGTGGAAAAAAAACAGAAAATCACATTGTTTGATTTTTAAAGAATTTATTTGCAAATCGTGGTGGAAAAAAGTATTTGATCAATACTTCTGGATTACAAATGTTGCTGTTCATACTACAGTACCGTATTGGCCCGAATATAAGACTGTTTTTTGCATTGAAATAAGACTGAAAAAGTGGGGGTCGTCTTATATTCGCGGTCTAGACATTTGTTTTCCGAAATTCCCAGGTTCGAGGTGAATCAGTAACAGGCACACTTTTGCTCAATAGACTATGAATTAGAAAATGCAGAATAAATGAGATTTATTGATTACAATCCCACAAAAGCAAGCAAACAGATATAAAAAAAAAACAAGCAAACAAATGGTAACGTGATGCTAGATTTGAGTTTGTCAATCTCAGAATCCCCGCGTTACGTTACAGCACAACTAGTTGTCCCTGAGAAATGAAAATCGCTTACCGTGACAAACGAGTGGGAAGCCAACAACACTCCAGTAAAACGGCAAAAGGACAAAAGCCAGGCGATCAGTACGTGACCCGCTGGTGGACCTCGAACCTGGGAATTTCGGAAAACATTAGTGGCGTCACGGACAGGATCGCCTGGCTTTTGTCCTTTTGATGCTTTTGTAATGGCGTCGTTTTACCTATATAGAGAGCTAAAAGGCAGCGTAAAATGAGTAGAGTGAATTTTGGCAGCCTTTGGAGCCTTTTTTTAAATTGGCTAAAGCCTTACAATCCCTCTCCCTATGATCAGAAATATTGTGGGAAGCAATGTGGGGAAGAAAGGTAGTAATTGATTTTTTTCTTAACACCCTATGTTATTTCCCAACGCAGAGAAGATATATCAATTGGTAGCACTACCCACAGTCATGATTCCACTTCCCATCGTGCATTTGGGCATGGCTACAGTATCGTTTGCTGAAAGCTCAACAAATACACTAGATGGCAATATTTAGTCACAATATACAAAGTCACATTTCTCCTTTAAGAATTACAAGTCTTTCTATCCGTGGATCCCTCTCACAGAAAGAATGGAAATAATGTAAATGCCATCTTGAGGATTTATTGTCATAATAAACAAATACAGTACTTACGTACTGTATGTTGAATGTATATATTCGTCTGAGTTTTACTCATTTTTTTCTTAATGCATTGCCAAAATGTATATGGTCGGGAAAAATTATCGGGAATGATTGGAATTGAATCGGGAGCTAAAAAAAAAAGCTATCGGATCAGGAAATATCGGGATCGGCAGATACTCAAACTAAAACGATCGGGATCGGATCGGGAGCAAAAAAACATGATCGGAACAACCCTAGTTCAGATATTAAGATTTGAATGAGGCAAAATAACATGCTTTTTCTCTCAAATTTACTGTTATAATCATTTGTTTCAGATGTACTGTAATTATTTTCTGTATAAAAATTAATTTGGTGTTCAAAAAGTCTTTTTTTCAAACTTGAGTCTTGAAAAAGAGGGGTCGTCTTATAATCAGGGCTGTCTCATATTCGGGCCAATACGGTAATTGACATGCAATGGTAATTTTTTTGAGTAACTTCATCCATCACAACCCTTTTCGATTGACAGCGAAATGAGTGAATCAGTGATCTTGTCATATTAACATTCTTAGTAGGTATTTTTCCATTTTCAATCCATTTTTCTGAGTAGAATCTGAGACTTTCATATTCACCCTAGCAACACTTGCATTGTTAAAAACGAAAAGCGAAAAATCAAGCTTCTATTTCTAGTGTATTTCTTCTATTATCTATTCTATTTCTACTTGTGTTTGGAGACTTGACTTCTGGCACTTTATTTTCTTTCCCCGCCGAGCATCCGAGCACCTCCATAATGCACTCACAGACAGACACACTTTGGGCTTCGTTTCATAATAGTTGTGCCACAGTAAACAGACTGCACTGTAATTGACACCTGTCATTTCACAATATGTGAACACAATCATTCACAGATTTTTATATTGCGCCTAACAGTAACATTGACTTTAAAAGACATATCTTATTTTGCTTCATGTAACGTCCTTGTTCTCTGTCACACGCCTTAATAATTCCTTTGCAATTGTAATACCTTGTAATACCTTTTTTTTTTTTGCCTTAATTCTAACACAGAAAGGGACTTTTGAGCTCAAATATCGTATTGGCCCGAATATAAGACGGCCCTGATTATAAGACGATCCCCTCTTTTTCAATACTCAAGTTTAATTAATTTTTATACAGAAAATAATTACAATACATCTGAAACAAATGATTATAACAATATATTTGAGAGAAAAAGCATGTTATTTTGCCTCATTCAAATCTTAATATCTGAACATTTAAATATGTAAACTAAAGTGCAATCACATTTGTACATGAATGGCTTCTGGTTTTTGAAATGTAAATAAACCAATTTAATGTGATCTATTGCGATAAAACAACAAAATTGCAATAACTGCAGTAACCATCAAAGTGAAGTCTAACTGTAACTGTTGTCTTGAAACAAATCTGAATAAGGAAAAAAAAATTGCAATAAAATAATGCAAACTAGTTAAACTTGAGAGTAGCTGAGATCTGTCATGATCAGTGTTGGGAGTAACCCCGTTATAAATAACGCTGTTACGTAACGGCGTTATTTTTTCAGTAACGGGGTAATCTGACTAATTATTTTTTCCGCCGTTACAACGCCGATACCGTTACTGACGGTCAAAAGCGGTGCGTTACTTACTCTGAATAAATTGAAGAAACTACCAGCCGTGTCGAGTCGACTCTCTGCTCTGTTGATTTGCCATCCAAGACTTTGGGTGCGTTCAGGTTCGAGAATAGCGCACGTACTTCTGACTCCAAGCTGTTTGTCCCTGCTCATTCAATTAGACAATGCTCTCCAAAGTTTGGTAACGTTTCTGTGTTTGCTACACCTGATGCTAGCCTCGTTCCCATCTCCCACTGTCAGCCAGCAATAATTCTGCTTCCATCTTTGACGCTTTAAATGTGACGTGAATTGTCGGGAAACGAGCCTACCTGAATGCAGCCCCTCGAGAGATGCGATGGAAATGATTGTGATTGGCTGGGGGTTAGAGTCATGTGTCGTGGTAAGCCAATCAGAGCCGGTGATTTCACAAGCAAACCGGAAGAGCGCGTGCGGCAAACACACACACGCAAAACAGATGCTCAGTGTTGTGATGGCAGAGCATTCAGAAGAAAAATTGTCCTTTAAGAGGTGGAGATATAGACACTATTTCAATTTTGTCGAAATTAAAGGAAAAAACCTGCATGTAATGTGTAATTTATGTCCCGGGGCAAAGCTTTTGTCGACATCTGTGGTAAGCAATTCAAATCTGCTGTAGGACCTAACAAGTTAACTACCTGTCTGTTCTTCTCTATTCCACTGACTCGAATACTGCTCAGGAAATTTCAAATTCTTTGACATACAACAAGTTCTTTTTAAAGTAACGGAAAAAGTTACTTTCCCTGGTAACTAGTTACTTTTACTATAGAGTAATTCAGTTACTAACTCAGTTACTTTTTGGGAGAAGTAGTGAGTAATGTAACTAATCTCTTTTTTAAAGTAACGTGCACAACACTGGTCATGATGGAACATCGCTTCAATGATATCTGGCGCCATCTAGCGTCGTGAATGGGGAGAAAAGCTGAGGTCTGTCATAACAGAACATCGCTTCAATGAGATCTGGCGCCATCTAGCGTCGTGAATGGGTATGTCTAGACCGCGAATATAAAACGACCACCTCTTTTTCAATCGTATTTCAATGCAAAAAACACCGTCTTATATTCGGGCCAATACGGTAATGCATAACATTTGGTTCTCATCTGGTGTATTATTAGTTTGATCGTAAAACACTTCAGGTCGTTTAGAAAAAATGCAATGCTCCTAGATTTATGACATTTTTTTTTTTTTTTTTAAGTACTGCATTTAAAAAAAAAAAAAAAACTAATGAATTACCACTAACAATTACTCACTAGGCCAGGGGTCAGCAACCCTGGTCCTCGAGTGCCACTATCCAGCTTGTTTTCCATCTCTCCCTCCTTTGACACACCTGAATCAAATGATCAGCTCATCAGCAAGCTCTGCAGGAGCCTGATAACGATCATGATTATTTGATCCAGGTGTGTTAAAGGAGGGAGGCATGGAAAACAAGCTGGATAGTGGCACTCGAGAACCAGGGTTGCTGACCCCTGCACTAGGCGATATCAATGTTAGTACAAATACATTGGATAAAAGTTAGTTATACAATTTATTTTTTGGAAAGCAGAAAAAAAAAATTTCATTTTGAAAAAAACTATACCAGCATTATTCATTTTAGTATGAATGTTGTTCAAATATATGCATGGGTGTCCAAACCTGTCCTCAAGGGCCGCTGTGGGTCCTGGTTTTTGTTCCTACCAATCGAGCACAGACAGTTTAACCAATGAGGTTTGTGCTAAAACAAGCAGCACCTGAGTGCAATCAACTGATTACCCTTGTGAGACACCAGATTGGTGAAAGGTTGTCCTCATGATGGGTTTGAACAAAAACCCGCACCCAATGCGGCCCTATGTAGAATAGTTTGGACACCACTGCTAAACTAAAACTTCCAGAATTTCCTATTCCATTATGAGTAAACAAGCAATCAGAGTATTTGGAAAATATCCAAGCTAGCTGATGTTTGTCTAATAGTGTCTGTTTGTGAACAAATGTTACGTTGCTTGGTAACAACTAAAATCAAAGTTATCAAGAAAAGCACATTAAAACCTTGGCGGGAATCATGTCCGGCAAATCTCCTTGAGGCTGGTTTGCCAGGAAGCATCCAATCATAGTCCAAAACTCTGGCAAAAGACTATTACTTATACAAGAGTAATTTACTGCTTCCAAATGGATGCCGTGGCGGATCAGAGTTGATGTGAACTGCTACAGTACCATTGAGACCTCTTTAAAAGCCCATAATAATAAGCCTGCACAGGATGATGTTAAGTTAAACAGAATACATTTGTATTTGTGCTATTTCCTATGTTGACCTGTGATTGACTGTTGCACCCGACTGTTTTTTCATATTGTACTGTGGCACAGCATAATATGAAAAGTACTGTGCATGTGTCTGCGTGTGTAAAAGTTCCCTGAGTGTATTTGAATGAGTCATCCCGCAGTGACCCCACCCGACGTGGGCGTTGGATTTGGCCCGGACGGGCCAGTATTTGGCCTGTCCTAGAAAGAAGGCCTCAAATAACTGGCCCTTTGTTCTAAAATGTCACTCCTCTTCCAAATAGAGAGGATGCAATTCAATCCACTCATGCGGTCTTCCTTTCGCTGTCTTTTTCACTTGCATAAAGAGTTAACTTATATCTTAAGGGCCTTTTTTTTTGTTTTTTTTTTGTTTGTGAGTGTAAAATATTTTTTCCTTTAAAGGGCAACTGAAGAGCTTTCCGGATTTTGCTGTAATTTTTCAAAAATAAACTTTGGACTAGTTCGTCAAAATAACGACTATCAACACGTAATTGCAAAGATAATTTGCGTTTTTTTGTTTTTTTGCTCCGTTAAATGTCCCTTCCCAAACCCGGAAGTATGACGTAGATTCCCCGACGCAACAGAAGACTAGTATCCACAGCTAGTATAGCAGCAACAACTATATCAGTGATATTTCCACCAAAGGTAACCATTCAGGATCGCTCTTTCGTGACGCTACTGATGGCAAAGGCTCCCAGGAAAGATGATCTACAATTATTCCCTACATGTTTAAATCTGAGGCGTCAGATGACGACGATTTACTTGACACAGCAGATGTCGTCATGACGGCAATTGACAGCTGGACACTTCACGAACGGGAGAGTGATAAACCAAAGTCAAGCATTGTGATTTTTCTATTTGAGAGAATACGATTACATGGTTGTATATATTTTTGTCCCTCGTTGCTATGGTGTTGCTATGGCCATAACTCAAAAATTACGCGGTCAATTATTATTATTTTTTTTTTATGTGACTTTTTGAGACAGCGAATGGTGCATTTAATACAATTCAACCAAGTAAAACATTCAAGAACGAAATCCGAAAAGCTCTTCAGTTGCCCTTTAAAGAGACACTTGGTAATTTTTCAGTTTTGGTCGATTTGAGCGACGCCGGTGGAGAAAACCGGTAGTGTTTTGCCTTAAGCAAGACTGCGTTTCCCGTGAGGACCAGCACGCACACACACAAAGTGCACCGTTTTTTTCTCGCGCTTCGGATGAGTCAAGAGATGTAAGCTAATTATCGCAGTTCAGCGTGATTGCAAGGTTTTGACTATGAAAGGGACAACGAGGGGAGGATTTATTCAAGTCCTTCACTGAGTTTGGTAAAATCTACCGATGGATAAACTTTTTTCGGTGTGCACTGATGGTGCTCCGTGTATAAGTTTCTCAACGCCTGCATGAAGCTACCAAGCATCAACCAGACTACAAAGCCTTCAGCAAAACCGTGCCTCACCAAAAGTCTCATTAATATGGGGCGCCGTTTGTAAAGCAGCACATTCTGAAAATTACGACAACTTTTTTTCACATTTAGCGCCACACAGTTTAAAACTTGGTGTGAAATTTTAGAGTCACTTTTTTTGCACATTTACAACATTATTTAGCAACCTAAATATTCATTTTTAAATAAGAATTTATGACCTGAATGTTTAAATCCAGAACTAAATATTTAATTTAAATCTTAAATTTATACCCTATATCCTACATGCTAAATCTGGAAACGGTTGGAACTAAATATTTAGCTTAATATGCAAATTCACATGACTGGAGACCGGAAGTAACAAAATAAAAGCTGGAGCACACAAAATACACTTTAAATAGTTCCTCCTAAATATGTATTTTACCTATACAGTATATTGTTATTATCACAATGACTCATGTCCAAAAGCAGACTGGCACCGTTGAGTAGGTTTTAGTCATTTTCAAGCAACGTAAACAGACAGTCTGAGCTGCTCCACCAGCTTTTATTTTGTTACTTCCGGTCTCCAGTTATGTTAATTTGCATATTAAGCTAAATATTTAGTTCCGAACATTTTCTGATTTAACATTAAGGATATAAATGTAAAATTTAAATTAAAATATTTAGTTTTGGATTTAATCAATCAAGTCCAAAACCTCTTATTTAAAAATAAATATTTAAGTTGCGAAATAATGTTGTAAATGTGCAAGAAAAAAGTGACTAAAAATTTCACACCATTTTAAACACTGTGTGGTGCTAAATGTGAGAAAATGTTGTCGAAATTTTCAGTATGCGCTGCTTTACAAATGGCACCCCATACATTAATGGTAAGAAATACTCATCGTTGATTAGCAACAGCATAACTATCTTATTAAAAAGAATTCAGAGACCTATTGTACTTTAAAAGTGTTGAAATTACACAAAATGCGCACATTATTTGTATTTTTAGTTTTAAACATATAGTATGGCTCTTACGGAATTGCATTTAAAAATATGTGGTGTTCATGTCTTTCTTAGCCAAAAACTGCTAAGGTATGCACCTGCGTACTATCTTCACGTTGTTTTCCTTGCATTTCAATGCCCACTGTCATTTCATCATCATGAATTATGGTCAATGCGCAAATGACTCTCTAAATACTGCCAGAAGTATGGCAATAAATCAATAAATCACCCGCAAGTCACAATACAATCTGCGCACCCTCTTCTCGCAAAGAATGGAACCATTTTATTCTGCGCGCGCCCGAGTGCCAGGGAACATTAAGTCTTCAAAGTAGTTAATGGCTTACGAGTTGTCCGACTTTAGGTCAATGTGGAAACACTTAAGTGTGAGGAGGCGGGTGTGCCCTTTTAGCTGTACGTACACTAAATGGAGGCTAGGCCAAACTTGGTAGATTACATTTTTGGAGAGGCACATTCGCATTGACGCACCTCGGACTTCAAGACTTGTAGGCGTTAATAAGCCAAAATTGTTCTCTTTTACTTAAATATGTTATTAAAACACGTAAAATATTGCCATTGATTTAAAAATCTATGTTATTTAGTACATGTTTTGACCTACGGAGGACGCAATGTTTTATGTGTGCAATGAATGCCTGGGGTGATGACATAGTTGGGCTGGGCTGGGAGAATAGCTGTGCTAGCTAGCAAGCGAAGCTAGTATGAGGATTGGCATGATTGTGTCACATCCTGCTGCTGGTCAGATTGGTATGTTACAGAGCTGTGGGATGAGTTCCCGACGTCGTACCTGCATCCAATTCCAGCTCATCAGCAGTGTCTTTAAACCGATCCTAGGCAGGTTGCCAAGATATTGACTTGCTGCCATTTGGTAGTTTGTATATCCTTTCGTTGCTATTTGCATCATTGTCTTGTTTTTTTTTTTTTTTTTTTTTTTTTTTGCCTCTCACTACAGTTTTTCCTCGTTTTTTTATTTATTTTTATTTTTTATTGATCCCGACCAACGGACATGGACCCTTTTTTGGTGTCCCTTGTCGCGATGGCATGTTTTTTGTGTGTTCAATAATCCCTTGTACGCACACCCTCTTTTATTGTTGTCTGTTATTTGGGGTCCTACCTTGCTTCCGCATTCGCTCAACGTAACAGATTTGTTGGTTTTAATCGAAGGACTTGAGTTACTGATTGCAACTAATAGATCGATAAACAAGTCACATACTATCGATGTAGAAAAAAATAACGTGGTCTGCATTGTGGTGTTACTTAATGTTACAAACAGTGTGCTCTTGAATGCTTTCTTTTCACTGTTACTAGAAGAACACTACCGGTGTTTTGCAATTCCTTCCTACGCGGCGAGACATCTAACACATGAGTCTTATTACTAGAGATGTCGTCCGATCACGTCATTTTCAAAGTATCGGAATCGGTAAAAAAATATCGGACATGCCTTTTTTTAATATGTATATATTTTTTAATTGAATCGTTTTCTAATTGTATTTAACGTTACAGACATAATGTGTTACACTCATCCAGAGACTTTAGGCTTAAGGTAGGGTGATCAAGTTTATCCCGATAACGGCGGTAATTAATTTTTTAAAAAAATGTATCACATTAAAATATTTAATGCAATTAATGCATGCGCTGCACGACCCACTCACGCATTGTCGCGTTCAATCTTTAATGGCGCCGTTATACCTATACATAGAGCTAAAAGGCAGCGTAAAATGAGTAGAGTGAATTTTGGCAGCCTTTGGAGACTTTTTTGAATTGGCTAAAGCTTTACAATCCCTCTCCCAACGATTAGAAATACCGTGGGACGCAATGTGGGGAAGAAAGGTAGTAGTCAATCTTTTTCTCAACACCCTATGTACAAAAATGAAAACATCAAGAGGGGTTTTAATAATAAATTACTTTAACTTATACTAACGTTTATCTTTCAAGAACTACAAGTCTTTCTATCCGTGGTTTCCTTTAACGATCTGGAGCAAATGGTTTGTATGAAATTAGCAGACAAATGAATGGCACCATTGTGGTTGCGTTCCGCCGTAGATGGGAGGCTGCATGATGTTATCATCAGTGTTGTTAATAACGGCGTTAGAGTATAACGGCGTAATTTTTTTCAGTAGTGAGTAATCTAATTATCGTATTTTTCGGACTATAAATCGCAGTATTTTTCATAGTTTGGATGGGGGTGCGACTTATACATTAAATTATTAACACATTATTATATCATTTCACATGTTATTGTGGTGTTTTGGAGTGACACTGATGGTTTGGTAAACTTGTTAGCATGTTCTTTATGCTATAGTTATCTGAATAACTCTTAATAGCCATGTTACGTTAACATACCGACCACGTCCGTTTTTTGTTGTTCATGCATCATCATGTAACATTATCATATTGTACACTTATTCAGCATGTTGTTCTCTATTGTATTTTTATTTTAAATCGCCTTTCAAGATGACAAATCTGTTCTATGTGTTGGATTTAATCACGTAAATTTCCCCCCAAAATGCGACTTGTACTCCAGTGCGACTTATATATGGCGGAAAACACAGACAAGACTGAAAAAGCAGTTTCTGCTCTTGCACCCCTCTTTGAAAGAAACTGCTGTATTTTAAGCCAAAACAACTGTTGTGTTTGATAGAACAATATGTCTATATGCTTCATGGCGCATTAATCCCTCAAACTATTTTTAATTTGCCTGTTGGTCCCTTTGCAGAAAAAACATTCCCAAAGCCTTATGTTTCCACCCCCATGCTTCACAGTGGGTATGGTGATCTTCGGATGCAATTCAGTATTCTTTCTCCTCCAAACACGAGAACCTGTGTTTCTCCCAAAACGTTCTATTTTGGTTTCATTTGACCATAACCCATTCTCCCAGTCCTCTTCTGGATCATCCAAATGCTCTCTAGCGAACCGCAGATGGGCCTGGACGTGTACTGGCTTCAGCAGGGGGACACGTCTGGCAGTGCAGGATTTGAGTCCCTGGGGGCGCATTGTGTTAATGATAGTAGCCTTTGTTACTGTGGTCCCAGCTCTCTGTAGGTCTTTCACTACACTAAAAAAAATGGGGTGTTGAACTGACATAAAAAAATTATGGAAAGAATTTGCACCTGACAATATTGCTTTCCTTCAGCATTTAGCAAATGTGTCCTTTTAACAAAGCACACGTCTAGCCAATATTAGGCACTCATGTTGCGCTACATAAAGCACTTTTGTTGAGCCAACATAGGGCACTCTTGTTCACCCCAAACTACATGTTGAACTGACAAAGAAATACATAATTTGCACTTGATTAAATTGCTTTCCTTCAGTATTTAGCAATTGTGTTCTTTTAACATAAAGCACACATGTTGAGCCAACATAAGGCACAACGCGGGCTGTCAAATTTATCGCGTTAACGGGCGGTAATTCATTTTTTAAATTAATCACGTTAAAATATTTAAGGGATGCACGGAACGACCCACTCACGCATTGCCGCAAACAGACTACAATGGCGACGTTCTACGTATATGCAGCGTTAAGAGGCAGTGACCGGTGAGTGGAGTGGATACAGGCATTCGTTTGGACCGTGCTTTTAATTGCGTAAAGCTTTGACATCTCTTCCAGAACAATTATAACTATTGAGGCGAGCAACGTGGGGAAGAATGATAGGAATTGATCTTTTTCATAACACCCTGCATTGTACAGAACACAGAGAAGATATATTATTTGCAGCCGCCACACACAGTCATGGTTACCCACTTCCCATCATGCATTTGGGCAGAACAGTTTTGTCACTACATGATCATTTACTGAAAGCTCAACACATAAACTAGATGGCAATATTTAGTCACAATATACAAACTCACATATATCCTTTAAGACTATCCCCTTTCACAGAAAGAATGTTAATATTGTTAATGCAATCTTGTGGATTTATTGTTGTAACAAGCAAATACAGTACCTATGTACAGTATGTTGAATGTATATATCAGTCTTGTCTTATCTTTCCATTCCAACAATAATTTACAGAAAAATATGGCATATTTTAGAGATGGTTTGAATTGCGATTAATTACGATGAATTAATTTCTAAGCTGTGATTAACTCGATTAAAATTTTAATCCTTTGACAGCCCTAATTTTAACGTAAATGGCCGTCAATGGCATCAATTTATATATCCCTCAATGGAATCCAGTACATTGGCATCAATAGTAGCGACATTCATGATAGTCAATGGCATGGACGTACATAGCTATCAGTGGTATTGACTTACTGAGGCGCCACTTCAATGTCAATGGGCTGTAATGGTAAGTGGTCAAAAATCACAACCACCTATGTTTTCCTGTCATTGAAAATGAAGGGAAAATGTTGCCATTAAAAATGAATGGAATTCCGGTCATTTTGATATTGAAACTGTGCCGGTCGGTCAAACGGTTTGGAGTCTCCACTGCACCGAAAAAATGTGGAAAATAAGATTATGAAAGAAAGAAATAAAAATAAAGTTGAGGAATTTTACTAGCTGGGCCTTTGCCTTTCAAAGTCCCATCTAATAAAAAAATATCTTTTCACATACAAAATAATAATTAAATGGTGACGGTACCAATGAGGTGTCCCTTACTTTTTCAAGGAGTTGGCAATCCTACTTTTAAATCTCGCGAGCAATCACCAGACTATTGCAATTAGTCGGAAAGACACATTAACATTATGTTGCATCAACAATATCTAATCAAGCTCCTCATTCACTGTTCATGTTTATGTAGAGAGTGCATGATTCAATCATGCTCACCTTGGAAACATGATGGTTTCTTGCTGAAAATGCACAGTCTTTTAGTAAACTTTACAACCTGCCCGATTCATTTTTTTTAGTGTAGGTCCCCCCGTGTGGTTCTGGGATTTTTGCTCACCGTTCTTGTTATCATTTTGACGCCACAGGGTGAGATCTTGCAAGGAGCCCCAGATTGAGGGAGATTATCAGTGGTCTAGTATGTCTTCCATTTTCTAATAATTAATTGCTCTCACAGTTGATTTCTTTACACCAAGCGTTTTACCTATTGCAGATTCAGTCTTCCCAGCCTGGTATAGGTCTACAATTCTGTCTCTGGTGTCCTTCGACAGCTCTTTGGTCTTGGCCATAGTGGAGTTTGGAGTGTGACTGTCTGAGTTCGTGGACAGGTGTCTTTTATACTGATAATGAGTTAAAACAGGTGCCATTAATACAGGTAACGAGTGGAGCCTCCTTAGACCTCATTCGAAGAAGTTAGAATTCTTTGACAGCCAGAAATCTTGCTTGTTTGTAGGTGACCAAATACTTATTTTCCACTCTAATTTGGAAATAAATTCTCTAAAAATCAAACAATGTGATTACTGTTTTTTTCCCCCCACATTCTATCTCTCACAGTTGAGGTTTACCCATGTTGACAATTACAGGCCTCTGTAATCTTTTCAAGTACAAGAACTTGCACAATTGGTGGTTGACTAAATACTTATTTGCCCCACTGTATCTACAAAACCGTTGCAGCACACCAAAAAAATTACAGCACAAACGATTGGTGCCAATTTTATCCATCATTAATCACAAAATGGGGGGCTGCTTGACCTGGGATTGACCTATAAAAGAATTGTAAATTTCTCAAAAACAATTGCAGCACAAACAAAGCGTTTCACAGCAAAAACATAGCACAAATGATTAAATCATTTTTATATAACAGCATCTGATAGGGGCCCAACTTCACGGAGCTTGAATCTAGCATCAGTATTTGATTATAATTATTATTATGAGTAGAGATGTCCCGATCGATCGGCGTCCCGAAAAACCATTTAACCTAACACAGACCCCTTTAAAGGTAATAATTAGAGATCAATCGGGTCCGATCACGTCATTTTCAAAGTATCGGAATCGGCAAAAATATATCGGCTGTTTTTTCATATATATATATATAATTTTTTTATTTTTTTATTAAATCTTTTCTAATTGTATTTAACGTCACAGACATAATATGTTACACTCATCCAGAGTCTTTAATTTAGGCTTAAGGTAGGGTTATCAAATTTATCCCGATAACGGCGGTAATTAATTTAAAAAAAAATGTATCACGCTAAAATATTTAACGCAAGTAATGCATGCACTGCACGACCCACTCACGCATTGTCGCCCTTAATCTGTAATGGCACCGTTTTACCTATATAGAGAAATAAAAGGCAGTGTAAAATGAGTAGAGTGAATTTAGGCAGCCCTTGGAGCCTTTTTTTAATTGGCTAAAGCCTTACAATTCCGCTCCCTACGATTAGAAATATCATGGGAAGCAATGTGGGGAAGCAAGGTAGCAATTGATCTTTTTCTTAACACCTTATGTTATTTTCCAACGCAGAGAAGATATATCAATTGGTAGCACTACGCACAGTCATGGTTCCACTTCCCATCATGGATTTGGGCATGGCTACAGTATCATTTACTGAAAGCTCAACAAATACACTAGATGGCAATATTTAGTCACAATATACAAAGTCACAAGTCTTTCTATCCGTGGATCCCTCTCACAGAAACAATATTAATAATGTAAATGCCATCTTGAGGATTTATTGTCATAATAAACAAATACAGTACTTATGTACTGTATGTTGAATGTATATATTCTTCCGAGTTTTATTCATTTTTTTCTTAATGCATTGCCAAAATGTATATGATCGGGAAAAATGATCGGGAATGATTGGAATTGAATCGAAAGCAAAAAAAAGCAATCGGATCGGGAAATATCGGGATCGGCAGATACTCAAACTAAAATGATCGGGAGCGAAAAAAACATGATCGGAACAACCCTAATTATGAGGATTTGCCATGAAAAGGGCGGCGTGAGAGCAGATTTGTCCTTGCAGATTTGATTATAAGATAGAGGTCAAAATGTTAAATTACACCAAGATAAGGTCAGGACATGCTCAAACAACCTGATGACGCCTCTCCCAGTCTGTGAATTGGTTTGCGCTAATTGTCATAAGGCACACCCAACGCCTCCAACCGATTTTAGGTTTACAGGCAAGAATGTGGCGAGAACACAAACCACAGTGAGTCATGTCACCATGCTGAAAAACATTCAACGGTGACAGTGGACTCGTCGTTTCGGGTCATCGACTCACAAATTGCCGCCGTTTACCCTGTACACGGTGTTTATAATAGCCCCATTGTAACACTTGTTAAGCCGCTGACGGATGAGGTTCAGGTTACTGATGTCCAGGTGGCTAATTTTCAAAAACACAACGAGTTTTCAAACACAAGCAGGCAGCAGGTATGAATTACCGGCTAGTTTATTGGCTCAGTCGCTTCGTGTTAGGGAAACGCTGTCAGCCGCCGTGATCTGGTTGCCATCAGCTTTATGAAGATAGACTTACGGTGTTTGTCTTCACCACAGCCACTCGTCGGACTCCGACAAAGCACACTGGGGCCTTTAATCATGATGCCATATGCATTGTAATTGCTTCCTCCAGTGGCGCGCATGCCGTGGCAAGATGGATGTGAGTTTTCAAGTGTTTTGCAGAATTACTTCCGTGCTCTGAGATAAAACTGGGACTTAATAATATTTGCCCCATACCGCAGGGGTCCCAATCTGCCGGGCCGCGGACTACTATCGGTCCGTGGCGCATTTGCTACCGGGCCGCACACAAATATTAATTTATTAACGACCGCATTCTGGCCGAAATAACCCCGTGCCCCTGCTTAACACACCAATATCCCTGTCTACGCTAGATGTAATACTACAGGATAGATTAGAATGACGTCATAGAAATCCATTGATTGGACTGCTAGCAGTACATCTTGTTTTGTGTATATAATATATCTATGTGCGCTTGTCCTGGATAATAACGTATTACTAGGCTGCGGGCGCAGCACATTTGTTCCCAGGAAATAATTATCCCTCACATGAGCAAAGATGACTGGAAAACAGACGTCTTTGGAGATATTTTTTACGGTGAAAAGGGCACCTGACGAGCCAGAAGATGAGCCTACAACCTCGAAGTCCCACGAACTGCGAAAGAGTGGATTCGTGACCCGTTTGTGAATAAACCGAGTAATTTGAGCGTGTCTATGCAACAGGAGGATCAGCTTGTAGAAATCGCAAATGATGGCGACCTTAAACGTACATTTGAGACAACAACTCTACCGAGGTTCTGGATTAAAGTAATTCCGGAATATCCTGACATCGCTATGAGAGCATTGAAAACCTTGCTATAATTTCCAACACCATCTTTGTGAAGCGGGCTTCTTAATTAGGGTTGGGCACCGTTTGAAATTGAACGATTCCAGTTCTGATTTCGATTCCGGTTCCGAACGATTCTCGATGCCGATTCTTTTAAGAGGCAGGGTCAAAAAAAAAAAAGAAGGGTGAAAAAAAAATTTGGCTTAACTTCTCAATGTTTTTCCTTAATTAAATGAACTTCTCATAGGGTTAATTTTAACTTGTATATAAATATCAGTCTAGTGCTGCAACGATTAATCAATTATCTCAAGTAATTGATTAGGGAAAAAAGCTTTGGAAAAAGCTTCAAATTTTGCGGCTTTGAGTATTTGTTTAATCAGAGTGGCATTGTAGTAGATCGTTTTGAAAGTACTTGCATTTAGTTTTATTGATTTGGGTGGATACACTGTCCTCTATTGGCAACAGTGAATATGAAATAACTCATTTAACATGGCTGAATTCAGCTGCTCCCCGTTAAGACCAACATATATAAGTTTTTGTTGAACTAATATGTTTTTTAAAGCATTCATAATTTACTTTCTAGGTGTATTTAGCCGTTTTTTTTGTGGAAATATGTGTTTGAACAATTTAAGAGCATTTAAAAAAAAAAGAGTTAGCATTCTATAGCATTTAAGCTAGCGGACTTTTGCTATGTAAGTTAGCCAATTCTTTTGTTGTACTTTGATCCTCATTTATTTATTTATTTTTTCATGCCGTTTGTCGCTAAACTCAGGTATTTCAATTCATTTTTAAATGAAAGTACAATTCTGAATATTTTGAAGAAACACAGGGAATTTTATTTTGTATTGGCATTTAATGCTCTTTTGAAAGTGCAATCGTAGCAAGCCTTTGTTTTACATCTCCTAAACTTTATTCTGCAACGCATTAAATGTTCGGATGATCCGAATACTCGATGATTCGAACTAACTAGTTGATAGATCAATCAACTACTAAATTAATCGATAGCTGCAGCCCTATATCAGTCTTTGACCTGGAGCTAATTTTTTCCACTTGGCGGTCAGGGCATTGAAACAAGGAATCGAAATTTAAAAATTCGGACGATTCCAGGTGCATCGAAATGTTACAACCGGTTCCCATCGATGCTCGATGCCCAACCCTATTCTTAATTAATGCATAACGACAAGGCGAAGTCGTTAATGGTGGGAGAGCCGTGTGCAGTTGTTGTGTGCAGCTAACTTGGCAGGATGTATCTGAGGAGAACTTTTCTACATGTCCTTCCATGATCAAACATAAGTTAATATTTCTTTCTTTAAAGAAAGTTTGTAGTGTTTACTTTGGAATGGCTGCATTTGCGGCCATGTTTAACGTTACGCACATGCGCAGAACCGCATCGTTGCAATTTTTGATGGGTTGCAAAATTCGTCAGAACACCGGTCTGTGAAAAAAAGACCCAAAT
This sequence comes from Corythoichthys intestinalis, assembly GCF_030265065.1. Lineage (NCBI taxonomy): Eukaryota > Metazoa > Chordata > Actinopteri > Syngnathiformes > Syngnathidae > Corythoichthys > Corythoichthys intestinalis. Next base: position 9,189,691 of record NC_080408.1, on the reverse strand, counting down.
AACACCGGTCCATGGTGCAAAAAAGGTTGGGGACCCCTGCCATACCGTCATGGTACGGGCATCACAGTTGACACAGTCAGACGGCGTATACGTTTGAGTAAAAAAAAAATCCAAAAAACATGAATTTAGTCCTCCTTTTCTCCAGGGGGCGGTAGAGGTAATGCGCTAAACCAACAACCGACATTACGGGAGAAGACAGACAAACCAAAATAAACAAAGACGTTATCTTTGATTACTACTAAGAAAGTTATAGCGAATGTACAATAGCGTACCGCACGAATGCTATTTTTAGACCGTGACGTTGCATCGTAAAGCAGAAGTGAGACATTATAGACGCACCCTCGCATACAAACCATTATATTTCTGCTACTTTTCTTCAGTAATCTTTCAAAAACGAACATGCTGATGAAACACTGCTGATATGGAACTTGTAGAAACGACTCTAGACATTACAACACATGAAGGATGTTTTCTTCATAGGTTTCCCGAAACCAAAAACTCGGAGGACAAAATGTGAAGAATGGATCAACTTGCACGGACGTTTATCGCCAGCAAGGTGAAGCCATAGGCGGAGTTTGACTTCTGGGGCAGGGGGGACACAACATGTTGATGACCCCGAAATGCAGTGTCAGCAACAAAATTAACTTACAAGAATATTTATTATAGGGCTGTCAAAATTATCGCGTTAACGGGCGTTAATTCTTTTAATTATTCATTCATTCATTCATTTTCCATGCCGCTTATTCCTCACGAGGGTCGCGGAGGTGCTGGAGCCTATCAATCACGTTAAAATATTTGACGCAATTAACCCATGCACTAAATGACCGGCTCGCACATTGCCTCAAACAGATTACAATGAGGCCGTTTATGGACATTAAGAGTGAAGAGAATGCCACCGGCCGCTTGGGGGCAGCGCCGTTCCATACGCATGTTATTTCCTCTAAATGTGGGAGAATTAGTAGTTGTGAGACGTTTATGCTGTATTCACAGTGCAATGCAAATTGCTATTTGTGCTCCACACATATTTCGGTAAGTTTTCTTTCTTTTAGTGGCGATTATGTGTCTCTTGTTGTATTTTGGGTAAGAAATGTACAGATATATGTTATACAGTAAAGGCGAGTGGACACAGGCGTTGTTTGGACCGCGCCATTTATTGGCATAAGTTTCTCCTTCACAACAAACATAAGTATCGTTTAGTGAAAGCACAACAAAAATAATATTCCTATCTCTCCCCAAAAAAATAATGTTCACAAAAAGAAAAGCACTTCAGTCTATAGTAATGAGGCCCTATTCTGACGCACAGTTAAACAACAATGCAAAATGAACTGGCATTCCATATCAAAATAGCTATGCAAAATACACCTAAAACTTAAGACTTTGGTCACTCTATTTTTATTATTGTTATTTTTATTCTTATTATCATTATATTAACTCTACTTTTGATTGAATATTTTACAAATTTTATTAAAACAAAAACATCAAGAGGGGTTTTTAATATAAAATTACTATAACTTATAACTATAACAATTATCTTTTAAGAACTACAAGTCTTTCTATCCGTGGATAACTTTAAAAGAAAGAATGTTAATAATGGCATTTGTGGCTTTATTGTTACAATAAACAAATACAGTACTTATGTACAGTATGTTGTATGTATATATCCGCCGTGTGTCTTATCTTTCCATTCCAACAATAATTTACAGAAAAATATGGCATATTTTAGAGATGGTTTGAATTACGATTAATTGTGATTAATTACGATTAATTGATTTTTAAGCTGTAATTAACTCGATTAAAAATTTTAATTGTTTGACAGCCCTAATTTATAATAATAAGTTGAAAATGAGCTTTTTTTCCCCCCATCATTCTTGAGGGAAATTCTAAATCAGGCTGCTTAGGCAATACTTTTCGCCAAGATCGTCATACATTGAATATGGTACAGCCGCCGGTGTCGTGCTAATGTAGTTACTCCACTGGGCGGAGCCATATGGAGGTAGATTTGTGTCTTTATTATAGAATAGATAAAAAGTTGCTTCAATCAAAATATATATTTTCAATTAAAATAAAAAATGTCAGGAAACGACCTCAAATTTTTTCTATGCAGCTGCTCATGGAGACTCATATATGCCTAAGGGAGGTGCTTGTTTTAGTCTTAGGTCACTTGCGGCTTTGATTTTGAAAATATTTAAATTTATTTATTTATATCTTTTTAAATAGGCCCCCTACGGAACAGCTCGGCGCCACGTTTCCCGTCAACTGACAGTGAAGTCTATGATGTACGATAAATCTTCTTTTAATACTTAACGTCATCATTTAGCAGCATCAATATGCGCACGTCGAAATTTTTTCTTCCGACTGACACCCTGAAGCATGAACACGCAAGACCTAATCGGTAATCAATATTTTTAGTGTTCACGAACACAGTGCATCCGATCATCATTGTCCCGAACGCTGATCAGATTGAAGAAATTCTGTCCACGTAAACATACCCAGTAACTTTTCAATGATTTTTTTTTTAGCTCTCTTGTTAAATTTTGTTGTTGTGCAAGCTGTTGCAGCAGTGTTATTATAATGAAGTCGGAGGCTGGATAAACAATTAAAGCCAGGGGGCTCATTGTAAGCCAGAGCCAGTTTTGTTATCCTGTTTTGACGCATCTGTAGGAATGTTTAACACATTGAGAGGTGTTTGACGCAAAGTCGGCGCTGGGAAATCACTCAAGTCCCACCTGAATCCTGAGTAGAACTGTACACGAACAGATACAAACACACACAGAGCAGGTTTTGTTGCGTGAGCCGTATGCTTGTGGATATCTGTTGGCATCTGGCTCCCATTTCCTTTCACGAATGTCACACGCACAAAGGTTTAAATCATGAGTCACAGGCCTTGGCGGCATCTAAGACACTATGTGCTATCACTGAAAATGTTAAAAAACATTTAACCTAACACAGACCCCTTTAAAGGTAATAATAATAATTTTAATTAATAAATAAATAAAAACTGTTCTTACAAAATACAACCATTTTATATGAGACACGTAAGAAAAGAATAGAATCAAATACAGCAGAACCAGCAAAATCCAACTCAATCAACGTTACTATAGGCGTTTCCAAGTGTTTGCAAGTTAGATTTTGCATCGAAGTATTATGGTACCTCTACTTACGAAATTAATTGGTACTGGAAGTAGTTTCTTAAACTGAAAATTCCGTGAGTAGAGTTGCGTTTCCCATGTAAATGCCCTTATTGTCAGGAAAACGCGGGCAGGCAGGTGGTGTGGACCCAATTGCAGGGAAACAAAAAGCAACAAGGCAGGTGGCGGTGAACTCAAAACACATCTTAATAACAACTAACCAAAAGCACAAAGTACAACCAAAAGGACTAGGGATCAAAAAGGCAATGTTCAAACCAAAACTTACTTAAACGGAGGGACTGGTACACGAGGGCTTGGACAGGACTTGAAAGTGACGTTGATATAGACAATGACGCAACAAGGAGGGAAAAGAAATTGGGAGCTTATATACACACAGAGACGAGAGGTAACGAGACAACGAGGAACAGATGGGCGACACAGAAGGATGCAGGGTGGCGATACACTAGGAGCAGGCAACACAGGTGAAATCAATGGGCAATCACATGAACACATTAGGAGGGAACCAACACAAAACCTAACACTTATCCCTTCCAAGCCCCCGAAAATTGTGACATAAATCTTTTAGAAAGCATAAAAATGCATCAAAGCATGTAATAGTTACATGTTACAATTAGATTATTGCACAAAAGGGTTACACGGATAGAAAAACTTGTAGTTCTTAAAAGATAAACTTAGTTAAAATAATTTGATATTAAAACCCCTTTTCATTTTTATACAATTTGTAAAACTCAGGCATGCAAACTTGCCACCTTTCGGCAAAATTTTGCCGTTTTGAAATCAAAATGGGTCATTCTTCTGAATCACGTAGATCCGAGGAGAAAAAATGGGGAGGGACATGTCAACGAGTGACTAAGCGAGTCCATGATCAAAACTACACTCTAGTCCTATGACCTAAACCAGGATTCACATCTGCCGGGCAGCGGACCGGTACCGGCCCGTGGCACATTTGCTACCGGGCCGCACAGAAATTATAATTTAATAACGACCGCATTTTGGCTGAATTAACCCTGTGCCCCTGCTTAACACACCAATATCCCTAGTCTAGATATAATACTACGGGATAGATTAGAATGTCGTCATAGAAATCCATTGATTGGACTGTTAGCAGTACGTCTTGTTTGTGTATAGAATACGTATATCTATGTGCGCTTGTCCTCGATAATAACGTATTGCTAGGCTGCGGGACCAGCACATTTGTTCCCGGAAATAATTAGCCCCCACAAACAGAAAAACAGCCCCAAAGCATGATGTTTCCACCCCCATGTTTCACAGTGGTTATAGTGTTCTTCGGATGCAATTCAGTATTCTTTCTCCTCCAAACACGAGGACCTGTGTTTCTACCAAAAAGTTCTATTTTGGTTTCATCTGACCATAACACATTCTCCCAGTCATCTTCTGGATCATCCAAATGCTCTCTAGCGAACCGTAGACGGGCCTGGACTTGTACTGTCTTCAGCAGGGGGACACATCTGTCAGTGCAGGATTTGAGTCCCTGACGTCCCATTGTGTTACTGATAGTAGCCTTTGTTACTGTGGTCCCAGCTCTCTGTAGGTCATTCACGAGGTCCCCCCGTGTGGTTCTGGAATTTTTGCTCACCGTTCTTGTTATCATTTTGACGCCACGAGGTGGGATCTTGTATGGAGCCTCAGATCGAGGGAGATTATCAGTGGTCTTGTATGTCTTCCATTTTCTAATAATTGCTCCCACAGTTGATTTCTTTACACCAAGCGTTTCACCTATTGTAGATTCAGTCTTTCCAGCCTGGTGCAGGTCTACAATTTTTTTCTCTGGTGTCCTTCGACAGCTCTTTGGTCTTGGCCATAGTAGAGTTTGGAGTGTGACTGACTGAGATTGTGGACAGTTGTCTTTTATACTGATAAAGAGGTGCCATTAATACAGGTAACGAGTGGAACCTCGTTAGAAGAAGTTAGACCTCTTTGACAGCCAGAAATCTTGCTTGATTGTAGGTGACAAAATACTTATTTTCCACTCTAATTTGGAAATAAATTATTTAAAAATCAAACTGTGATTTTCTGTTTTTTTTCCCACATTCTGTCTCTCATGGTTGAGGTTTAGCCATGTTGACAATTAAAGGCCTCGCTAATCTTTTCAAGTAGGAGAACTTGCACAGTTGGTGGTTGACTAAATACTTATTTGCCCCACTGTATTTGTGAAATTTAAATACAAATGAAGTGTATCCTGTGGCTTTTAGGCCTTATGGAAGCGGAGTTTTTCCCTCATTCCTCCCTAACCCGTCCTGGATAAGCCACAACCTGCGACACCGTCATCTCCTAAGCCCTCTGCTGCCAGTAAGTGACGTATGACTGTGCCACTGCTTCATTTGTATCCCACCCAGCACCTCAAGTTTCCATTGTCGTGACACCAATTTGATTGTGTGCTTGAAGCTGCCCATGCCTGCCATTTTAGCTAATCCTCAGGGTAAGAGTAAGTTTGGCGGATTGTTCTGGCAGACCACACTGGCTCTGAAGTGAACAAAGCGCGGCCTCTGACAGCGATGTCCCCGATGGGATGTCATTTTTTAGGAGCATAAAGAAAATTTTAGGAGGCAACACACTGTGATGAGCGTTACTTGGAGGGAATCAAATCAATTCAACGTGTTCGGATCCGGTCACGTAGTCCTTTTAGATCGCTGTGATCTCTCTTTAGAAGTGACAGTGTTTTGTTTTTTTGTTTTTGTCGGTAGATGTTTTCCTTGCTGTGTGCCACTAAATAAAATACAGCACATTTTCATTGGCAAAGGCGTAACAAAAAGGACCAACGTGGTGAGACAAGTAATTACAAGCAATCCTCCATAGTCCAAATAGTTTAATCATGAGTTGGATTGGAACGATATTATTCGGGAGAGGAGAATTTGTCTCAAACGTCATAAATTGTTAGTAGCTGACCCATTGTCAAGAATTATAACGCCAATATATGGGGTAAAATAGTATACGATTAACAAAAAAAGTCACAAAAAGCTTGTACCATATTTTTCGGACGATAATTTGCACCTGAGTGTAAGTCGCACAAGCCAAAAAACATATAGAGGAGAAAAGGACTAAAACATATACTGTATAAAGGCGCTTTCACATTAGACCAAGAGGACCAGGGTCCGGTTGGAGAGCTACCTCGCAACAACACTTGCAAATGACTTGTTAAAAAGGTTCAGCATTCACACTGCGCCAACAGAACTTTCCGAGTAGCATCACATGGACGAAAGGCGCACTCATTGATTAGACAAATAAAACAGGAAATACCTCCCTCCTGGAAGGGGAGGGAGCATGGAGCGTAACGTAGCATAAATTAGAGTACCATCATTTCCCGAATATAAGGCGCACCCGTGTATAATGCGCACCCCAAATTTACTTGTAAAATCTAAGGAAAATTATTGTAAATTATTGTATTGTACGCGCACCCTAATTTTAGCACCAATAAATAGAAGAATACAAGAAAATAGAGCTCGTGTACAGATACAGAAATGTCACTTTACTGGCTGGTGAAACACAGCACAAGCATAGAATATTGGTAGTTGAAAACATTACCATAAACTGACAGAATTTACGGTAATAGTATGATTTGACAACTTCTCAAACTAACAGAATCTAGGAGAAAACAAAACAGATGTGACTTTTCATTTAAAGGCTGCTGTATAGCTTGCTCGTTTCATCATGATGAATAAATGTTTCTTCCATGGATTGATACGGTGAAGGGAAAGAGAGAACGTAAGTCGGAAATCCGAGAGAGCTAATCGCTGTCGACACGACAGTAACAATAGGAACTATTACTATTTGGGTTTGAGTTTCCCGAGGGACAGACATAGTTGACGGACACACACAGGAAGTCTGTGTTGTTACGTTTGTTATGGTCCGAGTTGCGAAGCTGCAATAAACGTTGACTCAAATGAGTTCAAGACACTAAATTCTGTGCTTTATGAAAAGTGAAAAAAAAGCTGAATTTAACAAATCATTCGGCCGGTCAGAGTGAAGTATTACCGAAACAAAAAAACGTCATGTAACGTAATGGTCGGCAACAGATCGCCGCATACGTTTCTTCAACACAACGTGGACGTGTCAATAAAAAAGAAAAAAATCGGTTTATATACAGTACAAATATATATATAATATATATATAATTCTGTCTCCATCCATGTACCCGTTTATAATGCGCACCATGATTTTACAAGTTGATTTGGGGGAAAAAAGTGCGCGTTATATTGGGGAAATTACAGTAAGTTGCCGCTCGGCCAGCGGTGGGGTCGCTTCCTTGATGCAGAGCGAACTGGAGTATATAAAAATGCATTGGGGGTAAATTAAACCACGAAACGGAACCGCGTTGTATCCCAAGTCGCACAGGCACGCAATCGCTCTCACTTTCGTGACTTTTTAGCATAAATTACAGTAAAGGCCGAGTTATGCTTCCGCGTCAGACCTGCGCCTTCAAGGAAGACCCGATTTATGACCCTCTGCCGTAGCCTCTCTGGCTCCTTCTTTTTTTTTCTGGCTTCGCGTCGCGTGTGACGTGGCGGAAATGGACTATGATTGGTCCGCTCAGACTGTTGTTTCCGTTTCGGCACGAAATCACCGGCATTGTCAAACATTATTTTTCTCCACACAAAAATGGACCAAGCCGACGAGAGTATCAACGAAGAGCAAGTACGACAACTTCTACAATGTCTCGTCAAGACATTGTGATGATTGCCAATGGCAAGCAATTCGTGGGAGGAGATTGCTGAAAATACAGGGCTGGAGGTCAGCCAGCGATTGAATTAAAAAAAAAAAAAAAATGGAAGAACTAAGAGACAAGTATGTGTGTGTTCGGAATCGAGTGGCCACACGAAACGGTGACCCAGTCGGCCAAAAACTGCTCGCTTTTTATCACTTTATGTCGTATTTTTGGTTGGTGCACTTCATCATTTATTGTGTACATACTGTATGTTTTCTGTGAATCTGTGACTTATTTACGTGTCACACTTCGAGTATATGTAGAATAAAGCGCAGGTTTGGCGTCAAAAGAGTTGTTTTCTATGTTTAATTTTCAACAACACGCAGGATACATCATCACTGATTGAGAGTGCTTTGGTGCTTTTAATGATAACGTTAACATGAAGGCTTCCAACGCAGTTTGGGAAGTTCTTTAGATGCCAGAAATCTGCGATGGCTTCCCACTGGCTGGTTGTAGGACATGGCAAACAAATCGGGCTGGTGGGCTTTGCAGACCTCGGACAAAACGCTGGACGCAGTGCTCGACGCCAGTTTGAAGCTAGCCACCACAGCTAGCTGGTTTCCACCGGAGGCTTGAACTCTCTATTTGGCTTCAAAAGTTGGACCGGCCGCCTCGAAACCGTCTTCTGCATTGCCTGCGCCTCAACATTTGTATGATTAACATTTATTCAATGTCGATGAGCTGAAGATCCACATTCAAGCGTTCTATCTTGCATTGTTTAGTTTTTCTCCGTTAAACTAGACAAGAGGATGTCAACAAGCATGCCCCAAAACCGTACAGACATAACGCCCCACCCTTCTGGTGGCTTGGCGGTGAATTACAGAGCAACGCGTCACCTGGCCGGAGAACCATCGAATGTTGAATGACGCCGTAGTTGCAAGAATAACTCAATCGCTCTCACTTTCGTGACTTTTAGGACTATCAAACTGTAGCCACTTCCAGAAGAGCGAGACTCACGAAACGGCTGCCCCAAGCCACTGACACTCTTACACGGTACATTCAGGAACAACATGCAACACACAACCGCCAAATTAGAACCTGATTCTGAGTATCAAATGCATTTGTGCAGCATGACAACATTTGACCGGGGTTAATCGTTTGCCATCTTGCCACTGTCGATTTTGAATAGCGTGCACGCTGTACTTCCGCTTCCGAGGATTCTCTGCGTCACGGCTGCACATAAAGTATTAAAAGCACACCCTGCTCCGATTGCATTCAGAAGCGAAGCAGGGTGCGCTTAAAGCGGACCAAGACCCACGATTTTTGAGAGGACCAAAGTTTGTTTGTTTGGTCCGAACTACAGTTCGGATGCGCGTTCACATTTACAAAACGAAGCGGACTATCTGAAGAAAAAGTCAGAAGGAAAAGCTAGTGTGAAAGCTCCCTAGAACTGTTTGGTCTGTTTTAAACGGACCGGAGTTTTTTTTTCTCAGATGGTCCGCTTCGTCCTAGAGGCTGATTTATGCTTCGGCGTTCCGGTGACGGCGGAGTGACGGTGTAGACCATGGGTGTCCAAACCTGTCCTCAAGGGCCGCTGTGGGTCCTGGTTTTTATTCCTACCAATCGAGCACAGACAGTTTAACCAGTGAAGTTAAACAAGTGCTAAACAAGCAGTACCTGACTGCAATCAACTGATTACACTTGTGAGACACCAGATTGGTGAAAAGATGTCGTCTTGTTGTGTTGGAACGAAATCCAGCACTCATTGCGGCCCTATGTGGAATAGTTTGGACACCACTGGTGTAGACCCTACGCATTGCGTAGATGAAGTTCTACGTCAAGGGATCGTGTTGCTCTGTAACTCACCGACATACCACTAGAGGGGTGTGGCTTCATCTTTGTACAGTTTGAGGTGGGACTGTCGAATTCCTTTACTTTTCCTCCGGTCATTGATACCAATTGCAACAGAGATGGAACGTGTGTATTTGCAGCTGCAGCTAATCGATATTGAACAACAAATGTTTGTTAATACAAATGTTGAAGCGTAGGTGACACAGAATACGTTTGCGAATGTTTGAAAACAGCGGTGTTCTTGTGCTGAACCAGTAACAGCGTTCTAAGCGGACCAATCACGGTCCTTCAATGTTCACGTGACGCGTGTCGAAGTGACGCGTAGTCAGGATTTTTTGTAGATGCACGTCAGGCTACGCCGTAGGGACGTGAATTGACTGCATTAACGGCGTAGATCCGCCGTCACTGCTACGCAGAAGCATAAATCAGCCTTAAGTCGCACCGGAGTATAAGGGCTTTAACTAAACGGACCAAACAGTGCTAGTGTGAAAGCACCCTAAGGGGCAGTTTACATGGTGACTCTGCGACACGAAGACGCAATGACTGAGTAGCGGAATTGCCTCGCATGCATATGGTGTTGGCGAAGACGGAAGGCGAAGACAAAAAATTCTGAATCCTGCCTCGAAAGTGGAAGAATTCAATTGCGGGGGCTTGAGGGGCGCGTGCTCCGCATGCATACCAAAAGCTCCTGCAGCGCGGGACCCGCGCTGATAACGTCAGCACTTGTACACGACACATTGGGCATGCGCAGCGGAGCTATTAAACATTAAAAACAGCTAATGGCGGAACGTCTGCTTTAATTTACTGTCTTAATAATAATTTTAAATTTAAATATGTTGAATGTTTCCATTTTTGTGCCTTTTTGAGCAAAAGAAAATGACATAGCTTATAGTGGGCGGGCATTATGCCTTCCGGGCTAAGGAGGTCAAAGTGCATCATTCGCTGTCGCCTTGTAAATTTGCACTGCCCCCTAGGGCCTGGCATGAATACTACATCGTTTTCATGTGGAATTGCGACATTGTTCGAATGGAGACGGAACCATATAAATGCAAATTTGAAATTTTTCTTCTTCTCGAAGAATCACCATGTAAACTGCCCCTAAGTCGCGCCGGAGTATAAGTTGCTTTCACACTAGCACTGTTTGATCCGTTTTAAACGGACAAGAGTTCTTTTTCTCAGATAGTCCGCTTTGTTTTGTAAATGTGAACGCGCATCCGAACTCTAATTCGGACCAAACAAAATCTGGTCGCTCAAAAATCTTGGGTCTCGGTCCGCTTTAAGCGCACCCTGCTTTGCTTGTGAATGCAAATGGAGCAGGGTGCGCTTTTGCTACTTTATGTGCAGTGTCACAACCTGGAGCTGTGATGCTCAAGGCTGCGACGCTACATGCAGGGCATCCTTGGAAGCGGATGTACAGTGTGCACGGTATTCAAAATCAACAATGGCAAAATGACAGATTAACCATGACCAAATGTTGTTGTCCTGTGCTAAGCAGTTGCACTTGTTACACAAAATCGGGTTCTAATGTCGCGGTTGTGTTTTGCATGCTGTTCCTGAACGGGATTGTATGAGAGGAGTGACAGTGGCCGAGACAGACGGAGCCTTTCGGAGCAGCCGTTTTGTGAGTCGGCTACAATTTGACAGTCCAAAAAGTCATGAAAATGAGAGCGAATGCGCGCCTGTGTGACTTGGGGTACTACACAGTTTCCTTTTGTGGTTTAATTTTCCCCAATGCATTTTTATATACAGGTAGTCCCCGGTTTCCTAGGCTGGCAATGTAACTCGAATTTCCGCGTAAGTCGCGATTACTCCTTTAAGTCCCCCAAGATACCCTCTGAACCTCAAAATAACTGTTCAAAAACATGTATTATAAATCAGATTAATAAGATAAAGTATAAAATAATATACTGTGAGGTACGGTGTGTTAAATGATATTATATTCAATGACTATTCTGGCTTAATTAAAAAAAAAATTTTTTTTTAACTATTCGGGCTTTACTCTCGAGTGAGTCGTCTTGCTGAGAGAAAAGGACGCTGTGGAAAGAGTAGGAGGCGAGAGAATGGGGATATCATGGCCTCTCAGGTCGCCAACGTCCCCTCCCTTAATGCGAGCCCGTCATCCAAAATTTAAAAAAATGAAGCAGTTTGAGCACGTCCGGTCTGCAAAGTTCGCCCCAGAACAGTGCGTAACCTATCATTTGGACTGTCCTAGTGCTAATCCGAGCCGCATCTGGTGCACTGACGTTAAGCGGGTGTGATTGATATGCGGATCTGGCGAGCTGAGGCCAGATCCGGCACGCAGCCGCCTGCTATTGGGGTAGCCAATGATGACCTTTTTTTGTTTTTCTCATTTCAATAAGAGTAACCTTCGCATTTCTCCAGTCCGTTACAAGTTTCTCGCTAACTCCAAACTTTTCTTTTCGGTGCCATTTTGTTCAGCCCAGTTGTTTCGTCTCAGTTGTTTTTATAAGTTACCACCAATGTTGAAACGGACCTTCAGCGCCCTCTTGCGGCTCAGTGCAAAAATAACACTTGAAATGACATAATAATGTGTTAATAATTTCACACGAGTCGCTCCAGAGTATAAATCGCAACCCTACCCAAGTATGAAAATTCATTGTCCGAAAAATACGATAGTGTATTTCGTTAAATACTCACAGATGTTAAAGACAGAAACTCTATTGGGTGAAAATGTGATGTCTATCAACATAGGCAAGGGAACGCACGTCGAATACGTTAAGTACAAAGTGGCAAAATTCGCAATTAATCAACATCAGAATATTAATTTGCCGAGTATGCTAATACCTCAGCCAGTGTTTTCAATACCACATCCTTGCATGTGCCTCTCGTGTAAAGCGGTACTTTTGTCCAATTCTCCATCTGGTTCTGACTGTCTATTTGGGAAGCTCATGGCGACCAGATTGTGCACTCATATAGACAATACACACACGCACTAGAAGCACCCCCTCGAGCTCAGACCTACCTCGGTCGACCCCACAATACCCAGCTTGCATTTCAAAGGCAGGGGTATCGCTTCGAGTGAGAAACAAGAACTCTGCTGTGAAGTCACCAGATGCGTGTCACACCAGGAAAATACCGGAAAGTCATGTGAGCCCTAAAGGTAGACACAAACTACTGTTTTGAACAAATACAACTGCAAGAAAGGGTAACACTTTACAATAAGGGTCCCTTAAATAACATTAGATAATGCAATTTTTAGACAATAACTAATGTTTAAGTAACATTACAATAATTAATATTATTGCTTATCTAACATTTATTAATGAATTAATTAACATGAGTTAATGCATTAGCTAATGCATTAGTTAATGCATAAGTTCATGCATAAGCAGACAGTAACTAATGGTTTGGTAAAATTAAAAAAAAATATAGGCCCATATAGGGTTAGGGTTTGTTAACTTAGCATTTATAATTTCTTAGTTATACATTAATAACTGTTTATTAATGCACTGATGTATATATGAATTAATTTCAAGTAATGTATTGTATATATATTATATTATAACCTAACCTTAAGTATGGTATTATTTCACGTGAACGTACCTCATAAGTATTACTTAACCTTAATTAACCATTACTGAATGCTTTTTGGACCTTTATTGTAAAGTGTAGCACACGTATCCCTTAACTAAGGCAAGGCAAGGCAAGGCAAATTTATTTATATAGCACAATTCAACACAAGACAATTCAAAGTGCTTTACATCACATGAAGACCATAAAAATCACATTTAAATCAACACAACGTAAAAACCAAGACAAAAGATCGCATTTAATCACAGAATAAAAATAAATAAATAAAAATAAAACAAAAATAAAAATAAAACAAAAACTACTACTAATAATAATCATTGAAATCAGCAACGGAGATAAGCACAAGAGGAATAGAAATCAGGTAGATTGAAATATATAGACAGTTATGGATATGCAGTGCCAAACAAAAGCGTTTTTAGCCCTGATTTAAAGGAGCTAACAGTTTGAGCATACTTCAGACGTTCGGGTAACTTGTTCCAGAGGTGAGGAGCATAATAACTAAATGCTGCCTCACCCTGCTTGGTTCTTGTTCTTGGAACATGCAGAAGACCGGTTCCAGACGACCTTAGGGGTCTAGATGTCTCATAGGAATCTAACAAGTCTAGCATGTATTTTGGTCCAAGGCCATTAAGTGTTTTGTAGACGAGCAGTAGTATTTTATAGTCTATCCTTTGACTCACTGGAAGCCAGTGTAGCGATTTCAAAATTTTTATTTGTGAGGACTCTGGCTGCAGCATTCTGTACTAGCTGCAGCTTCCTGACTGATTTTTTATCAAGACCTGTAAATATACCGTTGCAGTAGTCCAATCTGCTGAAAATGAATGCATGCATAAGTTTTTCCATGTCTTCTTGAGTCAGAAGCCCCTTAATTCTGGTTATATTTTTTAGGTGGTAATAAGCGGATTTAGTGACGGACTTTAGATGGCTATCAAATTTTAGGTCTGAGTCAATAATTACGCCAAGGTTTCTGACTTGATTTGTAGCTGTAAGTGACATTGTGCTAAGTTGGCTGCTTATCTTTGACCTTTCCTTTTTTGGCCCAAAAATGATCACCTTTGTCTTCTCCACATTTATCTGGAGAAAATTCTGGCACATCCATTCATTGATTTGATGAATGCATTTACTCAGGGAGACTAAGGGACTATAATCATGTGGGGACACAGAAATGTACAGTTGTGTGTCATCTGCATAGGCGTGATAGGAGATGTCATACTGTTCCATTATCTGAGCTAACGGAAGCATATAGATGTTAAATAAGAGTGGTCCAAGAATTGACCCTTGAGGGACTCCACACGGGAATTTGGTTCGTTCTGACTGATAGTTTCCGATTGACACAAAGAAATCCCTATCATGTAAATAGGATGTGAACCACTGAAGAATAGTGTCAGTAAGCCCTACCCACTGTTCCAATCTGCTGAGTAGTATGTTGTGATCAACCGTGTCAAATGCGGCGCTGAGATCCAATAGTAGCAGAACAGATGATTTGCCTGCATCGGTATTCCGACGAATATCATTTAGGACTTTGATAAGCACGGTCTCGGTGCTGTGTTGTGGCCGAAATCCAGACTGAAATGAGTTAAAAAGATTGTTTTGCATCATAAAAGTCTGGATCTGTTCAAACACAACCCTAAGAAATGATAAATGCTTAATTTCCCCCCTCTTAACCTTTATTAACCATGACTGAATGCTTTTTGGACCCTTATTGTAAAGTGTAGCACATGTGTCCCTTAACTAAGAAATTATAAATGCTTGAGTTACAAACCCTAAACCCTAACCTTAACCCTATTAAGGCCTATTTAATATTTTTCATTTTAACAAACTATTAGTTACTGTCTGGTTATGCATTAACTGATGCATTAACTAATGCATTAACTCATCCATTAACTCACGTTAATTAATATATTAATAAATGTTAGATAAGCAATTATATTAATTATTGTAATGTTACCTACCTAATTAACTCATTTTAATTAATATATTAATAAATGTTAGATAAGGGATTAAATGAATTATTGTCATGTTACTTAAACATGAGTTATTGTCTAAAAATGCATTAACTAATGTTGATTAAGGGACCTTTATTGTAAAGTGTTACCCAAGAAAAGATGTGAACCCTTTGGCTTTACAGTAAACTCCCTTTTATTGGCGGGAATATGATTCACTCATCAAAACTTGTGGTATGGAGAGGCTTTATAAAACATAGCTGAGCATTGGTCTGGAAAGCATTGCACATGAAGTTAAACACGAAAAAATTGGAGGGATGAAATGCATGAAAAATAATGTTTTTGGTACGGTGTTCATCGTATTCATGTCTGTTATTTTGACAATGTACAATACCAATTGCGTTGAAGTTGGGACGCTGTGTTAAACATAAATGAAAATAATATAATGTGGCCCAAAATATGTCCAGATTTCTAATACAATACAAGGGTTTACCGTAATTTCCCGAATATAAGGTGCACCCGTGTATAATGCACAGCCCCAAATTTACTTGTAAAATCTAGGGGAAATTATTGTACCCGTTTATAATGCACACTCTAATTTTAGCACCAATAAATAGAAGAATACAAGAAAACAGAGCTTGTGTACAGATACAGAAATGCCATTTTACTGACTGGTGAAACACAGCACAAGCATAGCATATTGGTAGTTCAAAACATTACCATAAATTGACAATATTTACGTTAATAAAATGATTTGACAACTTCTCCAACTTACCAGAATCTAGGAGAAAAAAAAACAGATGTGACTTTTCTTCTAAAGGCTGCTGTATAACTTGCTCGTTTCATCATGATGAATACTTGTTTCTTCCATGGATTGATACGGTAAAATGAAAGTGAGAACGTAAGTCGGAAATCCGAGAGAGCTCGTCGCTGTCGACACGACAGTAACAATAGGAACTATTGTTATTTTGGTTTGAGTTTCCCGAGGGACAGATATAGTCGACGGACACACACAGGAAGTCTGAGTTGTTATGTTTGTTATGGTCCGAGTTGCGGAGCTACAATAAACATTGACTCAAATGAGTTCAACAAACTAAATTCTGTGCTTTATGAAGAGTGAAAAAAGCAGAATTTAACACAGACGAAATCATTTGGCCGAGCAGAGTGAAGTATTACCGAAACAAAATGGCGATGTAATGGTCGGCAACGGATCGTCGCATACGTTTCTTCAACACAACGTGGCCGTGTCAATAAAAAAAAATCGGTTTGTATATATATATATATATATATATATATATATATATATATATATATATATATATATATATATATATTTCTATTTTACAAGTTGATTTTGGGGAAGAAAAGTGCGCGTTATATTCAGGAAATTACTGTAAGTGTTATTTGGTTCATTCCTTTTTTCTTTTTTTTTTAAATAGGGGGCCATTTGTGACCCCAGTATAGATTAAGCCATATTTTCACAAAAGTTTGACAAATTTATTTTAAAAAGTTTTTTTGTGTGTTATCAATTGCTATCAAAGGCTGTAATCAATGGCTCCTAAATGAAATTCAAAAAATAGAATTTATTTCTGGTAAAAGGTTGTTATGGATTTTTGCTATTGTAGGTCCCCTGTGTGTTTCATTCAAATTCAGTCTATTAAAATAACTAATATATGTAGGAAAAAAATCCAAAACGATGATTTTATTGTCCTAGATTAAAAAAAAAAATTAGTACAAAATATGTTATTGAATTTAAAAAAAAAAAAAAAAAAATTGTCCCTCAGTTCAACTGTCTACTCTGTTAAGCTTATGTTAGTGTCCCTTTAAGAAAATTCCCCATTTATTAATGACATCAGTCTTCTGCAATAACATCACACCAGTGGCGGGAAATTTAACTGCTAAGCATTTTTTTTTAAGAATTAAAATTGAAAATCCCAAATTTGCAGTTTTATAAAATACGTTCAGTGTGGGTGATCATATCATGTCCACTCTGTCAAAGCTGTATATCAAGGAAATTAATCAAATAGTTCAAAAAGCTTTTTCTGTATAATTCTAGATTTCTCATCAGGTGTCCAAAGTTATGTTAGCTTTTACGTTAGCAAAGCTGGGCTGAAGGCTAACTTTAGCACAAAAGGTAGCACAAAATGATTGATCAATTAACTTGAGTAATTCAATGAGAAAAAACATTTGAGTCAAATTTTGCTGCTTCGAGGATTCATTATATTAAAGTGACATTGTAATGGTTTGTTTTCAAAGTGTTTGCATTTAGTTTTATTGATTTGGATGGATAATCTGCCCTCTGGTGGAGTGAATATGCCATAACTCGCCTAACATGGCTGAATCCAGCTGCTCTCTGTTAAGACCAACATAAGTTTGTGTTTGAGCTAATATGTTTATTTATGCATTCGTTATTTTGTTTAGTAGTAAAGCAGTTTTTGTGAGATTATGTGTTTGAACAAATTGTTGAAAGCTGTGTAAAAAAAAAAAAAAAAGTTAGCATGAAAGATAGCGGACTTTTGCTATACAAGTTAGCCAATTTTTTGTTTCGTTGTTCTTAGATCCTCCTTTTTTTTTAGATACCGTTTGAGGCAAACTGAGATATTTTAATTTAGTTTTAAAAGCAATTCTGCATAGTTTGAAGAAAAACTTAGGGATTTTATTTTGTACAGTGATCCCTCGCTACTTCGTGCTTCAAACTTCACGCCCTCAGTCCTTCGCGGATTTTTTTTTTTTTTTTTCAATGAAAAAAAAAATATATATATACAGATGAACTGTCCCGAGCCGATGCGTAGTCTCACTCTCCCTCCACCCCTTACTCCCTCTCCCTGTTGGACAGGCAATGAGTGGACTGTAGATGCTTAATAAAGTTAACGATGATTGACAGACGCTTAATGTTTGGTCTTGCCAGAGAAGCGAACTTCAAAGCGCAGCATGCGTCAATCATTGTTTACCTTGTTAAACAGTTGCTGTGGCAACTCATTGAGCAGCTTGAGCGGATTTGAGTGGACTCATTCATGAAACATTTAATAAAGCCAAGCATTTTTCTCCTTTATTCTTGTTTAAAATTGTATTCAGTATTGTGTATTCAGGTAGTGTAAGTTGAACATGATTTGAAAATCATTGTATTCTGTTTTATTTGTCCCAACTTCATTGGAATTGGGGTTGTAGTATGTATGCTGTAAAGTGAAAAACAATCCATCCCTTAAAGGAAAGAAACTAAACTTATGAGCAGAAAATTGCCAATTTGTAAACCTTGGGGCAAGATATAGCGGAAAATTTTGTTCAAGGTCACAAGTTCCAATATCCCAAAGACAAAACAGGGGCGAGCTTAGTGGTTAGTGCGAGGGGAGAGTAACTAAACCCAATTATCAAATTGTTGATTTAGTTGTTCTCCTGTGTCTTTAATACTGACGACGAGTCTTACCAATGTGGAACTTGTGATTGTAACAAATACAGTATGTCTAGTATTTGCTGAAAGCCAGATATTACAAAAGCTACACATGATTTTTCTTGCTACTATAAGTTGGTTTGCATCTACCTTGAATGATAGTGTGTTGTCTGGTTTCCTGATGATTGTAAATGCGTCATAACACTAAGCTGATGATATTGTATAATCCACTCTAAGAAGCTCGAACGAAAGATAAATTTGGCCGCCACAAGCTGTGTTATCCGCCTTTATTGCCTTATATTCCCTCTGTCATTACTCACATTAATGAAAGCTTATGAAAGGGTTCCTTTCACCATGCTGTTTGGTCAGCTGCACCGTACGACAATGAGTGATGACGCCGACATCTTTTGTGGTGATTGCCC
This sequence comes from Corythoichthys intestinalis, assembly GCF_030265065.1. Taxonomy (NCBI): domain Eukaryota; kingdom Metazoa; phylum Chordata; class Actinopteri; order Syngnathiformes; family Syngnathidae; genus Corythoichthys; species Corythoichthys intestinalis. The sequence goes on along the minus strand of NC_080408.1, from coordinate 9,170,723 downwards.
GAAAAGAAGCCGAGGGACGGTGGTCTCGAAAAGTGCTGGTTGATGAGGAAGGCTAAGAAACGCCTCGCTTGGACGACTGCGGTGAAGCGAGCTGGCAGCCGCGTTGCTGCTCAACTGCAACCAGCTGAAAGAAATTCGAAAACACCTTGAAAATTGTTTCCTTCTTCCATCGCCTAGGAGGACAGAGGTGTGGACTTGAGTCATGACTTTATGCCATTTTACACTAGCGGCAGCCTGGTGAAGAACGGTGTACGGCAAACTATTCATTTTGTATTGTTCTTGGCCGTTTTGTATTGAATGGCAAGCCTTGTGAATTTTTGCCAAGGGGCGGGGCACAATAAGGAAACTGACGTCAACAATGCATCCAGTACAAGGGGCGTACTAATATTTGTGCTATTAGGCTGTTTTGGCGGACGGATGCACATAAATCACGGCCGAAGAAACCATGATAAATGCATTTTTTTGATGTTACGCAAGTGTTGGGACACTCGAAAAATGGCATTCACACCTCTCCTTGCTAAACTAAATGATATCTCGATTAGAGCATGAATCCGGGACAATAGCAAATTTTAAATTCCATCATTGTCTCTTAAACGGCATGAATTAAGCTCGTTGAATTTTTCTTTCCCCACAAAAAATTGTTCTAGGTTGTTTCATTTACCTGAGATCTTTCGGCGACTACTTCCGCCTTCATCAGAGTGTCACTGGTGTTGGTGTGATGCGTCTTTATAAGCTAATGGATGAAGGCGTGGCTCACCTGTCAGATTTGACAGGCAATTCACGCCCTTTGCTGACCATTCACTCTTCCAAGATGCTGGTCCAGGTAAAGAGAGCATGTAAGCCCCCTTGTCCCTGTTGATGGTCCTCGGGCCCCGCTTGCGGATTTCAACGGCCTCCCTGATCCAGCGCTGATGTTTGTTTTTTTTCGGTGCGGAGGACTCTGGTCTTTTCCCAGTTCATAATGTGGTTTTCCCTATTGCAATGGCCGGTGCTGGCTGACTTGTGGTGTTCCTGTTGTGCTTGTTCTTTTATTGGTCTTGTTTGTCTTACTGCTGTCTCCTTCTCACACTCCTTCTTGTGTTGTTTTTTTCTTGTAATAAAGCTCCTCCCTGTCTCCTCGATGTATGATTTATTGCATGATTTGCATGGAATTTCATATATTTCATACATATATTGCATTTTTTCCTGGGTGGAGTTTGTCCTTTGGATGGATCAATATCTGGCGGAGTGTTGTGTGTGTTTATATTGTATTTTCTCATGACTCTTTGGATAAGTTCCGTAACTCCTCTCACGTACGGCAGCGTCACCATATCCATTCTTGTTTTGTTTTTGTTTTTTCCCTTGTCTTGTGTTGTTTTTAACCTGTCCTGCACCTTTTGCTATTGCCCAATGTGGATATTGACACATTTTTAGTGCATGCTGTATTTGCTTTTCCTCCTGTGTTCTGTCATCCAAGTCTGTGATTATTGTCGTACGTTCATGTAATGTTCTGACAGTTTTGCACCCAAAACGCTGTCGCCATGTAAACGATAGGGCTCATTGCAGTGTTGTTTTTGTCAACGATGATAATGAAAATGTTTCGTCAACGAACTATTTTTATCCATGACGATGACGCCATGATGACGCCCTGGAAACGTGTGAAAACATAACGAAATGGATGCCAGTTGTCCGACGACACGAGAACGAGATGAAAATTTGCCATAGTTTCCGTCATAAATTCACAATGTGTGATATTTTCTTATTGTATGTGTAGTTAGCACACATTTAGCAGTGTTTGGTCGTGTCACTCATGTGACGTGCTGCGCTGTTGTGCTCTTTTGTGATGTTTCATAGTGTTGCTGTTTTCTGAATTCACTTATTTTTGTGTCATCCTTTTGGCCTAATATTGTCATCTAATAGGTTATAGTACAGTATAATTCTGACAGTTCATATAGATGAAGTGCTGAAAAAAAATCATAGTTACTTAAAAAAAAAAAAACACATTAAAAACAGACATTATAAGCAGTTACTCACAATGTTACTCACTACATGAGTATTCTTTTCAACGAATACTTTTTTTACTTGTACTTGAGTACATATTTGGATGGCTAATTTTACTTGAGTAATATTAAATAGAAATAAAGCTACTTTTGAATAAATCTTTTGGCTACTCTACCCATTTCTGGTGATTGTTGTGTAGTTTTATTTGGATGGAATGTGTCCAGCACCACAAAATACATATTAGGGCTGCAGCTATCGAATATTTTAGTAATAGACTGAAAATTCTATCGATTAATCGAGTAATCGGATAAAACAAATATATTTTTAGGTGAAGAGCAATTATAAATATACATGAGAAAACAAGACATTTCATCTAATCTTGAACCATTTTCAGTCAATCAATGTCTTTATTTTCTATGTATATTGTTGAAAACAGCCAACAATTGCATCTCAGATATAACTAGAATTAAAAAAAAAAAAAAAAAAGACCAATTCACTGCTTTCACACAAAAACTTTTAGATCTTATTAAAAATATACATATATTCTTACCTAAAAATGCCGTTACACTGGATAACACACATCGCTTAAAAGTTAGGATTTGTTCCCACGTGTTTCAATTGAATTTCTATTTGTGTCAAGCCATTTTTAAGTTCTAGTTAAGTTTTAAATTAGTCTAAACTGTAAGTCCTGATTGGATTTTGAGTTTTTGCAGTGTTCAAAATAAATGTATGATACAGGCTGTATTGGAGCACATTAGGGACCAGTGCTACTTGGTGTTTTATGCAGCAATGACTACTGAGCTAAAATTGATAGTTAGCATTATTAAGTTTTTATTTTACACCCTCATCACGCCACAACGCTATGTTAAGTTAAAGCCGTGTAAGACACGTTAGCCACGCATCGACAGTAGTCATAATTAATAGAAACCTAGCCCTCCGCAGGGCTAATGTTACGTGAGGTAGTGACAGTAATGTTAGTATTATTTATTAGCGCTTAGCGCTCTTTATTAGCGCTTAGCGCTCTACTGCTTTAAGATGGCGGTTGTTTACTAACACTGCTGAATCTGTCATTTCGCATCTAATTCAACATACATGTGATCTCTATGAGACGTATCAGACGCTACCTGCTACCAACGTAGCATCGTGCGGGCTAGTATTTAGCAACGTCGGCGTCGTTTGTAGCGGCTGTCGGCTGCAGTAAGTTTTTTTTTTTTTTTGCTTCTTCCTCTATGCACGTGACATCAGCGCGTTGTCCCGAATTAAAAGTAGTCCGAGCAAAACGTGATGCTTAGAGCTGTCAAAATAAACGATTACTCGAGGTGAATAAAATTACTCTGATCAGTTTTTAAACTTGTTGCTCGAGTATTCGTTTCAGCTCTAATACATATTTTTAAAAATTAGATTGGACATACATTTTGTGTTTTGGAGTATTCATTTGTCACAAAAATACTATAAAAAACGGTGATTGCATGAGGATCTGGGGTATGCACTGCAGTAAAAGTAACTTTTGAATGCATGTCCCCCTAATTAGTAGCGGGACCACCCTTAACTCTGCCTGGTTGTTTTTCCAGGAAAACTGCACCGACCGCAAGCTGCCACGTTCATACATTCTCATCCCTGCCGCAAAATCTTCCCATTTCCACCACTCTCAACACAACCGCCCTCCTGCCCATTTGCAGCTCATTTACCTGTGAGTCATCGCTGAGGTTTGGAGCACAGTTTAAGATGGAAGTTGGAAGAAAGGGAGCTTGGAGGAAAAAGTCCACAATGTCTTGACCTAATTTACGTTCAAATACGTTTTTTCAAATTGTACAATTCATTTGAATTAGGAAATCATGTCTCTCTGCCATTGACGGTGACAGACGTCCGAAACATTTTGAGTGATAGGGCTGGCAGTCAGTCAAAATTGCATAGAACGTCCATCTGTCACCGTCAGTGGGAGTGAAAGACGCACACACAGGACTTTCCTAATTACTTTAACAAGGTTAGCCATAGACTTCATAATGCATTGGGGGCCTGCAGAGGCGTAGCAAGTAGGCTTGCCACCCGTCCCTTGAAATACGGAATCGTTCCGTAATTGGGAATTAAAAGTTGCGTTCCGTATCGAACCAATACGGAACGCAGTTTATTCTGTATTTTACAATTGTCCCATGGGGCGACCCCGCGCGACCCGCGGCGTCGGGGAGCGGTTGGGCGGCGGTGCACACAAACACATACCTGCGCTCATGAGTGACCACTGAGCCAACAATAATGAACAAAAATTGGCAGTAGATATTAAAGACAGCAAGATAGTCATCTGCCTGCCCGCTGCTGTCTGCCCAGCACTGCGCGCCACTCAGGGGTCGCGTTAACCGAATATTTTCCGTCGTTGACCGGTTCTTTAAAACGGTGACGGAAAAAACTGAAGTCCGTCCATCATTTTGACAGGTTGCAATTCACACCCCAGACCACAGGGTGGCGAGTGAGCATATTAATTAGCTATTGTCTCTCTAAATGCATGACGTTGTTGGCTATTCTGTCAGAATATTGTAGCGTCACCGGGGTCTGGCGGCGGCACCGTGATTGACACATCAACGCGAGGTTCTTATTGGTGCACCCGGTGTGCCAGCGCGTCATCCAATTGGTGGACTAGATTGCCGCCTGTGTATAGACCCCAATCACATGACGTCAAAAATCCGCCCCCCTGACTGGAGCCGTCATATTATCCGTCAGCTTGTCGTGTTTACACATTACCGCTACGTACATGCCTCCTATTACGGCGTGTTTTTCTGCTCGTTAACATTAATAATCAAAATGGTGAAGGCGTGTGTGGCGGTTGGTTGCAGTAACAGAGAAGATAGACGGAGAGACTTGAAGTTCTACCGTATTCTGAGAGACCCGAAGTGGAGAGCGAGATGGACTGCTGTAATTCGACAAGAAATCTGGGCACCAAACGATCACCACAGACTATGTAGTAGTCATTTTATAACTGGTAAGATGCATTTAATATATATTTAGAAGATTTTGGGCTGACAACCACAATTAAGATCATTGTGTGACGTTGGTGATTCGGTTCTATATAGTTGCCTCTTTTTCTTTGGGGGTGGAGTTGTTGTTTTGTTGGTGTTGTTGGTGGTAAGCAGAGTAAAAAAGAGGGAGAAAAATACCACGACTTCCGTGTCTAATTTTTCGCCGCCAAGCAAGCGTTACAATATTAATTAAAAATGAATGAAAACTAAATACTATTGAATATGTCATCATTATCATTTTAAAAATTTAAGTGATGGGTAAAAATAGATTATGACCGGATTTTTATGACCCTGTCAGTCAAAATGACAGACAACGAAAATGTCTAGCGCAACCTCTGGCGCCACTTCCGGGTTCGTTGCCTAGTTACCTCGCTCACGCTGCTCAATGCACCACCCCACGCATTTTCAAAACAAAGATGTCTCCAAAAGCAGACGCTCAGGAGTCAGGACACCCACCTCATCCTCAAAAGAGGAAACGTCTCCAAAAAATGGAGTGGCTCGATAGAGTCACTGATGATGATTATAAAGCAAGCTGCAAGGCAGGCAGGAAAGTTTTTGTAGTGTCTCACGGAGGTGTAAAACAGCATGCTGCAGGGGACCTCCACAAACGGAATATATGATCCCAGAAGAGCTTCGTTTTCACTAACCTGCAGAAAAAAACAAAACAGTCTGCTGCAAAGAAACTGCCATGCCACATAGTGCACAATACAGTTTTCGCATCTAAAAATACATACATTTCTATGCATTTTAGGAGTTTTGGGGATGCCCCTATTTTTCTCCCGTAAGGCTTTGGCCGCGATAGGGACGTCCCTTATTTTTATTTCTGAAAGGTGGCAACCCTAGTAGCAAGGGTCCCCGGGGGCCCCAGGCAACATGGGGCCCTTTGAGCATGTGCAAATAAGGGGGACTTTATGTGTCAAGTTCAAAAATAGACCCTTAGGTAGACATTTGTAAAATTACCCAAAAATAAAGAGAGAAGACACTCAGTTTTCTTGGCCAAGGAGAGCAAGGAGGGACTAGACAGAGAAATGCTAGATTACGCTGTATAGTCACCAAAATTGATCTAAAAAAAAAAAACCTCCTTGCTCTTTCTTTTATTAGGGGTTTGTCCTAACACAGAAGGGTGCCGCCCTAAAGGGAGGGGGAAAGCAAGCTGGAGAAACCCATGTAATTTTGGTTGGCTACGTGTGAGCATGTAGGTGGAACTAACTAAATACACGTGTGTAAGCAAGGGCACTTAGGTAAAGTGGTCAGAATGACCCAAAGTCCAGATGTAAGATGCTGAAGATGTCCTTGAAGGTCTAGTTATGCAATGTTGCGGCCATGAAGCAAGGCAGTTGTCACCCCGACCCTTTTTAACACTTTGTAACACTTAAACATTATACCTAGTATAGCAAGCAATAATCATTTACTGGTTATATCAAATAAGAAAAAATATGGCAATATGTATTATGTATGTCTTAGGCATATATGAGCACAAGCAAATATTCAATCAATCAAGCAAATATTCAATTAACCCTCGATAATTAACTCAACATTATGTATGAAGAAACGCTAGCATGCTGCAATGCTGTTAGCAAACGCTAACAAGCTAGTTACAACAAGTCAAGGCAGTTAATGGGTTTAGGACATAAAAATACTACTACTACTACTACTAGTCTGCAGTGCTTCGACTACATTAGGACATAAAACTACAGTAACATAGTACACTCACCGCTGTCTTGCTTCCTTTTTCTCCTCTTCTGCTTTTTTTTTTCTTTTTTCATTTCCAGACGGCTAACTTCTCTTCATTTTACCAATTAAAAAAAGGCCCGATCGCCGCCCACTCTCACTCTGAGTCACGTGACACACATACTGTTGAGGTAATTATCGAGGGTTGATTGATTGAATATTTGCTTGATTGATTGAATATTTGCTTGTGCTCATATATACCACACATAATACATATTGCCATATTTTTTTCTTATTGATATAACCAGTAAATGATTATTGCTTTCTATACTAGGTTGTAGTATAATGTTTAAGTGTTACAAAGAGTAAAGAGGGTCGGGATGACAACTGCCTTGCTTCATGGCCATCATTGCGTAACTAGACCTTCCGGGACATCTTCAGCACCTGGCGTCTGGACTTTCATCTAGACCTTCAAGGACAATTTTCCATTCGAGGACATCTTCCATGGCCGTAGCGTTGCATAACTGAAGTGTCTGGGTCATTCTGACCATTTTGCCTAAGTGCCCTTGCTTACACACGTGTATTTAGTTACTTCCACCTACATGCTCACACATAGCCAACCAAAATCACATGGGTGTCTCCAGCTTGCTTTCCCCCTCCCTTCAGGGCGGCACCCTTCTGTTTTAGGACAAACCACTAATAAAAAGAGCAAAGAGGGTTTTTTCCTTAGATCAATTTTGGTGACTGTACAGCGTAATCTAGCATTCCTCTGTCTAGTCCCTCCTTGCTCTCCTTGGCCAAGAAAACTGAGTGTCTTCTCTCCTTATTTTGGGCTAATTTTTTATAAATGTCTACCTAAGGGTCTATTTTTGAACTTGACACATACATATTTGCGCAGTAAAATGAACACGAAGGTGGGGGGGTGTTCGAGTGCGCGCTGCGTGTGGTCATCTTGGCCATAAAAGTGGCGAAAACTAAGCACATTACACTCATATGGATGTACAACATTATTGTAAGATGCTCAACTAATACCTTCCCTCTTAAAGAAAATGTGCAATGCGAATATAATGTAAAGAACGCTCTCCTCGATGCAGCGAGAATAAGTGGGATCAACCAGCCGACGTAACAGGAAAAACACAAAACGGTCGCGCTGATAACGGGTCTAACTTATCATAAGAACTTTATGGCATGAAGAGGAAATACTTACATTCGTTCATGGACGCACAGATTAATCCTCTAACAAGTGGGGTGGCCGTCCTCTGCTCGAAATGCGCACCTTACGCTTACGGCTATTCTCGTTCTCAGAATATGCAGCGCTTGTGACGTAGGATAATAACAGGACTGGTTGCTATGGGAACGTACGCAGCGGCATACCGCATACCCAAGGAACCTTGCTAAAAGGAGTATTAAAATTGCTAATAAAATCTTTTAGGATTATTTTAGATGCATATATGTTATATTTTTCTTATAGAGTATTCAACGAGGAATACGATAGACCCATTAATAGACTTTCTTGGAAAAATCACCATTTCTTTAAGTAGTCACATGAATAATGAGGTGGCCTGTGAAAACCAACATAAAATATTTCAGCAAGGACTTTTCATTAAGATGTTGGTGAATCACCCTTTGCACATACATGCAGTGTTAAAACTGATTGGACTTGCTTAAACATGTATGCTAACTGGGACAGATAACAGAATTGTTAGATAATCAGCCAAATGATTCCATGGTATTGATTCACTCCCAATACTTGGAGCTACAACAGTGCGGTGAAGCTGAGTGTGCTAAATCTTTGTGTGCCAAATCTGTTGGCCCTCTGGGGGCCCCTGCTGGCTGGGGGCCCTAGGCAATTGCCTGCGTATGCCTAATGGGACGCTACTCCTCTGGGGGCCTGCATTGTTGGTGAGGCAGCCAAAACTGACCGATTGGAATCACAGCTTTTTTTGTAAAAAATTCTAGTTCATAAATGCTTAAATCCCTGAATTCGTTATCGATATGGACGTAAAACAGTCTCGATTCTTAGTTAAAAACAAAAAAAAAAAGTTCAGTTAGCATTTATTTTACGTAAATATGTCAAACTTTTTTATCCTTCCTGCCTTCGACATGGGCGGACGTGTTTCCTCCTTGCTCCTGCTTGCTGCTATCTTAGGGCACTTAGGGTGGTACTGGGGTTACGACTGCACTCAGGTTGTGGGCGTAAAGTGGGCGTAGTTGGGCAAGTGGAGGGTCAAACAGAAAGGTAAGATGATGCGCGGAGCTGTAAAATAATGTTTAAGTAAATATCTGCCAGCCGCTTGACCGGTTGTCTGGAAAGGACCGCAAAAAAGTTTCCGCTTGCACCTTGGATGGTCCACTTGGGGGGTTTCATTTATACTCATCGCACCCTGGCCCTCTTCACACTTGTTCCGCCAATGCGTTGCTTATATTGTCTGAGAACTGCAATCAATTTTCATGAAAACGTGTCAAAACCCTTGAATCATTACTGATTTTTTTAATGTTGTCGATTGGCTTGAGGGAAACTCACAGTCTCTTCCAGTCTTTTTCAAACATTTAGCCTGCAGACAAAAACCAGCAAATTAAACTGAAACACCGTAAGAAACATTTTTCAATGCACTATCAATGTGTAAATCTGATACCAGAAGACTTCATTACTCTTTCTTGGTGCACAGCCTAGAGGAAAATGCATTAACATTTAAATAATTTTAAATAGTTAAAACCTTTTCAAGGTTTTTATCCCAAGAGTTCGCACATTTCAACGGTCCCACACTAAAAAAATAACTCTGTTGTGGGTAAACTTTCTTCTCGTGTGCCTCCATGACCAGACATCGGGGGCAAGATGCCGCAGATGAGAACCATACCGTTTGGAGGCGTTTGATGTGGGACCACTGGTGATATTACCGTGTTTGCTTAAACCGCAAATGGGTGCCCTACCCATATTTTTGCAGAGATTGTTTACCTGGCATCGTCTTCAAAAAAGTAAAGTTGCCCATGAATAATTTATTAGTTCCCTCATGAATTCATGTAGTTAACTTAGATCTCAAAGCCCAAGTCAATACAAAAAGATTTGGTGGTGCCTTCAAGATTAAAAAAAAAAAACATCTTGACCACTAGTAATCTAGCAAAACGGAAAAAGCGCATCACTGTGGACTGTAACAAGAGGAACTATTTTTATTTGGGTTTGAGTTTCCCGAGGGACCGATATAGTTGACGGACACAGGAACTCTGTGTTGTGTTACGTTTGTTATGGTCCGAGTTGCCGAGTTGCTATAAACGTTGACTCAAATGAGTTCATGAAACTAAACTCTCTGCTCTATGAAGAGTGAAAAAAGCAGAATTTAACACAAATGAAATCATTCGACCAATCAGAGTGAAGTATTACCGAAACAAAATGGTGACGTCATGTACCGTAATGGTTGGCAACGGATCGCCGCATACGTTTTCTTTAACGCAACATGGCCGTGCCAATAAAAAAAAAAAATTGTCTATAGGTATATATATAATATATATGTATATTTCTGTATATTGTTTTGGGGGGGGGGAAGTGTGCGCTATATTCGGGAAATTACGGTAAATGTAATGGTTCACTTACTTATTTTCCCCCTTCTGTCATTGTTTGCATGTTATCCTCATTAAAATATGAAAACCTATAAATGTATGGGGGGTTTTAGTTAAAGCAGACACTGTATTTTCATCTGTGTGATTTTGACAAAGATCAGATCACATTTGATGGTGATTTTATGCAGAAATGTGAGAAATTCCAAAGGGTTCAGATACTTTTTCTTACCACTGTATGGGGTTTGAGTGTCACATGCACATTTTTTTTTTCAAGTTACAGATAAAACATATTAATTTCATGAATTTTATATGTAACTTTTCCATATTGGGTCCCACTTGTGTATAGGTAACAGGCTCAGCCAAACTATGAAAAAAAAGTGTGACTTAAAGTCCCGAAAATACAGTACTTACTCCTTTTCTTTAAACCTGCATGTGTGGCCTGATTTAAGATGCATTCTGCACTGCAGGAAATATTCCTTTGGGGTACAAGTGCCAAAAACCAACCCAGTGGAAATTCTGTATCAGGCAGGCATTTCCTCCTAACTGTGTGTGCTCTATGGAACTTGCATGTTTTACAGGGTGAGGGGAGTCCATTGTGCTCCCCTTGTTCTACTGGCTTGACAGTTTGAACTCATTGGCATATGCAGACAAGGTTTTTTCTTTAGATGTATTTTTAAACCAGAGAGTGATATTAGTTCACTCTGTGCCGCTTCTGCAGTGAATGTAATGGGCAACCGGTTGAGTGACAACTAGGTGTGCGCAGGGGTGTGCCCGGAGTGACTCAGCCGCCAGCTATGTTCTTTTTCTTCAAGGTTAATGAGTCAGAGCTTCCGTGCCGTTTGGACCTTTTGCCATCCAACACACTGCTTCCACTGGGGAAAAAAATCCCGCCTTTGCCAATGCCAAAACTGTGCAAAAGATGCCAATTCAGAAAAGTGTTTCCAGCCAACCACATTCAATCAAAACTCTCGAATACTACCTGTACAAATAAAATACAGTATATGATGTGACCTTTAAAAGAGAGCTTCAAAAGCACATCATTGGGAATAACGAGATTAGCAGTTCCAGTGTCACCATGGCAACTTTGGATCTCCTTCACATAGTGACAGGCAGACCATTACGGACACCTCTGGTGTCAGTGTTTGTGAATCATACTTCATTTGGTGGCACGGTGTGTGCAGTTGGCTCCATTTATTGATTTATTTACCTTGAGGGGGCAGTCACACACAGTTGGCCGTCTGACTTTAGTGCCTCAAGTAAATTTGGTTAGTGGAAGTGCGCTAATGAGCACTCAAAATCAGCACACTAATCCAACTCTGGCACACTTCGCCACCTGGTACAACGGGATTGGACAGAATGATGAGAAATAATACACAGAGTACTCACTCAGCCATGTGCATATTAACTGACTGACTGACTGCAATTGTCGGTGATGGATGTCATATTAGTTTGAACGAGAAGGGCTGGCCAATGAGTTGACATGACGACTCCTTTCACCAGTTATTAATGATACCAACAACTTTACACAATAGTAATACAGTGATCCCTCATATTTCGCGGTTAATCGGGACCAGAACCCAATGAGTTAAAAATCGTCAAGTAGCACCCCTAAAAAAAATTTGTGTGGTCAATGTATTTATTCAGATTTAGCATTGGAACGAGATACATATAAGACATGTTTTTTTTTTTGTAAATATTATAGGGCTGTCAAAATTATCGCGTTAACGGGCGTTTTTTTTTTTTTTTCTTTTAAATTAATCACGTTAACATATTTGACGCATTTAACGCACTTGCCCGACTCAAACAGATTAAAATGACAGCACAGTGTCATGTCCATTTGTTATTTGTGTTTTTTGGTGTTTTGTCGCCCTCTGCTGGTGCTTGGGTGCAACTGATTTTATGGGTTTCAGCACCATGAGCATTGTGTAATTATTGACATCAACAATGGCGAGCTACTTGTTTATTTTTTGATTGAAAATTTTTACAAATTTTACTAAAACAGAAACATTAAGAGGAGTTTTAATATAACATTTCTATACCTTGTACTAACATTTATCTTTTAAGAACTACAAGTCTTTCTATCCATGGATCGCTTTAACAGAATGTGAATAATGTTAATGCCATCTTGTTGATTTATTGTTATAATAAACAAATACAGTACTTATGTACCATATGTTGAATGCATATATCCGTTCTTGTGTATTATCTTTCCATTCCAACAATAATTTACAGAAAAATATGGCATATTTCATAGATGGTTTGAATTGCGATTAATTACGATTAATTAATTTTTAAGCTGTAATTAACTCGATTAAAAATTTCAATTGTTTGACAGCCCTAGTTTTTTCCGTTTTTTCCCCAAAGTATAATTAGAGAAAAAAACTTCTAAGTATATCAATAAATGTTTTTTAACCACTTCAAATGTTAATAATTATGATAAGTTTTAAACACGTTACTGTTCCACCGAATTATTTTAAAACATGAGTAAAGTAGAAAAATGCTTGTCTTTATTAACTCATTCACTCCCAGCCATTTTCACCGGTGCAACCCTCTTCGCTCCCGGCCGTTTTACTCGATTTTGACTGATTTTGCAAGGACCACAGAAAATTCTGTTCTTTGCCTATATAAATATCGAACCCACCAAAAGAAAGATTAGACTCTCTTCTTTCAGCGGGAAAAAATGTTAGTTCATATCTTTTTCCATTCTTTAGAAATCAGAATTAGAAAATCGCTTAGTTTGATGAATTTTCCAATTTCTGATGAAAAAAATAGAGAAATTGAGCTTTTTGTAAAAGCATACATTTCAAACATAACTATGACTTTAACACAGCTATTTTTTGCTTTAGTGACATCCCAAACATCTGAGTAATGTTTTCCTTCTGCAAAATAACAAACAACAAGATAAATAGAGCTTTTGATAGCAAAGTAACAATTTATTTACACATAACTAAACTATTGAACTGAGAGATGACGCTGTTCAGCCGGGTTAAACTTTTCCGTCATCGCCGCCTGTTACAACAAGATAAATTTTTTGGAAACTTTCTTTTGTAGTGACCACCACCTCATAACAGAATTCACCTAGGGAACTTGTGTGGGGCATGTTGTGTTCCTGGGGGGTAACTAATTTAGCCGTGCGCGTTTCTGGTTAAGTCACGAGACACTAGTGAGTCCCGAGAGACACGACCGGCCGAACCCGGCAACGCGAACTCTACTCAACAAGCAACACAGACTCAACAACATCATCCATTACACTGGTGATCCCGATCGTTCTGCTCGGTCGTCCAACGCCTGGCATCCCGGACGTCCTCCCGATTGTTCTGCTCAGTCGTCCGTCGCCTGGCATCCTGGACGTCATCCCGATCGTCGCACTTGGTCATTCATCACCTGGCATCCCGGAGATCCACCCGATCGTCCTACTCGGACTTCCCACACCTGGCATCCTGGACGTTCTCCTGATCATCTATTCGGTAGTCTTCCACCAGTGCCCCGGCCGTGCAACTCGACCGTTCGTTCCGCGGGTTACGCCTCCTCTCCTCACTTCCTTTCATGGTCCAATATGAGTTCTTATCAAATGCGCTACTGCCCTCCAGAGGCCAGTTTTATTGCTTTAAAATGGATTTTCAGCATTGTGCTTTGAAGCAAAGTTGCATCAGAACCTAGAGATGTCTCTTGTGAAAAAAAAACAACATAAATGACGTATAAATACATTTTTAGGACACTGAAAATAATTAAAAAGACAACGTATTTATACGTTTTTGGGAGCAAATGAGTTAAGCCCTTCAAATGTTAATAATTATGATAAGTTTTAAACACAGTACTGTTCCACTGAATTATTTTAAAACATGGATAAAGTAGAAAAATTCTTGTCTTTATTGAATGCTTCATTGAGCGAGCCCACTCAAATCAGCTCAAGCTGCTCACTTACACTGAATGAGTTGCCAAAGCAATTGATTAACAAGCTAAACGATGATTGACGCATGCAGTGCTTTGAAGTTTCAGCTTCCAAGCATATACAGCAAGATCAAACCTTAACGTCTATCAATCATCGTTAACCTTAATAAGAAACTCGAGTGCACTGCCAGACCAAGAAAAGCAGCAGTAGGGATGTCCCGATCCAGGTTTTTGCACTTCCGATCCGATCCCAATATTGTTTTGCACTTCCGATCCGATACCGATACTGGCCGATACCGATGCTGACCTGAGCATGTGTTAAATTTTAAAGTTATTTAGCCTCCTTACTTAGTTGTCAGATTCATGTTGAAAAAGGTTTTAGTACTCTTGATAACAACTAGCCAGCTGAATTAGGTGAGTTTGAATAACACACAATGGTTGGTAACAAGAAACTGACCTGTTTATTCAGTGACAAACACAAAACATTTTAAATAACAAACAGAAATGGCATAGTCAGTCAGTAAAACGCGCAAATAATATTGTAAACTGTCTTTAAAAAGCAAAACACACCAACAACCTCAGTGGAAAATCCCCCAAAGCCCCCAAGCTATGAGATGCTTTAAATGTTTCGTGCATTAGTTACAAAAATTGTATAAAAAGCCTCTCAGGTTTAAATAAACGACTATTTCAGTATCAAGTTAACATTTTAAAACAGTAAATAAAATACTCAAGTCCCCATTCTGTATCAGCAGCTTTAAACTACATTCAATTCATTTAATTTTGCAAATCAACTGTTTAAGTTGTTAAAATTGCTACCGTTATTCCATAATTTCCCTTCTGACTACTTTCGACATGTGAAAGTTTTAAAACTGTTTTGAAGATAGATTCAAGTCAAGATTTTGCCGATTTAGGAGTATTTTAGATAAAAAGTTCATTAAGTTCGCTTGGAAGGTTCACAACAGCCTACTAGGGAAGCCTTCTGCTTTAAGATGGCGGCGGTTTACTAACGCATTTGGTTTTCAATACTTCAATGTTGCTAACGCAGTCGAGTCTGTCTCGTAGCATCGAGCTCTATATACATATGATATCTATCATCTCCAGTAAAACGACGTTGACGTAGTTTGTTGCGGCTGTCAGCAGAAGTCGGGTATTCTTGTGTTTTTTATCCAGCGGCATGAGTTGAGCATTGGCATTACCCGGGTCTAAGACAAGTTATGTTTACTGTCGCGATGCAATGCGGTCCGTTTCTCATTGCGTCCCGAAGACCGCGCTGTGTATTAGTTCCGCTTTACTTGACATATTTCAATAATCGGAATTTGGGTGTTTGTGAATCGTTCTCGAATCTTCCACGGCCGAATCGCGTGTTGGATGGTGCGTCTTTACTCACGTGAGATAATTGCTCGTCATCCAGAATGAATTCTTCGGCAATGACTCTTGTTATTCCCTGGGCTTTGGGACTGTCGAGTGCCAGTTTGTCACGCATAGCAAAAGTTTCTGCCAGTGTTAGTTGCGTAGGACCTTTATTTTTGTCTTCGGTTTTCTTGACATACTTCTTATATTGTTTGTGGTGGTATTTCGCTAAATGCTTGATTCGGTTGGTTGTATTAAAACTTCTTACAGCTTTACCACCACGCTTGACTTTATTGTGGCATATGTTGCACTCTGCCTCTTCGTCTTTGTCGTCCTTTAAGGTGAAATGATCCCACACAGCTGACATTTTTACCGATAAAGTCTCTCGGTAAATTGGGAGACGGTAATGTAAATGTAGTGTGTTGAAGGTGTGCCGTAAAATGCGGACCGGATTTTAGGGAAACCAAAGTAAAAACTGGAATTGATTATGTAAATCGGTGCCCTGGAAAACCCGGACCGGACTTTAAAAAAAAAAATAGATCGGAAGTCTGGACCTGAATTTTTCCCGTGTTCCGATCCGATACCGATGCGCATTTTTTTTGCCCATATCGGTGTCTGATCCAATCCAAATATCAGATCGGGACATCTCTAAGGAGGGACAGAGACTATGTGATCGGATAAAAAAAATATAAAAAACTTAAAGATATAGAAAAGTTTCCTGAGCGAAACATGGGTGGCGCCATCTTCAACATTTTCTGCTACGAACTTCTGGTTTAGACAGAACACCATGAATTGCGCTTGAAGTAGACAAAGTTTAAACTGCCAAATTAAACCATGCGTAGTCGTGCTTTTTCTGTAATTTCCTTATCTCAATACTTGTTCCCAATAACACCATTGCTCAGAAGAAATAAAAAGACAACCTTGTGTAGACCCTACCCACCGACGTCACAAAATCACGTGCTCGCAGTATGGTTCCGCCCCCTTGTCCGTCATTTTGTGTCTGTATTATCAATGGTCTCAATTGATTGAGCAATTTATAATTAATTGGAAGACCCGGTGCTTTTCGGATGCCGTAAACTCACTTGATGCGTTGCATAAAAGGCATTATGTGGAAAAGCTTCAGTTTATCCATTCGCCAGATCCATATTTGATGCCTAAATTGATGTTTTTCGACCCGCTGTCTCCGCCGTATTTGCCTGACATCTGCTAGCTACCCTGAACTGTACAACTATCTTGTCCACACAAAATCAGCCTATTCTCACGAAAGTTTGAAAAACTTTAAGAGCTTGGAGGCTTATAAATACTTCGTTGCTGGTTGGGTGAAACAGGTCCTCGTCCACGAAAATTCGGCAGGAATCTATCTTGTGCTTGGAAAGGTGAGTTACGAAATTTTCAATTCAAAATCTTTTGTTATTGCTAACATCCACTGTCAAGTCTACTGTATTTCATGTTGTTTGTCAATGGAGTTAGGGCTTTTAATGTTTATATGGTTTAGCGATAGCACTCTCACTACATACATACGTGTATGTTGTCGGCGATTAGCCTAGCAATGATCTTAATTGTGGTTGTCAGCCCAAAACCCTCTAAATATATATTAAATGCATCTTACCAGATATAAAATGACTACTACATAATCTGTGGTAATCGTTTGGAGCCCAGTTTTCTCGTCGAATTGCAGCAGCCCAACTCGCTCTCTTCTCTCCGGGTCTCTCGGAATCCGGTAGAACTTCAAGTCTCTCCGTCTTCTCCGTCTATCTTCTCTGTTATTGCAACCGACCGCCACACACACCTTCACCATTTTGATTATTAATGTTAACGAGCAGAAAAACACGTCGTAAATAAGAGGAATGTACGTAGCCGTAACAGGTAAACATGATGTGTTGACGGACAATTGGGCGGCACCAGTCAGGAGGAAGGAGTTGTGACGTCACGTGGGTAGGGTCTATAGCATACTCGAGATTGGCCCTCTTCTCTTTTGCTGACACAATTGCTTACCTTAAACAGGAGAATTAATCAGTACCACCGACCAACAAAATATAGTTTTTAAATCCCAAGAAGGCACATAAACTACGCACATTTGCACATATGCAGTACTTGATTCATAATAACCACTTTACAATGGACTAAACGACTAGAAATTCTCCACTAAGTCAAAAATCCAATTCTATGTGTGAGTGCCGAGCCGGTTTTTCACAATAACAACCAGATTGCACTAATACTGTAGACTTCGGTCCAAATTTTCAGTGCTATCCAAATAATTGGCCCTTTTATCAGGATTTTTAAGCATCTGGAGCGCAAACGCCTTAACATTTCTTGCTCCAATTAGGGCCGGACACTTGTTTCGACACGTCAGCCTCGCATTAAACGAGACGCTTGTTGAGAGGAGCACAATGCTGCGTGGAAAGAAGGACAGGAAAAGGGCAGACAAAAGAGGCGCTGATTGGCGTTGACCCGACGCTGGCCTAGGCTTTTAGTGTGATTGGTGGGAAGATGACGGCGGAACGTCCTGGACTCCAATGAGGCGTAGCGGGTAGATTAGCAAAGATGGAAGTGGACACAAAATAAGGAAGGTGCTATTGGACAGCTGCAAGTCATAAGAGAAAGTTCAACTGTCAAGTTAATACATTAAGGCATACAGTGTATCACAAAAGTGAGTACACCCCTCGCATTTCTGCAGATACTTAAAGTGCGTACAGCAGGACAAAAAAAGCCTTAAATAGGAATATTATGTGAATTAGAATCATACAGTGGGGCAAATCAGAATTTAGTCAACCACTAATTGTGCAAGTTCTCCTACTTGAAAAGATTAGAGAGGCCTGTAATTGTCAACATGGGTAAACCTCAACCATGAGAGAAACAATTTTGTGGAAAAAAACAGAAAATCACATTGTTTGATTTTTAAAGAATTTATTTGCAAATCATGGTGGAAAATAAGTATTTGGTCAATACCAAAAGTTCATCTCAGTACTTTGTTATGTACCCTTTGTTGGCAATAATGGAGGCCAAACGTTTTCTGTAACTCTTCACAAGCTTTTCACACACTTCGGGTGGTATGTTGGCCCATTCCTCCATGCAGATCTCCGCTAGAGAAGTGATGTTTTGAGGCTGTCGTTGGGCAACACGGACTTTCAACTCCCTCCACAGATTTTCTATGAGGTTGAGATCTGGAGACTGGCTCGGCCACTCCAGGACCTTGAAATGCTTCTTACGAAGCCACTCCTTTGTTACCCAGGCTGTGTGTTTGGGATCATTGTCATGCTGAAAGACCCAGCCATGTCTCATCTTCAATGCCCTTGCTGATGGAAGGAGATTTTCACTCAAAATCTCTCGATACATGGCCCCATTCATTCTTTCCTCTAAACAGATCAGTCGTCCTGGTCCCTTTGCAGAAAAAAAACAGCCCCAAAGCATGATGTTTCCACACACATGCTTCACAGTGGGTATGGCGTTCTTCGGATGCAATTCTCCAAATACGAGAACCTGTGTTTCTACCAAAAAGTTCTATTTTGGTTTCATCTGACCATAACACATTCTCCCAGTCCTCTTCTGGATCATCCAAATGCTCTCTAGCAAACCGCAGACGGGCCTGGATGTGTACTTTTTCACCAGGGGGACACGTCTGGCAGTGCAGGATTTGAGTCCCTGATGGCGCATTGTGTTACTGATAGTAGCCTTTGTTACTGTGATCCCAGCTCTCTGTAGGTCATTCACTAGGTCCCCTCGTGTGGTTGTGGGATTTTTGGTCACCGTTCTTGTTATCATTTTGACGCCACGGGGTGAGATCTTGCATGGAGCCCCAGATCGAGGGAGATTATCAGTGGACTTGTATGTCTTCCATTTTCTAATTGATCCCACAGTTGATTTCTTTACACCAAGCGTTTTACCTATTGCAGATTCAGTCTTCCCAGCCTGGTGCAGGTCTACAATTTTGTCTCTGGTGTCCTTCGACAGCTCTTTGGTCTTGGCCATTGTGGAGTTTGGAGTGTGACTGACTGAGGTTGTGGACAGGTGTCTTTTATACCAATAATGAGTTAAAACAGGTACCATTAATATACTCATTACTTACTAATAGTACTTATTTTCCACTCTAATTTGGAAATAAATTCATTAAAAATCAAACAATCTGATTTTCTGTTTTTTTTTTTTTTCCACAATCTGTCTCTCATGGTTGAAGTTTTCCCATGTTGACAATTACAGGACTCTCTAATCTTTTCAAGTAGGAGAACTTGCACAATTGATGGTTGACTAAATACTTATTTGCCCCACTGTACATCCAAGCGGTCTATTTCATTCAGGAGCATAAAATACCGCATGTATTATGAAATAAACATTCTTTTTCTTGTCACAGGCACTTTAAGTATATCTTTTCATGGGACAACACTGACAAAATGACACTTTGACACAGTGAAAAGTAGTCTGTGTGCAGCTTACATAAAAGAGCACAAACAGGCTGACCCCCCGCCTCTTCAATCTCTGCAGCAATGCTGACAGCACTCCTGTAACAAGTCACATGACATTTTGGAGGGAAAATGAAAAGCAGTACTCAATTTGGACATTTAGGGATGTAGTTTTTTCAAAGATGTGTAGCCTACTCACTTTTGTTGCCAGGGGTTTAGATATTAATGGCTATATTTTGAGTCATTTTGAGGAGAAAATAACTATTATATAAGATGCACGCAGACTACATTTCAATGTGTCAAAGTCTCATTTTATCAGTGTTGTCCCATGAAAAGATATAATTAAATATCTGCAGAAATGCGAGGAGTGTACTTACTTTTGTGATACACTGTAGATCGCGTCTTTGTTTTCAATATTTGAACAACGACAGCTTTGAAAGCCAAGGAGGATGCAACCTTTGTTTTTCAAATATAAAAGTAGACCCTTACTGGCTTTTGTAATACAAAATATTGATGCGATTCTGTTGATATAGGAGGGCAAAACCAACTGCCTGTTCATTGAAGTGGGACCTGTTTTTTTTTTTTTTTTTTTTTTTGCTTGCCTGTCATAAGACAGCTGAAAGGTTGTGTATTCATGTCAATTTGATACATTTATGACTAGATCTATATAAGTACTCGTCTATTTTTGAAATTACTGATAAATATATCAAGGAATGACTAGGGAATGTTCAGAGAGAAATCAAGATGCTAGACATCGGCCTACCACTCTTCCTTTCGTGAAGTGTCGAGCTACCAATCGACATCATCGCAGACGTCTGTTGTGCTGAGTAAATTGTCGTCATCTGACGCCTCAGGTTCAGACATGTAGGGATTAATTGTAGATAATCTTTCCTGGGAGCCTTTGCCATCGTTAGCGTCAGGAAAGAGCGATCCTGAATGGAAATGGAACCGCAAATTATCCTTGTAGTTACGCAAGAGAAATGACATGGTTGTTTCGATGAACTCGTCTAAAGTATATTCGGAAAATTAAACCAAAATCCGAAAAGTTCTTCACTTTTGAGCACAAATGAATGTAATTCGATAAAAAAGGATTACAATTTTGATATGCCATTTTGTAAAACAAATCATTAAAAAAATGTTTCATCAACAAAATTGTCATACACAAATATAAACGTGTCAAAATAATTAGGGGTGTCAAACGATTAAAATTTTTATTCGAGTTAATTACAGCTTAAAAATTAGTTAATCGTAATTAATCGCAATTAATCGCAATTCAAACCATCTATAAAATATGCCATATTTTTCTGTGAATTATTGTTGGAATGGAAAGATGAGACACAAGATGGATATATACATTCAACATACGGTACATAAGTACTGTATTTGTTTACTATAACAATAAATCAACAAGATGGCATTACCATTGTTAACATTCTGTTAAAGCGATCCATGGATAGAAAGACTTCTTAAAAGATGAATGTTTGTACAAGTTATAGAAATTTTATATTAAAACAAGGGCTGTCAAACGATTAAAATTTTAAAATGAGTTAATTACAGCTTAAAAATTAATTAATCGTAATTAATCGCAATTAATCACAATTCAAACCATCTATAAAATATGCCATATTTTTCTGTAAATTATTGTTGGGATGTAAAGATAAGACACAATACATTCAACATGCAGTACATAAGGACTGTATTTGTTTATTATAACAATAAATCGACAAGATGACATTAACATTCTGTTAAAGCGATCCATGGATAGAAAGACTTGTAGTTCTTAAAAATGTTAATGTAAAAATAAATGTTAGAACAAGTTATAGAAATTTTATATTAAAACCCCTCTTAATGTTTTCGTTTTAATAAAATTTGTAAAATTTTCAATCAAAAAATAAACTAGTAGCCCGCCATTGTTGATGTCAATAATTACTTACACAATGCTCATGGGTGCTGAAGCCTATAAAATCAGTCGCACCCAAGCGCCAGCAGAGGGCAGCAAAACTCCACAAAACACAATTAACAAGTGGGCATTTAACTGTACCGTCATTTAAATCTGTCTGAACGGGGCATGTGCGTTAATTGCGTCAAATATTTTAATGTGATTGATTAAAATAATTAATTACCGCCCGTTAACGCGATAATTTTGACAGCCCTAATTAAAACCCCTCTTAATGTTTTCATTTTAATAAAATTTGTAAAATTTTCAATCAAAAAATAAACTAGTAGCCTGCCATTGTTGATGTCAATAATTACTTACACAATGCTCATGGATGCTGAAGCCTATAAAATCAGTCGCACCCAAGCGCCAGCAGAGGGCGACAAAACTCCGAAAAACACAACAAGTACACATTTCACTGTGCTGTCATTTTAATGTTTGACCGGGCATGTGCGTTAATTGCGTCAAATATTTTAACGTGATTAATTTAAAAAATTAATTACCGCCCATTGACACGATAATTTTGACAGCCCTAAAAATAATCAAAACCCCCCGTGAATCGAATCTTCGCAGATTATCGTATCATTGTCCAAAGAATCAATACCATCACGAAATATTTGCCACTCTCAAAGAGCTCGTGCCTCCACTCGTCACCCTGTAAATATTTTTCTAGATCCACCCTTGGTAGCAGAATGCAAAAAAGACCAACATGAACTGGTTGCTTTAAATGCGCGAGACATAGTTCAAACCTTTGAGACAACTTGGACAAACAACTTTCGTCAGGTGTGACTGAATGCATTCCTGCTCTCATCAATGCCTCCACCCAACACTAATCACAACCCTGTGAAGGACGTCTTCTTAATCCTCTGCGTGCGTGTTTGTCTCTGTAAAACACAACTGATTTTTGCCTCAACTTGTGCCAGACATGATGGCTGCATTTTGTGTATTTCCTGGCACCCTCAGCAATCGTAACTGCACTCATCCAAGTGGATTGGTATGCTGTTTTATACACATACACACACATAAGTGTCTTGAGGATGCGATCAGGTAACCTGCCTAAATGGAGCGTGCCCAGCAGGGATCGGTTCCGTGTGATGTGCGTGTTAATAAGTTGTTACTAAGTGTTAGGTTGTGCCATGTGTGATTGATGGCTTTAGCCCTGCGTGTGTATGTGTGTGCACACATGTTTGTGTGTAAGGGAACATAGACACAATAAGACAAATAGCTTCACCAGTCTTATTCGTCATAGTGTAACTGATGGCGCTGACATAAATTGCTTATAGAATATTCAATTCCCAATGCAGAATATAATTCAAAAATAAATAAATAAAGGTTTGGTTTGATGGATAGCACTCTTATTTCAACTTCCTCAAAAATAACTCATTTCCACCAGAGCTTCATAATTCTCATGCCGTTCAACACACCACACGGTTTTGTGGGTAGACGCTTACTACGACTAACTGTCAAAAATAACTGTTCAAACTGATGGCAACCTACACCCGAAACAATACTTCAAATCATAAACAATGCTACATTTAACATGAGATGGATGCCAGTTGTTGTCTGACTAGATGAGAACGAGATGAAAATTCACCATAGTTTCCGTCATAAGTTCACAACGTGTGAGTTTCTTACCGTATGTGTAGTTAGCACACATCTTAGCAATATTTTGGCGTGTCATTTACAGTGGGGCAAATAAGAATTTAGTCAACCACTAATTGTGCAAGTTCTCCTACTTGAAAAGATTAGAGAGGCCTGTAATTGTCAACATGGGTAAACCTCAACCATGAGAGACAGAATGTGGAGAAAAAAAAAACAGAAAGTCACATTGTTTGATTTTTAATGAATTTCTTTTCAAATTGGGGTGGAAAATAAGTATTTGGTCACCTACAAACAAGCAAGATTTCTGGCTGTCAAAGAGGTCTAACTTCTTCTAATGAGGTCTAACGAGGTCTAACGAGGCTCGAATTGTTACCTGTATTAATGGCACCTGCTTTAACTCATTATCGGTATGAAAGACACCTTTCCACAACCTCACTCAGTCACACTCCAAATTCCACTATGGCCAAGACCAAAGAGCTGTCGAAGGACACCAAGGACAAAATTGTAGACCTCCACCAGGCTGGAAAGACGGAATCTGCAATAGGTAAAACGCTTGGTGTAAAGAAATCAACTGTGGGAGCAATTAAGAAAATGGAAGACATACAAGACCACTGATAATCTCCCTCGATCAGGGGTTCCATGCAAGATCTCCACTCGTGGCGTCAAAATGATAAGAACGGTGACCAAAAATCCCAGAACCACACGAGGGGACCTAGTGAATGACCTACAGAGAGCTGGAACCACAGTAACAATCAATCAGTAACACAATGCGCCGCCAGGGACTCAAATCCTGCACTGCCAGACGTGTCCCCCTGGTGAAAAAGTACACGTCCAGGCCTGTCTGCGGTTTGCTAGAGAGCATTTGGATGATCCAGAAGAGGACTGGGAAAATGTGTTATGGTCAGATGAAACCAAAATAGAACTTTTTGGTAGAAACACAGGTTCTCGTGTTTGGAGGCGAAAGAATACTGAATTGCATCCGAAGAACACCATACCCACTGTGAAGCATGGGGATGGAAACATCATGCTTCGGGGCTGTTTTTCTGCAAAGGGACCAGGACAACTGATCTGTGTAAAGTAGAGAATGAATGGGGCCATGTATCGAGAGATTTTGAGTGAAAATCTCCTTCCATCAGCAAGGGCATTGAAGATGAGACGTGGCTGGGTCTTTCAGCATGACAATGATCCTAAACACACAGCCAGGGCAACAAAGGAAGGGCTTCCTAAGAAGCATTTCAAGGTCTTGGAGAGGCCTAGCCAGTCTCAAGATCTCAACCCCATAGAAAATCTGTGGAGGGAGTTGAAAGTCCGTGTTGCCCAACGACAGCCCCAAAACATCACTGCTCTAGAGGAGATCTGCATGGAGGAATGGGCCAAAATACCAGCAACAGTGTGTGAAAAGCTTGTGAAGAGTTACAGAAAACATTTGGGCTCCGTTATAGCCAAAAAGGGGTACATAACAAAGTATTGAGATGAACTTTTGGTAGTGACCAAATACTTATTTTCCACCATGATTTGCAAATAAATTCTTTAAAAATCAAACAATGAGATTTTCTGTTTTTTTCCCCCCACATTCCGTCTCTCATGGTTGAGGTTTGCCCATGTTGACAATTATAGGCCTCTCTAATATTGTCAAGTGGGAGAACTTGCACAATTAGTGGTTGACTAAATACTTATTTGCCCCACTGTATGTGTGTTACAGCTTTACAAATTGTCAAAGACGAAAGAAGTCAAAAGCTTCGAAAAGCAGAATTGCCTTGTTTGCTGTCTGTAAAACTGAACTACTGTACTGTTGTAAATAAAAAAAATAAAAACTACTCGAGTCAAAATGGCGGACGAGACTCCTACGTCGTAAAGTCGAAATCGCGAGTCGAGTACGTCGTAACCCGGGACTACCTATAATGTTTTCAACAATATCTATTCTTTTTTTTTTTTTTTTTTTTTTTTTTTTTTTTTTTTTTTTTAATTTTAAACCTGTCCTGTTCAGCTGTTTGACACAGAGAATGGAAGTCTAAGTGCCCGGATTCTGAACAGTTTTAATGTTTCACATTGAGAGTCTGACATACTCCCATTGTGATCATTCAAAATACCTTTTTATTATGACAAAGCAGCGAACAGGAAGGGATTATGGGGGGACAGAAGAAAAGAAATACAAGAGAAGAAAGAAAAGAAACACATACACAAACAACAACAAGAAATACATTGAACATCTAAACTAGTTACTAATATGCTGGTGCTATCGTCAGCGAGATGTATTTCCGGTTTACACCATGTGGGGGCCTATTGGCCAGTGAAAGAGGAGAATGGGGGTGGGGGTGTCTATAAGACTATAAACTAAGTGATTGAAAGGGGTAGAGTGTACACAAATCAGTTCTGTGATCTAGAACCCAGTAATCGTGTGAATCTCTTATGAGTGAAAGCCCGTTGGCGACCAACCCTACGCCGCCGCATCGCCAATCCCGGCACCGGAACCCCCAACCCGAGCATGCCCTACCACATCCAGCAGCACGCAAGCCCCACCGGGCGCGCGACAGCCACGCAGACGGGCGGAGAGACCGCGCGGGCACCAACCCAGGGCCACGGCCCACACCCAGCCAGCCCGGGGAGGGAGGGCGGGCGGGGGGGCGGGGGGATCCATGCGCAGCCCATCCCTCCTCCAACCGCCCAGCAAAGGAGCCACCGTCACCCCCCCCCCGGGACCCAGGGTGGTCCCCCGGGCCACCCGCGCGCCCATCAACCGGCCTTCAGGGATGGCAGGAGGGGACGCATCACCAACCCCACGCCTACACCCACCCCCGCCCGCCCACCCGGACCACGAGCCACAGCCCCCCAACCGGCACGGCACGCCACGGGACCCCCAGCGGCCCACCAAGCCCCAGGCAAGGCAGGGTCCCCCGCCGGTGCAGGCGACACCCCGCTGATACACCGGCGCCCAGCCAGCGACCCGCGACGGAGCGCAGGGCGGACGCCCAGCCAGAGAAGAGAGGGGAAGGCGGAGGCAGGAGAACGCCCAGGGACTGCCATGGGGCGACGCAAGATCGGAGACCCGACCCTCCAACCCACTCCCGCGGCCGGCAGCCGAGGCAGAGGGGAGGCCACACCCCGGGAGCCACGCCATATAGAAAAAGTGTGGGACCCACCTACCACCCTATTACTGTGGCTGCCAGGTTCCCGACTGGCAGCCATCACCCAGCACCGTGATGGGGGTGTGAGGGGAGGGTAGTGCAATGTATGCATTAAAATAGGAGAGCTTGGCTTGGGGCAGTGGGACCGCAGCATGGAGTTTCTGTCCAGCCGCCCGTCCCACCGCCCTTTGCCAGAGCTCTCCTGTGGAGTATGATGTGTGTGGTGCATTTAAAAAAGGTGCAGGGATGGCGGGGCCTGTGGTGAGGAGGCAGCCGTGAGGCCCCCCCCCCCCCCCCCCCAGCAGGTCCCAACCATCCCACAACCTTGGTGTGTGGTGCATTAAAAACAGGGGGGAGTCGGGCTGGGACTGTAAAGCCCCGTCCCAACTCTCCCCGGAGAAATGTATGAGCATGCAAGTGCCAGGGTGAAAAATATTTACAGTGCCGAAGTGAGAAGTGCGTGAGTTAAGAGGCAGGCTCCCGCGGGCGTGGCCCCGTCCACCAGAACCACCGGCCCCAGGGCGGAAGAAGCGTCAGGGCCCCGATCAATCCCCGCCCCAGAACACCCACGGCGCCTCCGCGACCGCCCACCCCCCTCCCACCCACCGAGCACCCACCCCGCACCCCGAGCAGGCGCCACACCAAGCGCCGGCGACCAGGGGGCGTCCACCCCATCGGCAAGGGACAACAAGCCTCACCCTAGGCCCCGCGGGCCCCAAGAGGCCCCGCTAACGACCCCGCCGGCCGGGGGGCAGCCGCGGCCGCCGCGGCCCAGGGAGGCAGACAGGGCCGGAAACAGACCAAGGGGAGAGAAGCGCACCCCCCACAACCCACCCCCGGGCCAAGAGGGGCGCGCGGTATGGCACCAGAGGGCACCTCCCCGGCACCCGGTACAGGGAGACGCGGCTCCGGCCGGGCGGACCTGGGAGGGAACCATGGCTGCCGCATACACCCCCCGGCCCCCACCCCAACCCCAACCCCACCCCGGCCGGCCGGGGAAGGGCCGCGGCCCCGGACCGGCACCCGCACGGCCCCCCCACCCGCCCACGACACCAGCGCGCGCCCGACGGGACCCCCCGCACAGCCAGACGCAACCGGACAAGCCCCGGCCGAAAATCCCGGGGGCCAAGACCGGCGGCGGGACGGCCCAGGGCAGGACGCCAACAAACTCCACCTGTAAAGCTGATAGAAGAAGAGGTTTATCAAACACCATTAGATGTATGCCAAGGACCAGTGAAGTGTATTATTTACGCATAGTTCCTTAATTGTTCCAAGTCTGATAAGTAATATATAGGGTGTTCCAAAAAAAGTTGCATATGATCCCCAGCAGCTGGAAACCAAATTGTCCATGAGTATCCTTGTAAAATAAGCCCATTGACCGACTAAACTGTGAAGGAAGAAAAATTATTTATTACATGCTGTTGGGAGTGTATAAAACAATTCGGATTTAAACATGTCCAGTTTCCAGCTGCAGAAGGACAATATCTATTCTTGAATTAAGAACATTTCTGTCAAATTAACTTCTTTCTTAGGATTAAATATACAAATTTATTGCTTAAAATAAGTCTGATTAGCTTATTTTCAGCTAGCTATTTTTCTGATTTCAAGAAATCTAAGTAAGTAAAATTTACTTGAAGCACTAGCATATAATTTCACTTATTTCTAATAGATTTACACTGAAAACAAGGGGAATTTAATTAGTTTTAAGGAGGCTTGGCGTATGATTGCGTGTCTGTATGTGTAATGCTTTGGTTTGCCCCCTAGTGCCTTTTTGAGGGAACTACTATATCGGTATCGTTTTGATATCGGTATTGGATTTTTTGGGGTTGGACAATGTCGGGATATCGGTCAAAAATTCATTATCGGACAACTCTAGTTATCAGTAATGCAAAAGAAACAAGACAAACCAAAAAAGTAAGACATAGGACTGCATAGTACCTGTATAGTCAAAAAGAATGCCAAACCGTCCACAGATCGATCGGCATCCCGATTGATCGGGCCCGATCACATAATTTTCAAAGTATCGGAATCGGCAAAAAAATATCAGACATGCCTTTTATATATATATATATATATATATATATATATATATATATATATATATATATATATATATATATATATATATATATATATATATATATATATATATATATATATATATATATATAAATATATATATATATATATATATATATTTTTTTTTTTAATTAAATCGTTTTCTAACTGTATTTAACATTACAGACATAATGTGTTACATTCTTCCAGAGTCTTTAGTTTAAGCTTAAGGTAGGGTCATCAAATTTATCGGCAAGTATTAATATTTTTTACATATATCACGTTACAATATTTAACGCAATTAACGCATGCGCTGCACGACCCACTCACGCATTGTCGCGTTCAACCTATAATGGCGCCGCTTTACCCATATAGTACATAGAGCTAAAAGGCTGCGTAAAATGAGTAGAGTGAATTTTGGCAGCCTTTGGAGCCTTTTTTTAAATGGCTAAAGCCTTACAATCCGTCTCCCAATGATTAGAATAATCATGGGAAGCAATGTGGGGAAGAAAAGTAATGGTTGATCTTTTTCTTAACACCCTATGTTATTTCCCAACGCAGAGAAGATATATCAATTGACACTTCCCATCATGCATTTGGACAGAACAGTTAAATGGCTACAGTGTCATTTACTGAAAGCTCAACAAATACACTAGATGGCAATATTTTGTCACAATATACAAAGTCACATTTATCCTTTAAGAATTACAAGTCTTTCTGTCCGTGGATCCCTCTCACAGAAAGAATGTTAATAATGTAAATGCCATCTTGAGGATTTGTTGTCATAATAAACAAATACAGTACATATGTACTGTATGTTGAATGTATATATTCGTCAGAGTTTCATTCATTTTTTTCTTAATGCATTGCCAAAATGTATATGATCGGGAAAAATTATCGGAAATGATTGGAATTGAATCGGGAGCAAAAAAAAAAAAAAAAAAAGCAATCGGATCGGGAAATATCGGGATCGGCAGATACTCAAACTAAAACGATCGGATCGGGAGCAGAAAAAACATGATCGGAACAACCCTATACGGAACCATCTTGGGGAATGTTAAGAATTGTTTTTAAATGATAATTGGCAACTACCAAGCTGCAAATACGCTGTCACTGATGAGAAAATGAGAAAACAAAACTCACACACACACACACACACTCAAGATTTCCAAGAAAAACATAGAGGAGAATAAGCAGCTGTGTGTATTTGCATTCATCATTTTAATTGCCTGCTCTCAGTCTAGCATTAAATTACGCGGAGGCAGCCTGTGCGGCTTCGGTGATCAAGCTCCCTTCTCCTTATCTTCTCCGTCAATGAGCCAAACTCGTAAAACACCACATACGCTACGGTTTTGGGCTCATTTATTTTAGAGCAGTAGCATGTTTCTTTTTCTCAAGTCCCATGTTGGACGCTCTTCCCCAGGGAAGGCTAATAAGGGTGGTGCCGGTGGTAGCGACGTTCCTGGTGTGGTTTCCTGCATGTGTTGTGACATCAGGCGGGAAGAAAGGCCTCTTTGTATCCCCCCACAATTTTCCCGCCTCCCTTGACGATGATTCGACCCCAACTTGCGAACACAGAAAGTTAGTAGTCTGATCACTTTGCTGACACAGTGTTGAAGATGATGTCATGGTATGTGGAGACGCAATCCCAGCGGACTCTGACGTGTGGTGGCGCCACGATGTTGTGTGCAAAGCAAAAAAAGGCAGCTTGCACCACAAAAAACTCGAAAGTGGGTTCACTCGTATCTCTAGGCATCACAAATTATGTTTGTACAATGATCTCTAACTTATCGCGCTTAATGGGGACCAGAACCAACCGTGTCAAGTGAAAAACCGCAAAGTAGTGTCACTCCCCTTCCATATTTAACATATGGCGGAAAACACAGACAAGACTGAAAAAGCAGTTTCTGCTCTTGCACTCCTCTTTAAAAGAAACTGCTGTATTTCAGGCCAAAACAACTGTTGTGTTTGATAGAACAATATGTCTATATGCTGCCATAGCAGATTAATGGAAAACTAAGCCTCCGAACTATTTTAATTTGTCCGTTTTACCCTGAAAACCCCCGTTTACAGACGTCTCGCAACTGCTTTTGTTTCAACCTAGCCATAAAAAGAAGGTAAGTAATTGAATGGAATTTTATTGTCATCATCATCGGTATCATTGACAATCATTGACAATTACAAAATGTGATATGATTTGCCCGAAGGAACCGAAGAAGACGACAAAGGCAGACGGGATGAAGCATTTGCTTATCAGTTTCCCGTCCCCCATACAACTAAAGACGCACATTCAGGCATGGAACATACATCAAAACTGTAAAATAACACAGTCAACAATCTGGGTTTAATAACTAAGCGTCCAGTCAAGCAGCTTGATTAATTTCAGGGCGTACAAGGTTATGACTTTGTCATGTCCCTGACATTTTTGCATCTGTTTGCTGTGGAACATTTTGTTGTGGCTATGTGTGTGACATGTTATCACAGCTGGTGTGAGTAGCGACTCAAAATGCTTTTCTTATAAGTCTCTTCAAAGGATACATTGCTGAGGTGTACATGGTGGCAACAATTGGCGCACACAAGGTCTCTGTAACAGTTTCATCAGACATGAATGTATGAGAAAATCAAACAACAAGCTGTCCATATTTTATCCCAAGATTAATGTCTCCACAACGAAAACATGCTTATTATTCGTTTTATACAGTATCTTTTCCGTATACTCAGTAAACTAGACATTTGAATCAGGAGCTCGGTAGACGCAGCAGATAATTATGTTTTTAAAATTGGGGATTAGGAGTTCAATTGTAATACATTCCAGGAGATTGTCAATCATAATTGTAACACCCCCTCCCCACTTAGATGCCCGATACATTTGTGTCATGTCATATCCGTGCAAATTAAAGTCAGAGCCTTTGTTGTCTTTAGTAGATAATCCTTAACGTGTTCAAGATTCTTGTAGAGACTCCTGCCGTTGATAAGTTTAAGCTTACCGTCCACATCCACGAGTTGTTATACTGGTCGGCTGTGTAGTATTTACAGTTATCCAGATATTGTAGTCAGCTAGTCAAGACTCGTAATAGCTTTAATCTTCATATCTTGCGTCTTGACAAGGATCCTGCAATCCGAGAGGTGTTGGCTATTTTCCCAGCTTTCTTGAGTTGACGTGCTTTTCTTGCAATTTCGGCATTTCGGCGAGTCAAGTTGTCATTCAAAAAAATTTTCGACCCTTTCAGGTGGCGGCGCTGGTTAAGCAGGGCAGTCTTGGTCTTGTGGTCTGCCAGCTTCATGAGCACCGTCGCCGGTCCTCTCCCCCCCAGATGGGAGCAGAAGGCAGCGACGGATGTCCAGCGGTTCCATGTTTATTCCATACTCTTTCAGTTTAGCAATTGCCAGTTGCGCCACTGTGTCCCCTGGGCCTGGCGTCAGTTGTAATCCAGAAATGATGAACTCATTTGCGTTTCGGCACTGGTCGAGATTGTCAGCCAAAATTTCCAGCCTCTTGATGCGAACATCTCTCTCCTCGACCGCCTGCTTGAGTTTCTCGTTTTCAGCGCGAAATAAATGGAGCTCTCTGACGATTTCTTGATTCTGGTTTTGAATCAAGCCAGTCAAGGAGACCTCCAACTTCTGTATGGAGGTTTTTATTTCAACCAAGTCTCCAGGCTTCAAATTCTTTGGAGCCATACTGGGAGTCGAGCTTGCTGGCCCTGAGCACTTATCGGTTAAGATAAGAGAGTGCTTCAGGAGCTCAGAGTGTGTCTGTACACGGTGAAGGCTGAGCAGCGAATGATATTAATGCTTTAATAGGGCTGCAGCTATCGAATATTTTAGTAATCGAGTAATCGACTGACAATCCTATTGATTAATCGAGTAATCGGATAAAACATATTTTTTAGGTAAAGAGCAATTATAAATATACATGAGAAATTTAAGACATTTCATCCAATATTGAACCATTTTCAGTCAATCAATGTCTTTATTTTCGATGTACATTGTAGAAAACAGCCAACAATTGCCCCAGATGTGACTAGAATAAAAAAAAAAAAAGACCAATTCACTGCCTTCACTCCAAAAACGTTGAGATCTTATAAAAAAAAATATATATTATATATATATATATATTTCTTAACTAAAAATGCCATTACGCTTGATAACACACATCACTTAAAAGTTAGGTGTTTTCCCCACGTGTTTCAATTGAATTTCCATTTGTGTCAAGCCATTTTTAAGTTCTAGTTAAGTTTTAAGTTAGTCTAAATTGTAAGTCCTGATAGGATTTTGACTTTTTGCAGTGTTCAAAATAAATGTATTGTAACATATCAGGTTATAATATGGCGGGGATATTTGCATGCGTTCCTTGCATGATATTACGACACTATGCAGGTGTGCGCTGGTCCTTATAGGAAACGCATTCTTCCTTAAAGCAAAAAACTGCCGCTTTTGTCCACCAGTGTCACTGAAATCGACTAAAACTGAAAAGTTACCAAGTGTTGCTTAACGTTACTGTAAAACAAGTTTTTTAAAGATTATATTAGAGCTGAAACGAGTACTCGAGCAACTCGAGTAACTAGAGTTTAAAAACTGATCCGAGTAATTTTATTCACCTCGAGTAATCGTTTATTTTGACAGCTCTAAGCATCACGTTTTGCTCGGACTACTTTTAATGCGGGACAACGCGCTGTCACGTGCGGAGAGGAAGAAGGGGAAAAAAAAAAAACTTACTGCAGCCGACAGCCGCCACAAACGACGCCGACGTTGCTAAATACTAGCCCGCACGATGCTACGTTGGTACAGGTAGCGTCTGATGCGTCTCATAGAGATCACATGTATGTTGAACTAGATGCTTAATGACAGACTCGGCTGCTTCTGGGCTGCGTTAGTAAACAGCCGTCATCTTAAAGCAGTAGGGCGCTAAGCACTAATAAATAAAGATTAACGTGACTGTCACTAACTCAAGTAACGTTAGCCCTGCGGAGGGCTAGGTTTCTATTATGACCACTGTCGATGCGTGGCTAACATGTCTTACATACAGGCTTTAACATAACATAACGTAACATAGCGTTGTGGAGTGATGAGGGTGTAAAATAAAAACTCAATAGTGCTAACTATCAATTTTAGCTCAGTAGTCATTGCTGGATAAAAGACCAAGTAGCACTGGTCCCTAATGTGCTCCAATACAGACTGCATCAGACATTTATTTTGAACACTGCAAAAACTCAAAATCCTATCAGGACTTACAGTTTAGACTAACTTAAAACTTAACTAGAACTTAAAAATGGCTTGACACAAAGAGAAATTCAATTCAAACACGTGGGGGAAAAAATCCTAACTTTTAAGTGATTTGTGTTATCAAGCGTAACGGCATTTTTAGGTAAGATATATACAGTGGGGAGAACAAGTATTTGATACACTGCCAATAAAACCCATGATATTTCTAATTGTAGGGAGAGGGATTGTAAGGCTTTAGCCAATTAATAAAAGGCTCCAAAGGTTGCCAAAATTCACTCTACTCATTTTACGCTGCCTTTGATCTCTATATATAGGTAAAATGGCGCCATTACAGATTGAGCGCGACAATGCATGGGTGGGTCGTGCAGCGCATGCATTAATTGCGTTAAATATTTTAACGTGATACATTTTTTTTAAAATTAATTACTGCCGTTATTGTGATAAATTTGATAACCCTACCTTAAGCCTAAACTAAAGACTCTGGATGAGTGTAACATATTATGTCTGTAACATTAAATACAACTAGAAAACGATTTAATTAAAAAATATATACATATTAAAAAACGGCATGACCGACATTTTTTCCCGATACTTTGAAAATGACGAGATCGGACCCGAACATCTTTACTCAAGAATATGGAGGGACCCTAAATACCCCCTAAAATAAAAGATGCTTAGTTAAATTTAGTTTAGTTAAAACATCTCTAGTTCAAAGTATTCTGTGTTGAGGAGTGGGGCAAACTTTCTTCAGACCGATGTCAAAGACTGGTAGATGGCTACGAAAAGCGTCTCACCGAAGTTATTTCAGCCATTGGGGGTAAAACACAGGTGTGAAAGTGGGCCAGAACGGTCAGGAACGCAGTTCCGGTGTAAGATTCGGGGCCAGAACGCAGTTCCAGTATAAGATTCAGGGCCGGAATCATGTTCCGGTACACGGTGCTTTGATTCTGAAAATATGACGGCAACTGTCAAAACGCTATGTAAAAAAAAAAAAAAAAAAAATGCTAAGATGCCACACATACGTTTAATCTCCAAGAAGAACACAATCTACCAACATCAGATTTACAAACACAAGTGATAACAACAAGCATAATAAAGTGCTTGTGTAGCGTCATCCTTTTCCACCAATATTTATTATTTTCATTTTAGACCCATGGAGGTTTTCCCTGATGAGTCACGTCAATGTGCGAATGCAAAACGGCTGGACTCATTTATCCATTCAATTGGCTGACATACTGACATGTGATCAGCAGATATGGTTAGCTCTGATTGGTTCAAATGTCCATGTTTTCTGGAACAGCAAAAAAAAAAAAAAGCTTGTTGAATCGATGCGACAAAAAAGGGCAATGCAACATAAAATGGATCAAATCTTTAAGAGCAAGAAAAGAGTTGAGGAAGCTAATTTATCATATTTCATTTTATTTGCTCTGATGGGGGGGTTCAGAACATCTTAGCTGTTAATGTGCACTTTGGACTTATATTTGTTCATTTATCTAAGGCTATTTATTCGTTTCCTTATGATTTAAAAAAGTCAATGTTTGCGCGATCTTCAAAATATATTCCATTTCACTCTGCATAATGTAAGTCATTTGTACAAATTTTTCTAAATTTATGTTACTTATATATTTGTTATTAAAAAAAAAAAAAAAAAAAAAGTAAATGTTTACATTTAACTTCCATTTTAATATACATCGTATGTTCTTAAGTAGTTAAAATTGATACATGGCATTTAGTATGTGAGGAAATGAGGGAAAATACAAATTAGGAGATGGAGGTTGGGGTTATTGCTGTTTTTATTTTTTATTTTGCAAATCATTGAAAAACCTACAATTTTGAATGAAAATCAGTTCTTGTATGTGTTATAGAAATAACTGTGCTAAAACAGTTTTATTTGCATTTTAGTAGTTTAAGAGGTTTGCCCCCCCCAAAAAAAAAGAAAAAAAAGAAAGAAAAAAATTAATGAATAAATAAAAATTTCTGGCTCCGTGGCGACCTTGACATCGGGGAGTTCCAGTAAGAAATTCTAGCCACTTTCACCCCTGGTAACACTAGCTATTAGGTGGTAGGGTGTCCTAACCAGGCATGAAAATGGGTCAGGGGTTAAAAAGGTGAGAAGGGTGTGGAGAAAATATGTTCCAGTACACTGTACACCCCAACAAAATATTGAGCTCTGTCGACCCACACTGTGTTTCAGCAGGGCCGTGCAGAGACCGGTGGAGGGGCGGGTGCTTGTAGATCAAAAGAGGCACATGAACAAGTATTTAATACACCTTAAAACAACATAACTTCAATTTTAACCAGCTTTAGATAATAATTGGCTGCGACTGTGACATACTTTAATTGGGAGGGGGCAACAGTGAATAGAAATCAAAACTGTCATCAACACTTTCTGGCTGTGACTCAGTCAGTCTGCCTCTTTTCTTCCTTCAACCTCTGCATCAAAACTTCCTTCCTCAACTTGTTCATCTGAGAACAAACCACATCAGATGGTCACTGAGCCACCAACAGCACAGTTTTCTCAAAACTATTATTTCATTATTATCCATACTTAACAACTCTAGCACCTAATGATTAATAAAGCAATGACATAAAATCTTGTAGAAAAATATCATTGTAATTGTGTTTATAATTGTATTTAATACCCGACTATCCTTGCAAACTTGTTCTTACCAGGTCTGCTATTCACCCAGCTGATGAGGTATCCACTGCCTTTAGCAGCCTCATCCAACTCCTTTTTTTATCCCTCAA
This sequence comes from Corythoichthys intestinalis, assembly GCF_030265065.1. Taxonomy (NCBI): domain Eukaryota; kingdom Metazoa; phylum Chordata; class Actinopteri; order Syngnathiformes; family Syngnathidae; genus Corythoichthys; species Corythoichthys intestinalis. The sequence continues at coordinate 9,134,176 of NC_080408.1, read as the reverse complement.
TCTCCTTTCCCTACGAGGCATGTCTATGTAATGAAATATAAATATTAAAAAAAAATATATATATATAACACTCCCCGGTGGCTTTTAGTTTTAAAGCTTTCTTAATTTCTTTCTCTCTCAATAACGATGGAGGTAGATTTGTGTTTTTGTAATTCAATCAAAAAACAAAGTTACTTTTATCAAAAACAAAGTTCCTTCAATCAAAACACAGTATATACTTTTAATCCCAAAAAAGTCACTTCAACAAAAAAAATTGTTTTTGATAGCAAAAATAAATTTGAGACAAAAAAAGCATTTGAAAACTATTTTTCCTGATTGAAACAAATTTTTCCATTGAAGTAATGTTGTTTTGCGTTTGGGCCACATTTCGGCTAGGACATTTGTGTCTTTATTATTCAATCAAATAAGATGCTTCAAAGAAAAAAATATATATAAAAAGAAAAACTTTGCACATGTGTCAATCACCGTTTACCAAAGCCTGAGAGGGTTTGAGTAGACTCACTATGAAGCATTTAATAAAGCCAAGCATTTTCTTATTACTTTATTCTTGTTTAAAAATAATTCGGTGGGGCAGTAACATGTTTAAAACTTATAATTCTTACATTTTGAAGTGCTTGAAAACCATTTATAAATGATACTTTGGTGAAAAAAGTGAAAAAACATGTCTTATATATATATATATATATATATATATATATATATATATATATATATATATATATATATATTTTTTTTTTTTTTTTTTTCCAATGTAAAATCTGAATAAATAATTCGAACACGCACAAAAAATGGGGGGGGGGCGCTACTTCGCGGTTTACACTTATTGCACCGGCCGTCAGCTCAAGTCCCAACCGAAAATAACGTGTCTCAGGCAGGCGCCCCACTCCATCCGAGAGCATTCCGCTTAATTTGAATTAACTGTGCATTTCTTCGTTAATATTACCGCTAAATACACGAGCTTGACGCCAATTTAACGGGAGCTATTTTTTTACGGGAGATTTGGCTAGCTCTGGCAGTGTTCAATGCAAGCTGCAACGAATGGCAGTAACTTTATTATACAGGCATGAAAATGGGTCAGGGGTTAAAAAGGTGAGAAAGGTGTGGAGGAAATATGTTCCGGCGTTCTGCCAAAATGTCCGCCGTCGGCAAAACGTCCAACATGTGCCGAATTTGACCATTTTAATTTTTCACATAAGGCTTAATATTCGAGTTAACGGGGGTTTAAGTAGTTGAAGGAGTTGATTTCAACCACGATTGACTCGCGCTAGCTTAGCCACTCCGGAGCCCTGAAACTAACAAATAACTGTCAAACTGCACAGAATGTGTTCAAATCATTTCCAACGACTAATTAAACCCCGGCTAACTCAAAGATTAAGCCTAATGTAAAAAATTCTGAACTTCCCCTTTAAAATAAAGACCATTGAATATGGCCCTTAAAATGTTGTCTATAAAAGTTTTAGAGCAATAAAACAAACAACACAAATGAATAAAATGAACAGGAATCCTTCAAAGTATTTCATAATTGGTCCAAATTATTTTTCGAACAGATCATGTGACTATAGAACCTTAGAGACAGCCGTTTGCATTGCTTAGCCAAAACTACAGCTGAGGAGGCAAGATGGATATTTAGAATTTCTTTAAACCTAAGCTTTCAAAACCCTCAACAACAACTGAGCTTGAACCGAGGATTGAGCACGAGCAGTATCAAAAAGTCCTGGCTGTCGTGTTACCTGTTGTGCTGTAATTCCAAGTGGTGCTTGAATTGGATGCTTATAGCGGTGGACAGTCTTTTTGAGCCAGTGCAAAGTTTGCAGCGCACGGAGATATTTTTGTTATCTTTACTGGACAAAAATGTGAAGTAATGGCTGTGTTTCCAGTGTGCAAATGCAGCCATTTGTAGTATATCTCCTGCCTATTTCATTGCATCCTGGCGAGGTAGCAAGGCTATGTTGTTTTGGCCGCAAACTCCCAGCGCTCACGCATCATGGTAATACACGTGACCCTTTTTGTTCCATCCCCGATTAAAAAATGTGACATGTGATGTCACTCCCATGACTACAGTATTCTTCATTCTACACACATTATGGGGCAATAACAAAATAGTAACGCACAGGCATCAAGGAAAGTAATTTTACTCAGATTACTGATTTAGAAAAATGAACGCGTTAGATTGTTCTTTACTGAAAGAAAGTAATCAGATTAGTTACGCATTACAATGCCGCGTTATTGACAACACTGCTTTTATATTACCATTAAATACACAAGCTTGACGCTACCTTAACGGGAGCTATTTTTTCACCGGACGCTCCGGCAGTGTTCAACGCAAGCTGCAACGAACGGCAGTAACTTTGTCATACCACAAAATATGAAAACGAAAACCATTACTCACTAAATTCAATATGCTGGCAAATGCATTAATCTAAAAACAATTGGGAGTGATACTTTACCTCCTCCAGCGAATGTGAATTTGTGCTTAGTACAAGATCATCTGTCGCAATTAGCGATCTTTGACGCTCTTTTTTTTTTTTCCTCCCCGCATACAAACTTGTTTCTCTCTCAGCGGCTGTGATTAACCTCAATGAAGTTGCTGTCCTAGCTAAGCCTTGCCTATCATTCGTCTTTGTAAGTTTTTAGTAACTTTGTGTATTGAATTTGAAAGGAAAATGTGTGTTTTGTTTTTGACGAACTTTTTCATGAAGCTAAACTGTTGAAGCTACTCACATGTGGAGAAATACGAGTGTACAACGTTTTAAATGTATTCATTTGGTATATTTCAGTTACCACGATTTGAGAGATCAATAAATTGAAGAATTTACGCGTTGCGTTTGGAGTGCTTGTTTTTGGGTTTGCTGGAATAGCGTCACTGACACACGCAGCATCAAACGGAAGGGGTAAGCGCTGCCGCGCCAAGCTAATTCTGGCTGCATTTTCGACACATGAAAAATAACGAATACTTACTACTGTATGACGGAAAATTTTAGTGGTTTTGTAACCGCGACGTTTTCATAGCATGGTAATCCGTGAAGGTAACTGGCACATGCCTACAAACGACCCCCCCCCCCCCCTTAAAAATTTTCTCCTCGGATCTACACGATTCACGTAGGTCATCCTTTTTGACTTCAAAACGGCGAATTTCGCCGAAAGGTGAGAGATTTTCATGCCTGATATCGCAAAATATGAAAACGACTGAAAGCATTACTCACCAAATTCAATCTGCTGGCAAATGCAGGGAAGTGTGTATGCTGCGCTCTGGTCTGCCCCGCTCTGGATAAGGCCTGCTTTTTTTTTTTTCGCAGCTTTGCAATGCAACCAAAGGCTCTCCAAGCACTCCATGTACACGTAAAGAGTGCGCGCGATTGGAATAATGGAACGCAGTTTGGGCCGATGATTGGTTCTCGTCAGCGAAGCATCTAGAAGGATTTGCTGACTGAGCAAGTGTCACTTTTTTAAAGAACCGATTTCTTAAGTGCTCAGTTTACGTACTAAGTTAATCACATGATGATAATAATAATAATAATTAAATAAAACCTCCAGACCCCCCCCTCCTCCCAAAAAGAATTTCTCCTCGGATCTACGCAATTCACGTAGGTCGCCCTTTTTTTTTACTTCAAAACGGCAAATTGCGCCGAAAGGGGAGAGATTTTCATGCCTGGTCCTAACTTTTTCCTCAGTTAGAATATGCATTTTTGTTGATAAACTTGATTTAATTAGTAAAACAATGTTAATTTTTGTTGTTCACCTGCAATTAGATAACTTTCTTTTCCAGGGATAAAGCAAAACAAGATCAGACATTGATATGTGAACATTTCTTAATAAATAACTCCATATTTAATGGGGTGTCCTAGTTTTTTCACATGGCTGTATACTAACGTTTTGCTTAAAAATAAATCTATTAAGCTTATTTTCAGCTAGCTAATTTTCTTATTTCAAGAAATCTGACTAAAATTTACCTGAAGCACTGGCAGATAATTTCACTTATTTCTCATAGATTTACAAGGGAAATGTAACTAGTTTTAAAGTGATCCTCTGATTTAAATACATGTAGGCTCTAATAAACCACAATTGTTCTCTTGTACTAAAATATGTTGTTAGAAACATATAAAATGTTAAATCAATGGCAATATTTTATAATATTTACTCCATATTTTGACCGTTAGTTGGCGCCATGGTTTGCGGGCTCGCAGTGATGACGTCATTGGTATCTTTCCGAATGTGTAGCGTGTTCAACAATTGCTTATTGCTGCCTAAACTCGCGAAGTAAAATGCCACGATGTGCTGCTTTTGGATGCAATTTCCAGTCAAATGGAAAAAAGAGGAGTGAAGTGAGTGGTCAAGGTGGAATTATTATTTTTAGTGAATAAATGTGCATAAGTGGAAGCTTCTCACCCTTTTTGGTCCCTGTATGCATGTATCCTACCCACCACGCGTTACAACTGGGGCCCGAACATTTTTCCTGGATCCTCAGTCAAGTAAGGGTCCCATCGCGTCTGCAATAATGGTTTTGGATCTGTCCATTTATTTTTATTCGTCGGTCCCACAGCGGCTTTTCGGAGTCTATTTTGTGGAATCGACGGCCTAATCGCGGCTGCGATATTGCCATGGGATCGGTCTAATTCCTGGATCTTCGAGTGAGTAAAAAACGCAGATTTGGATTAGTATTGCTATCTTTTTTGTTGACTATTCTTCGTGGGAGTTTTCCCCAAATCATACTAAATAATTAAAGCACTACGGCACGCTACAGTGACGACAGTGACTCTGACGTGGACCTTACAACAATGTTGGAGTTCGTCAGGGAATGCGTGTTTGCGTACTGCTGAGCTCCTGAGTGAAGAGTGGTCAAGGTGGAAATATTATTTTTTTGTGAATAAATGTGCATAAGTGGAAGCTTCTCCCCCTTTTCTGGTACTTTTATACACGTATCCTAGCTACCACGCGTTACAATGTACAAGACCTGGATTACACAAGGTGTGCTTTGGCCTGTACTGTATGTAAAGCACACGACAGCTCTGGATGCTAACAATCTACATAATTATATTGGGAAAACGTTTGAAAATGCAATGTGCTTACCTTGAATATCTGCTAATAAAACCGGAGTTCCCGAATCCCAACAGCATGCACTCTCGCTCCCAACCGGAGTTCCCAACAGGACACTCTCGCATCACCAGTTTTGCCCAAATTTTGTCTTATCAGGTATTTGCTGCACGCATTTTTCCCTGAAGCTCGTCTTGTGAACGACCGACAGTGCTGTCCTGCTCTTCACTTTTCAGATCTGGTTCAAATAGGAAGGGTAGAACTGACGACATGTTGGGAAAGCTAACGAGTGACAAGCTGGAATTTCGGCATTCGGGGCCAGTGACGTCACGCACTGCGACGTAACAAGAATGTAAAATTATTTTAAGCAATAGGTCGCCAAACTTTATTAAAACAAAAACATTAAGAGGGGTTTTAATATCAAATTATTATAACTCATACTAACATTTATGTTTTAAGAATTACTTGTCTTAAAAACAGAGGATTCCTTTAAGGAGGTGTGTTTTTGCAGTGCAGTAAACACTTGAATACAAACTTCCCCTGTTGCTAACTTCATTTTTACTCATTGCCCCTTAACTAGGAAGGCTGGCAGTGACTATTCACCGACAATGGGAATGAGTAAATAATGACAATATAAAGATGAGCTGTAGTTTATAAGCAAATCTATATTTGTGCAAATAGGATTCACATCTTGAGTTCTGGCTGATCGTGTGCATAATGTTGTATATGACAGCATCATATCCATAATAAGTAGCACATGATGGCAAGCTATATAGTCAACTGTACATTCTTGAACACTGTTTTTTTTTTTTGTGCAAAATTCTATGGGACTGACATTTTGGCTGTCTGGCGCCCTCTTTAGGTGCGCCAGTATGGTTGAGAAATGATTAAATTCCAAATCCTTTTACATAGGATTTGGCTGTAATTTTGCCCATATTACCGAGCAACTATAAGTAAGATTATGTTAATCAAAAAGCATAGATATATTCATTAATAGATATAAAAAAATATTGCACTCAATGGCGAGACTAATTTATATGAGCCCTGACAGTCTTAGCAATCATCAGACTCTCTAATGGGAACATGACAATAACTAATGCAGACTTGAAGTATGACTCATTTAATGCAATGCAGTTTGCTGTCAAGTGTGAAGGCTTCATGCAGAATAGAAAATGACAATGGACTGCCACATATATACATATTTGCCACAGTGACTGTCGCGCTCTCAGGATTGATTTCCCACAGGAGCGGCAAAAACACAAAAAAGATGATTAATTTTGAGCAAAGACTGATGGGGTCATTTCCCCACTGACAAATACAACACTCAAGAATATGGAGGGACCCTAAATACCCCCTAAAATAAAAGATGCTCTGTTAAATTTCCTGTAAAATAGGTTTTGACTGCAAGACTTCCCCCAAAATGTCAAAAATAAGTCATCAAATGTATACTGTTGTGTGGACGTACATGTCATTGACTAAATATGCGCTACAACGCGTTCAACTTTTGTTCAGCTTTCTCATCGTATCACTGGTTACGATCGATGCGGCTTCCTTTTCATTAATTCGTGCAGCTTCACAGTCCTTTAAAAAGTGTGGACATGGTACATCTCCAAAGTCGAAAGTTGAGGGAGCATTGTTCCTTTGTCCCGCCCATTGGACGCTGTGTGTCTTTGAGGTCTATGACCAGCAGTGCTTATTTGTAAATCATAAGGTGCCGGAACGCAAAGTACGCAAGGATGACGAGACGGGCACAAGTCCCGGAACATACGCTGAAAATGGTGCTGAAAACAGAAAATTCCCACTTGCCATGCTGTGGGACTTACAAGCCTCAATTTCAGATAATATCCATGGTATACATGTTATGACAACAATTTACAATTATTTAGGCTAAACTCTGCACAGCACGGGCCATTGCCCACACAAGAACAGGTGGGACTTACAGTCCACAGATTTGAATACATAACACAAACCCATTCTTTTGCGAGTTTCAAAGAATTTCCGTGGTCAATCGGTACCAAATAAAAACTGGGAATGAGTTTTAAATCCGTTGAGGGCAACGCTCTATTTTGAATAGTTTTTTTTTGTTACGGTGCTTTAAAGACCCGTGATTGAACAGGCTTGCGTGATCATAGAAAGGAGAGCTTGCGTCTGATTGATGTAATGGAGTCATGTGATTATCCGTCTCTCATGGTTGAGGTTTAGCCATGTTGACAATTACAGGCCTCTCTAATCTTTTCAAGTAGGAAAACATGCACAATTAGTGGTTGACTAAATACTTATTTGTCCCACTGTAGGTATATATATATATTTTTTAATGGTCTTAATAGGTCTTAAAAAGTATTAAGTTTAACTTGACGAAACCTGAAGGAACCCCGTCTTTGCCTACCGAGTAGCAAGTGTCACTGAGCCCATCCACCGTCACAAAGCATTCACAGACGGACACACTTTGATTTTCTTTTCATTGAAAGACCAGAATCCACCACTAAGATTGATTCAATTGAAACGTCAGATTTAAAAAAAAAAAAAAATATATATATATATATATATATATACTATACATATATATATATATATTAGGACTGTCAAAATTATTGCTTTAACGGGCGTTAATTATTTTTTTTAAATAACCACGTTAAAATATTTGACACAATTAACGCACTCCCCCCGCTCAGACAGATTTAAATGACATTACAGTGAACTGCTTGTTAATTGTGTTTTATGGAGTTTTGCCGCCCTCTGCTGGCGCTTGGGTGCGACTGATTTTATCGGCTTCAGCACCCATGAGCATTGTGTAAGTAATTATTGACATCAACAATGGCGGGCTACTAGTTTATTTTTTGATTGAAAATTATACAAATTTTATTAAAACGAAAACATTAAGAGGGGTTTTAATATAAAATTTCTATAACTTGTACTAACATTTTTCTTTTAAGAACTACAAGTCTTTCTATCCATGGATCGCTTTAACAGAATGTTAATAATGTTAATGCCATCTTGTTGATTTATTGTTATAATAAACAAATAGTCCTTACGTACTGTATTTTGAATGTATATATCTATCTTGTGTCTTATCGTTCCATTCCAACAATAATTTACAGAAAAATATGTCATATTTTATAGATGGTTTGAATTGCGATTAATTACGATTAATTAATTTTTAAGCTGTAATTAACTCGATTAAAAATTTTAATCGTTTGACAGCCCTAATGAATAAATATATATATATATATATATATATATATATATATATATATGTATATATATATATATATATATATATATATATATATATATATATATATATATATATATATATATATATATACATATATATATATATTTGAAAAAAAAAAATCACATTTTAATCAACTCCGATTCACCTATTGGCAGAGCTGGACGTGAAATTCATTTAAACTGCGAGTTCTCTCACAGTAATCGTTCAAATATGGCAATGTTATCTAGAGTTCTCTTTCCTGTAATGTGTCAAATTTAGATAATAATATTTATTTTCACATTAGAGGGAATTTTAGATTAACGATTTTTTTCCAATTAAATGAAAATGTGTTTACACTTCAGTTTTGCTAGATACAGTTTAATGATCAAACATCCAGGGGCTCACAATAACCCCGCGAATATTGTCAGCATCCATGAGAAATGAATCATTCTGAAGCATTGTTACGCACAATGGAAAACCCTCAGGCTTTTGTCCCGCTAGCTTTGCACTGAATCCAAACTCCTACGTGATGAATTCATTATTTGATTTATTTGTGTCCTTCCACGCTTGTGGCTGTTTTATTTAGCACAACCTTGAAACCTGGAAGGTAAGTACAAAGGGTTAAACGTTGTTAAACACAACAATTGCTCAAGGCAACACAAACAGACTGGTTGTTACATATCAAATGCCACTGAGACGGAAGACTGCTATTGTAGCGGTGTACTTGTTTAAATAGTGTTTCTTTCAGGTAACCAACATTATAGACCAAAAAAAAAAAAAAAACTTGACAAAATTTGTAATTACTAATTTGTCCAAATTCTTCACATTAAATAATACCTTTATTCTATTGCGTGTGTTTATATACAGTGGGGAAAATAAGTATTTAGTCAATTACTAATTGTGCGAGTTCTCCCACTTGAAAATATTAGAGAGGCTTGTAATTGTCAACATGGGTAAAACCTTAACCATGAGAGACAGAATGTGGAAAAAAAACAGGAAATCACATTGTTTGATTTTTAAAGAATTTATTTGCAAATCACGGTGGAAAATAAGTATTTGGTCAATACCAAAAGTTCATCTCAATACTTTGTTATGTACACTTTGTTGACAATAACGGAGGCCAAAGTTTTCTGTAACTCTTCACAAGCTTTTCATACACTGTTGCTGGTATTTTGGCCCATTCCTCCATGCAGATCTCCTTTAGAGCAGTGATGTTTTGGGGCTGTCGTTGGGCAACACGGACTTTCAACTCCCTCCACAGATTTTCTATGGGGTTGTGATCTGGAGACTGGCTTGGCCACTCCAGGACCTTGAAATGCTTCTTACGAAGCCACTCCTTTGTTGCCCTGGCTGTATGTTTGGGATTATTGTCATGCTGAAAGACCCAGCCACGTCTCATCTTCAATGCCCTTGCTGATGGAAGGAGATTTTCACTCAAAATCTCTCGATTCATGGCCCCATTCATTCTTTCCTTTACACAGATCAGTCGTTCTGGTCCCTTTGCAGAAAAACAGCCCCAAAGCATGATGTTTCCACCCCCACGCTTCACAGTGGGTATGGTGTTCTTCGGATGCAATTCAGTATTCTTTCTCCTCCAAACAAGAGAACCTGTGTTTCAACCAAAAAGTTCTATTTTGGTTTGATCTGACCATAACATATTCTCCCAGTCATCTTCTGGATCATTCAAATGCTCTCTAGCGAAATGCAGACGGGCATGGACGTGTACTTTCTTCAGCAGGGGGACATGTCTGGCAGTGCAGGATTTGAGTCCCTGGCGGTGCATTGTGTTACTGATAGTAGCCTTTGTTACTGTGGTCCCAGCTCTCTGTAGGTCATTCACTAGGTCCCCCTGTGTGGTTCTAGGATTTTTGCTCACTGTTCTTGTTATCATTTTGACGCCACGGGGTGAGATCTTGCATGGAGCCCCAAATCGAGGGAGATTATCAGCGGTCTTGTATGTCTTCCATTTCCTAATAATTGCTCCCACAGTTCATTTCTTTACACCAAGCGTTTTACCTATTGCAGATTCAGTCTTCCCAGCCTGGTGCAGGTTTACAATTTTGTCTCTGGTGTCCTTCGACAGCTCTTTGGTCTTGGCCATAGTGGAGTTAGTAGTGTGACTGACTGATGTTGTGGACAGGTGTCTTTTATACCGATATTGAGTTAAAACAGGTGCCATTAATACAGGTAACGAGTGACGCCTCGTTAGACCTTGTTAGAAGAAGTTAGACCTCTTTGACAGCCAGAAATCTTGCTTGTTTGTAGGTGACCAAATACTTATTTTTCCACTCTAATTTGGAAATAAATTCTTTAAAAATCAAACAATGTGATTTTCTGTTTTTTCCCCACATTCTGTCTCTCATGGTTGAGGTTTACCCATGTTGACAATTACAGGCCTGTTTAATCTTTTTAAGTAATCTTTCATCAGTAGTTTTATTTTGCCATTGATCACATTTTAGAAATTGAATGATAAAATACCAAACCCACAAGTGAGGATATTGTACTCACTAATAATAAAAATGTGTTAACTGCAAATTTCGTATGGCTGTTTGAGTACTTGGTTAAAATAAATAAATACAACATTAAAATACGTGTGGATCTTTATTGTACAAAGATGAATGTAAGTGAACCAATAGACGTACAATAGAACTTTTACATACAATAAACAAGAACATTGTATGCAGTCGATCAACCGCAACAAAAGCAAATACAACATATGTTTTAATAGAAACCATAAAACTAAGCATGTATGCAGAGTACTATTTCATATCCAGACTTGTATAGAGATGTTCTGAAACAACATGGATGTGGTCAGTGGACATACTGTATAGGTCGTCACCTTTAATTACATACATTTAATGGCTCTGCTCTTTAAATGGCTTTGAAAAGCTTTGGATTGCTCTCAATGGCACATGATTCATTCAATGCTTATTTAAGTTTCCATCATCATCATCATCATAACCACCAAACATTACTTCTTTTTTACCATCATGCAACAACTTAGTCGAGTGGTTCTCAACCTTGCTAAAAGTACCGAACCCCATGAGTTTCACACGTGCATAAACCGAACCCTTTGGAATTAGAAAAATTGGTAACACTTTTTAATAACTATCCGTTTTACTAGTTAATAGATCATTAGTAAACTGTTGATAAATGATTTATTGTTGATTTGTTAAGTATTTGTTAACAGTTTGTTAAGCATTTACAGGGTGTTCTTAACCTGAAACAGTTTTTGTAGAAACGTTTCAAGATTTTGTGTGTAACGTTTGACATTTCTATCTTTTCAGGTTAAGAAATGCCATTCACGTCAAAAGAAAAGGCATTTTGATAAGGCATTTTTCAGGCATCGCTCATGTTGCACATTTATGGAAATCTGCCATAGAACCAACAAATATTTGTACTTTTCTTTGTATATTTAACCAATAAAACCTATGACCTTCAACATAAAGTGTATATAGTTTTATTAAGATCCATCAACTTGCATGGGCAATTAGAAAGGGGTCAACCTTATTGGAACACCCTGTAAATGCTTAACAAACTGCTAACAAATACTTGACAAATCAACAATAAATCATTTATCAACAGTTTACTAATGATCTATTAACTAGTAAAACGGATAGTTATTATAAAGTCATACCGAAAAATCTTGTCTCCCCCCCAAATTCACCAAAATCGATAAAGTGCTGGCCAAAGGTATTGGCACCCCTGCAATTCTGTCAGATAATGCTCAATTCTCCCAGAAAATGATTGCAATCACAAATGCCTTGGTAGTAATATCTTGATTTATTTGGCTTGCAATGAAAAAACACAAAAGAAAATGAAAAAAAAAAAAATCCACAAAACTCCAAAAATGGGCCAGACAAAAATATTAGCACCCTCAGCCTAATACAACCTCTAGACAAAATAACTGCGAACAACCGCCTACATATCCATCAGTGAGTTTCTTACAATGCTCTGCTGGAATTTTAGACCTTTCTTCTTTGGCCAATTGCTTCTGCTGGAAGACCCATGGCCTCTGAGGGAGACCCAAGTTTCTCACATGGGGCCCTACATTATGCTGCAAAATTTGTTGGTAGTCTTCAGACTTCATAATGCCATGCACACGGTCAAGCAGTCCAGTGCCAGAGGCAGCAAAGCAACCCCCAAAACATTAGAAAACCTCCGCCATGTTTGACTGTGGGGACCGTGTTCTTCTCTTTGAAGGCCTCATTTTCTCCCCTGTAAACTCTATGTTGATGCAATTTCCCAAAAAGCTCTATTTTTGTCTCATCTGACCAGAGAACATTCTTCCAAAACGTTTTTGGGTCTCTCAGGTAAGTTTTGGAAATCTCCAGCCTGGCTTTTTTATGTCTCTGGGTCAGAAGCGGGGTCTTCCTGGGTATCCTATCATAGAGTCCCTTTTCATTCAGATGCCGATGAATAGTACGGGTTGACACTGTTGTACCCTTGGACTTCAGGACAGCTTGAACTTGTTTGGATCTTAGTCAAGGTTCTTTTTCCACTATCCACACAATCTTTCGTTGAAATCTCTCATCCATTCTTGTTTTCCGTCCACATCTAGGGAGGCTAGCCACAGTGACATTGGCTTTACGCTTATTGATGATAATGCGCACGGTAGACACAGACTTCCTCACAATTTTGCTTCTGAAGTCCTCAGACAGTTCTTTGGTCTTCTTTCTTTTCTCCATGCTCGATTTGGTACACACAAAGACACAGGACAGAGGTTGAGTCAAATTTAATCCATTTTAACTGGCTGCACGTGTGATTTTGTCATTGCAACCACCTGTTATGTGCCACAGGTAAGTAACAGGTACTGTTAATTACACAAATTAGAGAAGCACCACATGATTTTTCAAAGGGTGCCAATACTTTTGTCTGGCCCATTTTTGGAGTTTTGTGTGAAATGATAGTGATTTATTTTTTTCCCCCCATTCTCTTTTGTGTTTTTTCATAGCAAGCAAAATAAATGAAGGTATTACTACCAAAGCTTTTGTAATTGCAATCATTTTCTGTGCGAAATTGAGCATTGTCAGACAGACTTGCAGGGGTACCAATACTTTTGGCCAGCATTGGTATATCTCAGCTAGCAAGCTACCCAAGTGAATTTCCATTCAATTTTTTTCTCATTTAGACAGGCAGCAGCAAATGTGCACTCTTAGAATTTTTATTTCACAAGTGGAGGAATACATCTTAGGTTGTTTCATTCGTTCACTCATTTTCCATGCCGCTTTTCCTCACGAGGGTCGCGGAGGTGCTGAAGCCTATCCCAGCTAACTACGAGCAGTAGGCAGGGTACACCCTGAACGGGTTGCCAGCCAATCACATAGCAAGACCAGCGGCGTCTCCTTAGATTGTTATCGGGTCGTACAGGCAGAGGAGGCGGCATCGGTGACAAGAAGTAGTAGCGAGGCTGCAGAACTGGCCTGCAAACTAAGCTAAAGAGACAACCACTGAAACATCCACTACTGAGCTAATACCTCTCCAACGCCAGATTCATGGTAAACAAGATGGACGACTTGGAATTACAACTGGCTAGTAATAGTCGCGTACAGCAGGGGGTCCCCCACAACTGCGGGCCACTTGGCATTGAGCTACAAGAGAAATAGTCTTTCTGTTTTTTAATCGTGTACACCGTCGACACTCAAGTACAGAGATCAGGAACAACAGCACAGTGCACCTCAGGCTTGCTAGATCAAAACAGTCTCCAGCCCAATCACTCTGTAAATATTACCCGCCCCTTTCAGTGGGAACCTGCCCAATCTGTCAAAATTACTTCACCTACGCACTCACTGTGTATGGGCTCTTCATTCAACAAATATGGCAGTACACTGTGAGTACATTTCAGAAACTCTTTTTCTTTCCATTGAAGTGCCAAGGGCGCTTTGGGTGTGATAAACAGACCCTCGGGTGTTATCAGAACACTGTGTGGAACGCCAATGGTGCCTTGTGTGCACCGGGCATGAAGGTCTTTTTTAGATGAGCAACAGCAGTGCCCAGCTTGCAGCATGGTAACCCATTCATTTTGGTTGTGGGAGCGATCATTTCCTGAGCTCTGGGACACTCGAAAAGTGGCTCTCATACCATATTCTTGCCGAAACTACAACCTCTAGCAAAAAGTAAAGAATCACCAGTCTCGGACGAGCACTCACTCAGACATTTTATCATGTAGAGCTAACTCAGATAAAAAGCTTGAGAAAAATAATGAATGAGTTCAAAAGTGCAACTCTTTCGCATTCAGTAACACTAAAAGAAATAAATAAAAAAAACATTGTGGTGGTCAGTAAATGTTACTTTTATAGCTCAAGTGCAGGGGAATACAGTGGGGCAAATAAGTATTTAGTCAAGCAACGATTGTGCAAGTTCTCCTACTTGAAAAGATTAGAGAGGCCTGCAATTGTCAACATGGGTAAACCTCAACCATGAGAGAAAGAATGTGGGGGGAAAAAAACAGAAAATCACATTGTTTGATTTTTAAAGAATTTCTTTCCAAATTAGAGTGGAAAATAAGTATTTGGTCACCTACAAACAAGCAAGATTTCTGGCTATCAAAGAGGTCTAACTTCTTCTAACGAGGTCTAACGAGGCTCCACTCGTTACCTGTTTTAATGGCACCTGTTTTAACTCATTATCGGTATAAAAGACACCTGTCCACAAGCTCAGTCAGTCAAATTCCAAACTTCACAATGGCCAAAACCAAAGAGCTGTCGAAGGACACCAGAGACAAAATTGTAGACCTGCACCAGGCTGGGAAGACTGAATCTTCAATGGGTAAAACGCTTAGTGTAAAGAAATCAACTGTGGGTGCAATTATTGGAAAATGGAAGACATACAAGACCACTGATAATCTCCCTTGATCTGGGGCTCCATGCAAGATCTCACCCCGTGGCGTCAAAATGATAGCAAGAACGGTGAGCAAAAATCCCAGAACCACACGGGGGGACCTAGTGAAGGACCTACAGAGAGTTGGGACCACAGTAACAAAGGCTACTATCAGTAACACAATGCACCGCCAGGGACTCAAATCCTGCACTGCCAGACGTGTCCCCCTGCTGAAGCCAGTACACGTCCAGGCCCGTCTGCGGTTCGCTCGAGAGCATTTGGATGATCCAGAAGAGGAATGGGAGAATGTGTTATGGTCAAATGAAACCAAAATAGAACTTTTTGGTGGAAACACAGGTTTTCGTGTTTGGAGGAGAAAGAATACTGAATTGCGTCCGAAGGACACCATACCCACTGTGAAGCATGGGGGTGGAAACATCATGCTTTGGGACTGTTATTCTGCAAAACGACCAGGATGACTGATCTGTGTAAAGGAAAGAATGAATGGGGCCATGTATCAAGAGATTTTGAGTGAAAATCTCCTTTCATCAGCAAGGGCATTGAAGATGAGACGTGGCTGGGTCTTTCAGCATGACAATGATCCCAAACATACAGCCAGGGCAACAAAGGAGTGGCTTCGTAAGGAGCATTTCAAGGTCCTGGAGTGGCCTAGCCAGTCTCCAGATCTCAACCTCATAGAGAATCTGTGGAGGGAGTTGAAAGTCCGTGTTGCCCAACGACAGCCCCAAAACATCACAGCTCTAGAGGAGATCTGCATGGAGGAATTGGCCAAAATACCAGCAACAGTGTGTGAAAAGCTTGTGAAGAGTTACAGAAAACGTCTGGCCCTTGTTATTGCCAACAAAGGGTACATAACAAAGTATTGAGATACTTATTTTCCACCATGATTTGCAAATAAATTCTTTAAAAATCAAACAATGTGATTTTCTGTTTTTTTCCACATTCTCTCATGGTTGAGGTTTACCCATGTTGACAATTACAGGCCTCTAATATTTTCAAGTGGGAGAACTTGCACAATTAGTGGTTGACTAAATGCTTATTTGCCACACTGTATATATGGAATCACTCATTTCAGAAGAAAAAAATATGGAATCATGATAAACAAGCAAAGAAATAATCAAAACACATCTCTAGTATTTAGTAGCACCACCTCTGGCTTTTATGACAGTTTGCAGTCTCTGAGGCATAGACTTGATGAGTATTCTTAATCAATTTTGTGCCAACTCTCTTTGAGTGCAGTTGCCAGATCATACTTGCAGGTCGGAGCCTTGCTGTGGACTATGTTTTTCAATTTCCACCACAGGTTTTCATTAGGGTTAAGATCTGGGCTATTTGCAGGACATAACATTGACTAGATGAGTCTTTCTCCAAGAAATGCTTGAACATTTTTAGCTCTGTGGCATGATGCATTGTCATCTTGGAAAATGACAAACATATTTTCAATTGAAGGGATAAGAAAGCTGTCTAAAATTTCAATGTAAACTTGTACATTTATTGAAGATTTAACCACAGCCATCTCCCCAGTGCCTTTGCCTGACATGCAGCCCTATATCATCAAGGACTGAGGGAATTTTGATGTTTTCTTCAGGCAGTCATCTTTGTAAATCTCACTGGAACAGAACCAAACAAAAGTTCCAGCATCATCACCTTGTCCAATGCAGATTCTTGACTCTTGACACGGTGATGATGATGAGTTTGTTTTACATGATAAAATGTCTGAGTGAGTGCTCGTCCGAGACTGGTGATTCCATACCTTTTGCTAGGGGTTGTACTATGGCCATTCAATCTCGCCCTCTTCCTTGTAATAATAAAAGTCACATCTTCCTCGGGTGGCAATGAAAAATAAATGAACTCATACTTGGGATTTTGTTTCCTGGCAGCAGCAAGGTCTGTCTTTTACCGCCGTGCGAAACCCCACTGTCTTAGGCAACCTGCTGTTCCATGAGAAAAATTGGAAGAGAAAAGGGTTGGGAAGGGAATGCTGCGTAACGTGGCTACCTCAACAAATACCCAATGATGTGGTGCAGCTATTCTATTTTCAGAGGGAGTCATCAGGGGGACTGGTATCGGGCTGGACGGTTCGCGCCGTCCCTGTCGATTTTAATGCGTCATACATCTGACAGAGCTGCATGGTCGCTGGGTGCTGAGTGAAGAATACCAACAGGACACTCTGTGGGCTCCCATTCCAAACAGGAAACTGCTTATTTGCTTGGAAGCACATGTTGTCACTGGTTGCTGATTGAGGCATAGAGTATTGGTGTAGCGTTGAAGCCAGGTGTAGGATTAAACAATATGTGTCACCATCACCTAAAGAATGATTCCCACCCACTGTGACATAAGCTTCCGGCAGAAATTATTTCCCTCAGATGATTAGAAGATTATTATTTATATAAACAGTGGGGCAAATAAGTATTTAGTCAACCAATAATTGTGCAAGTTCTCCCACTGGAATATATTCGAGAGGCCTGTAATTGTCAACATGGGTAAACCTCAACCATGAGAGACAGAATGTGGAAGAAAAAAACAAAATCACATTGTTTGAGTTTTAAAGAATTCATTTGCAAATCATGGTGGAAAGTAAGTATATGGTCAATACCAAAAGTTCATCTCAATACTTTGTTATGTACCCTTTGTTGGCAATAACGGAGGCCAAACATTTTCTGTAACTCTTCACAAGCTTTTCACACACTGTTGCTGGTATTTTAGCCCATTCCTCCATGCAGATCTCCTCTAGAGCAGTGATGTTTTGGGGCTGTCGTTGGGCAACACGGACTTTCAACTCCCTCCACAGATTTTCTATGAGGTTGAGATCTGGAGACTGGCTAGGCCACTCCAGGACCTTGAAATGCTTCTTATGAAGCCACTCCTTTGTTTCCCGGGCTGTGTGTTTGGGATCATTGTCATGCTGAAAGACCCAGCCACGTCTCATCTTCAATGCCCTTGCTGATGGAAGGAGATTTTCACTCAAAATCTCTCGATACATGGCCCCATTCATTCTTTCCTTTACACAGATCAGTCATCCTGGTCGTTTTGCAGAAAAACAGCCCCAAAGCAGGATGTTTCCACCCCCATGCTTCGCAGTGGGTATGGTGTTCTTCGGATGCAATTCAGTATTCTTTCTCCTCCAAACACGAGAACCTGTATTTCTACAAAAGCGTTCTATTTTGGTTTCATCTGACCATAGCACATTCTCCAAGTACTCTTCTGGATCATTCAAATGCTCTCTAGCGAACTGCAGACGGGCCTGGACGTGTATTATCTTCAGCAGGGGGACACGCCTGGCAGTGCAGGATTTGAGTCCCTGGCGGCTCATTGTGTTACTGATAGTAGCCTTGTTACTGTGGTCCCAGCTCTCTGTAGGTTATTCACTAGGTCCCCCTGTGTGGTTCTGGGATTTTTGCTCACCGTTCTTGTTATCATTTTGACGCCACGGGGTGAGATCTTGCATGGAGCCCCAGATCGAAGGAGATTATCAATGGTCTTGTATGTCTTCCATTTTCTAATAATTGCTCCCAGAGTTGATTTGTTTACACCAAGCGTTTTACCTATTGCAGATTCAGCCTTCCCAGCCTGGTGCAGGTCTACAATTTTGTCTCTGGTGTCCTTCGACAGCTCTTTGGTCTTGGCCATAGTGGAGTTTGTGAGTGTGACTGACTGAGGGTGTGGACAGGTGTCTTTTATACCGATAATGAGTTAAAACAGGAGCCTCATTAGACCTCGTTAGAAGTTAGACTTCTTTGACAGCCAGAAATGTTGCTTGTTTGTAGGTGACCAAATACTTATTTTCCACTCTAATTTGGAAATAAATTCTTTAAAAATCAAACAATGTGATTTTGTGTTTTTTTTCCACATTCTGTCTCTCATGGTTGAGGTTTACCCATGTTGACAATTACAGTTCTCTCTAATCTTTTCAAGTAGGAGAACTTGCACAATTGGTGGTTGACTAAATACATATTTGCCCCACTGTGTGTATATATATATATATATGTCAGGGCTGTCAAATGATTAAAAATTTTAATCGAGTTAATTACAGCTTAAAAATTAATTAATCGTAATTAATCGCAATTAATCGCAATTCAAACCATCTATAAAATATGCCATATTTTTCTGTAAATTATATATATATTCTGTAAAATAAAATAAGACAAAAGATGGATATATACATTCAACATACAGTACATAAGGACTGTAGTGGGCATTTCACTCTACTGTCATTTAAATCTGTCTATGCTGTCCTCACTCCGAAGCGTCCACTTTTTCCAAAGCTAGACAGCTAGTGAACGACGCCTTAATAATCAGACTTCTTCCTTTTTTATCTGATTTATCAATAAAATGGCCTCAAAGCAATGTCCTCTTTAGACCGTCGTAAAACTACAAAAAAAAGTACACAAGCATTGCATTAGCAACAACGTTAGCTTAGCACACTATACAGGTTCACTAAACATAAACAAAAAGCGTCTCATACAAAAAATATAACATTTCGCTTACTAACATAATATGTACATTCTTTACAACAACCATACTTACGGACAAATCTTGTCCATGGATCATATAAGCACAACATTACAACGTAGGCGTCAGCCCGAGACGTCGTGCAGCCATATTGAACTGGCAAGAAAACAATAAACCATGTCGCAAAGCGACCACAAGAGTTCGCTGTTAGACAGCACAAAAAGCCTTGCTGTAAAATTTACCAAAAGGCAGAATACTGTCTGAGCGGGACATGTGCGTTAATTGCGTCAAATATTTTAACGTGATTAATCAAAAAAATTAATTACCGCGCGTTAACGCGATAGTTTTGACAGCCCTAATATATATATATATATATATATATATATATAATCAGAGGGAAACACATGCAAACAGTTTATTGAGGCAATGAAAAGCTAATAAAAGACTCAATAAATCACAAATAGTAAGTAGTCGTTGCTTTTAACCGTTGTGCACATGTGTTGGACGTCTCGCCGTGTAGAAGGAATCGCAGTAAACTGGTAATGTTTGTCTTGGGACAGTGACAAACTGTCATCATCCCGAGCGTCCAATGCGTGCATAAAACATGGCGCCCTCCGTAGGTCAAAACATGTACTAAATATTATAGACTTATTTAAACAATGGCAATATTTTATGTGTTCTAATAACATATTTAGTCAAAGAGAAGAATTGTGGCTTATCAAAGCCTATAAGTCTTTAAGTCAGAAGTTCTTTTTAAATTCAATCTGCTGTGACAAGTGATCGTAAGCATGAATATTTACGATTGTCTCTTTCTGTGCACATCTGAGATGAAAATTCACCATTAACACATCCCGTAATCTTTTACGAACATCAAATGACAAAGCGTACGCTGTTGACTTCTGGCGCTCAGCTCGGAACCTTGGGAAAAAAGTTTCCATTTGGCACGATTATCCAATTGGCCAGCTGTCAGAAGTTCAGAGTTTTCGAGATGTTCCTAATGCAAAGAAGTCAACCGTGAAACAGCACAGAGTTGCTAAATTGAAATCCAAATGTGCCAGCGCCGCCTATTTGGGCAAGGGAACAACATGTGCAAATGATCCCAGTATCCTCTGAATTAATGACTAGGTTTCATTTGGCTTTCAAAGCTCATTTGTAAAGCAGCCAGTTGTTGTATCAACTCTTCTAACCTTCTGGCATTCCTTTAGTTTGCATCGTTATTGTTGTTGCCTTCCTCTGCCGCGACAAACTTGATCTCGGCGTTGGCCGTCCTTGATGCCATGCTGCTGTCCCTCACCTTGTGCCTGTACAGGAAGGGAAATGTCTTCCTGAAGGACTTTTGAAAGCTAGCCCCCATAAAGCCGTAAACAATTGGGTTAACCGAGGAGTTGGCGTAAGACATGCAGTTGGCCCATGTCTTGATCTTGTAAGTGGTGTACGTAGCTCGGAAGTCGGGGCTAAAGGACTGGAAGAGGACGAAAATCTGGATTGGACCCCAGCACAGGGCAAAGAGCAGTACAATCACTACCACCATTTTAGAGACCTTGCTCCTGATGCTAATGGTTCTCTCGGACAGAAGGTTGACCTGAGGAAGACAAGGCATCAGATTTTCCTGAAATAATCCCGGGGATCTGGTCCATACCTGGTAGTTGTTATCTCCTGGCTCCACAGTAGGTTGGCCAACCCTCTTGACCATAAGACCATAGCAGAAGGAAATGGTGAAGACGGGTAGCAGATAGGCGGCAATGAACTGGTAGAGAATAAAGGCCCTTTCGTGAATTTTGGAAGGGAACCTCTCCATGCAGTACTGCCTCGGACCGTACCAATACCCTTCCTCGATGCGCTGGTACATCAGGATCGGTGTGGACAGGATGAGGGAGCCTGAGCAAGCACCGACAACGCAATGTTGATACATTTTCAGCATAAATACTATGGGACGCCATTTGTAAAGCAGATCATGCTGAAAATTACAACATTTTCTCACATTTAGCGCCACACAGTGTTAAAAACGTGGTGTGGATTTTTTTTTACTTATTTTGCACTTTTACAACATTGTTTGGCAACTTAAATACTTATTTTTGAATAATAAGTATTGGACTTGAATGTGTAAATCCAGAACTAAATATTTATTTAAATCCTAAATGTAAATGTTAAATGTATTTCGGAAATGTAAATCTGATATGTATATCCTAAATATTTATCTGAAATTTAATATTCGAAATATTTTAAATCTTGAATTTTATAATTATATCCTAAATCTTAAATCTATATCTAAATACTAAATTTAAATGTTATATCTGGAAATGTTTGCAACTATATATGTAGCGTAATATGCTAATTCACATGACTGGAGACCGGAAGTAACAAAATAAAAGCTGGAGCAGCTCAGACTGTTTGTTCACGTTGCTTGAAAATGAATAAAACTTGGACTGGGAAACCTTTGTATTGGAGTCAGAATAGCTCTGCCAATAGTCTCCGCTAAATTTGACACGCCTGACATATTTTCTTACAGCCCACCTTCGCCGACTGTGAAAAACGCGGGATTTTTGCAGTTGAAGTAACAAAAGTCAACCTTGCTCTCCAGTCCAGTCCAACAGAGACACCTCGTGGCTCTCACCATCCCTGAAGGCCAGTTGATGGGTGCACGGGTGGCCCGGGGGACCACCCTGGATCCTGGGGGGGAACGATGGCTCCTTTGCTGGGCTGCGGGAGGAGGGATGGGCAGTGCTAAACCCCCCCCTCCCCGAGCTGGCTGGGAGGGGGCCGTGGCCCTGGGTTGGCGCCCGCGTGGCATCTCCGCTCGTCTGCGTGGCTGTTGCACACATGGTGGGTCTCGCGAGTGGTTGGATGTGATGGGGCGCGCTCGGGTGGGGGTCCCAGTGCCGGGATTGGCGTGGGGGCGGCGTAGGGTCGGTCGCCAACGGGCTTACACTCACGAGGGATTCACACGATTACTGGGTTCTAGATAACAGAGTTGATTTGTGTACGCTCTTCCCCTTTCAATCACTTAGCTTATAGACTCCCCCACCCCCATCCCTTTCTTTCCCTGGTCAACAGGCCCCCACATGGTGTCAACCGGAAATACATCTAGCTGACGATAGCACCAACATGTTAGTAGTTAGTAGAGGTGTGCAAAATTTCCGATTCTTAGATTATTCGCGATTCGGCCGTGGAAGATTCGAGAACGATTCACAAACATCCAAATTCCGATTATTGAAATATGCCAAGTAAAGCGGAAGTACAACACACTTAGCGCGCCGCGCGGTCAATGAGCAACGGAGCGAGAGTAGCTAAACATCATGCTTCTCATTACCCGGCCCCTCGGGTAATGCCAATGCTCAACTCACGGCTCTAGCTCAACTCATGCCACGAGATAAAAAGACACAACAACATACCTGAAGCTGCTACAAAAGTACGTCATCCACATAATGTTACGGTAGATATCATTTATATAAGACTAGATGCACTACGGTAGCGGTAGCGTTTGCAGCATATCTACAAAAAGCTAGATGCAGACGTAGTAAACGGCCGCCATCTTAAAGCAGTACACTTCTCTGCAAGGCTGTTGTAGCGAACCTTCCAAGCAAACCTAATTAACTTTTTATCTAAAATACTCCTAAATCGGTAAAATATTGACTTGAATCTATCTTTAAAATAGTTTTAAAACTTTCACATGTCGAAAGTTGACAAAAGGGAAATTATGGATTAACGGGAGCAATTTTAACAACTTTAACGGTTGATTCACAACATTAAATTAATTGAATGTAGTTTAAAGCTGCTGATACAGAATGGGGACTGGAGTTTTTTGTTTACTGTTATTTTTGTATATTTGTTTACTACTATATGTTAACTTGATACTGAAATAGTAGTTTGGTTTAGCCTGAGAGTATTTTTGAACAATTTTGGAACTAATGTACAAAACATAAAAAAAAATAAAATAAAATAAAAAAAAGTGTGGGGGGGGGTGCATCTATAATCGTTTTAGAATCGAATCGGACCATCTGAATCGTAATCGTAATCGAATCGTTAGGTGCCCAAAGATTCCCAGCTCTAGTAGTTAGTGTAGACGCTCAATGTATTTCTTGTTGTGTTTCTTTTCTTTGTTCTCATGTGTTTTTCTTCTGTTCCCCCATAACCCCTTCCTGTTCGCTAAAAAAAAAAAAAAAAAAAAAAAAAAAATCGAAATATTTATTTTAAATCTGAATTTTATATCTATATCCTAAATCTTAAATCTAAATACTTAATCTAAATACTAAATTTAAATGTTATACCTGGAAACGGTTGCAACTATATATTTAGCGTAATATGCAAATTCACATGACTGGAGACCGGAAGTAACAAAATAAAAGCTGGAAGCAGCGCAGACTGTTTGTTTACATTGCTTGAAAATGAATATAACCTACTCAAAATAGCTCTGCCGATAGTCTCGGCTCTCCAGTCCAACAGAGACCCCTCGTGGCTATTCTTAGTAACTTTACTGGGCTTGAGCGTAAAAGTGACACTAAAAACACAAAATACTCCTGAAATTGTTTCTCCCAAATGTGTATTTTACCCAGATGTTGTTATTATCACAATGATTCATGTCGAAGAGCCGACTGCCACAGTTGAGTAGGTTTTATTCATTTTCAAGCAACGTAAACAAACAGTCTGAGCTGCTCCAGCTTTTATTTTGTTACTTCCGGTCTCCAGTCATGTGAATTTGCAAATTACGTTAAATATATAGTTGCAACCGTTTCCAGATATAACATTTAAATTTAGTATTCGATTTAGTATTTCGATTTAGAATTAACATTTAAGACTTACAAATTACAAATATAACAAATACAAAATTCAGATTTAAAATAAAATATTTTGAATACAAATTTCAGATAAATATTTAAGATATACATATCAGATTTACATTTCGGAAATACAGTGGGGCAAATAAGTATTTAGTCAACCACCAATTGTGCAAGTTCCCCTACTTGAAAAGATTAGAGAGGCCTGTAATTGTCAACATGGGTGAACCTCAACCATGAGAGAAAGAATGTGGGGGGAAAAAAACAGAAAATCACATTGTTTGATTTTTAAAGAATTTATTTCCAAATTAGAGTGGAAAATAAGTATTTGGTCACCTGCAAACAAGCAAGATTTCTGGTTGTCAAAGAGGTCTAACTTCTTCTAACGAGGTCTAACGAGGCTCCACTCGTTACCTGTGTTAATGGCACCTGTCCACCACCTCAGTCAGTCACACTCCAAACTCCACTATGGCCAAGACCAAAGAGCTGTCGAAGGACACCAGAGACAAAATTGTAGACCTGCACCAGGCTGGGAAGACTGAATCTGCTATAGGTAAAACACTTGGTGTAAAGAAATCAACTGTGGGAGCAATTATTAGAAAATGGAAGACATACAAGATAATCTCCCTCAATCTGGGGTTCCATGCAACATCCCACCCCTCTGCGTCAAAATGATAATAAGAACGGTGAGCAAAAATCCCAAAACCACAAGGGGGGACCTAGTGAATGACCTACAGAGAGCTGGGACCACAGTAACAAAGGCTACTATCAGTAGCACAATGCGCCGCCAGGGACTCAAATCCTGCACTGCCAGATGTGTCCCCCTGCTGAAGCCAGTACACATCCAGGCCTGCTAGAGAGCATTTGGATGATCCAGAAGAGGACTGGGAGAATGTATTATGGTCAGATGAAACCATAATAGAACCTTTTGGGAGAAACACAGGTTCTCGTGTTTGGAGGACAAAGAATACTCAATTGCATCCAAAGAACACCATACCCACTGTGAAGCATGGGGGTGGAAACATCATGCTTTGGGGCTGTTTTTCTGCAAAGGGACCAGGACGACTGAAGACGAATGAATGGGGCCATGTATCGAGAGATTTTGAGTGAAAATCTCCTTCCATCAGCAAGGGAATTGAAGATGATGTATGGCTGGGTCTTTCAGCATGACAATAATCCCAAACACACAGCCAGGACAACCAAGGACTGGCTTCGTAAGAAGCATTTCAAGGTCCTGGAGTGACCCAGCCAGTCTCCAGATCTCAACCCCATAAAAAATCTGTGGAGGGAGTTGAAAGTCTGTGTTGCCCAACGACAGCCCCAAAACATCACTGCTCTAGAGGAGATCTGCATGGAGTAATGGGCCAAAATACCAGCAACAGTGTGTGAAAAGCTTGTGAAGAGTTGCAGAAAACGTTTGGCCTCCGCAATTGCCAACAAAGGGTACATAACATAGTATTGAGATGAACTTTTGGTATCGACCAGAACTTATTTTCCACCGTGATTTGCAAATAAATTCTTTTAAAAAATCAAACAATTTGATTTTCTGTTTTTTTATCCCCACATTCTGTCTCTCATGGTTGCGGTTCACCCATGTTGACAATTACAGACCTCTCTAATATTTTCAAGTCGGAGAACTTGCACAATTAGTGGTTGACTAAATACTTATTTGCCCCACTGTTCATTTAAATAAATATTTTAGTTCTGAATTTACACATTCAAGTCTAATACTTATTATTTAAAAATAAATATTTAAGTTGCTAAACAATGTTGTAAATGTGAAAAAAAAGTGACTAAAAATTTCACACCACGTGTTTTACACTGTGTGGCGCTAAATGTGAGAAAATGTTGTCGTAATTTTCATCATGATCCGCTTTACAAACGGCGCCACATAATACACACAATTTACAAATAAAGTTTTAGAAACGGACCGATCCAAATGCACACGCTGACAATCATGGCTACTCTGGGCGTGCGGTGACGGAGCGATTTCAGGGGGTAAATTGTAATGTAGCAGCGGTCCCCACTCATTGCTGTCAGAGTGATGCAGGTGGCTTGGACAGTCACCTAAAAAGAAGAAGACACACTCTGTGAAAATTGGGTTTTTCACTGTGTGTTGTGTTATGTGCTTGTTGTGTTTGATACAAACAAATTGTGGTTTTAAAACATCTCTGGTTATCTTTAAAGGGAATAGTATCCTTACCTATATTTACTGTTTGACTGTTTTTATCACTCTTACACACCCAATTAGGGCTGTCAAACGGTTAAAAATTTTAATCGAGTTAATTACAGCTTAAAAATTAATTAATCGTAATTAATCGCAATTCAAACCATCTATAAAATATGCCATATTTTTCTGTAAATTATTGTTGAAATGGAAAGATAAGACACAAGACTGATATATACATTCAACTTACGATACATAAGTCCTGTATTTGTTTATTATAACAATAAATCAACAAGATGGCATTAACATTATTAACATTCTGTTAAAGCGATCCATGGATAGAAAGACTTGTAGTTGTTAAAAGATAAATGTTAGTACAAGTTATAGAAATTTTATATTAAAACCCCTCTTAATGTTTTCGTTTTAATAAAATTTGTAAAATTTTCAATCAAAAAATGAACTAGTAGCCCGCCATTGTTGATGTCAATAATTACACAATGCTCATGGGTGCTTAAGACCATAAAAATCAGTCAAATCCAAGCACCAGCAGAGGGCGACAAAGCTCCAAAAAACACAAAGTTGGCATTGCACTGTGCTGTCATTTTAATCTGTTTGAGCGGGGCATGTGCGTTAATTGGGTCAAATATTTTAACGTAATTAATTTTAAAAATTAAATACCGCCCGTTAACGCGACAATTTTGACAGCCCTACACCCAATATATTATATCTAATAGGGGTGGGACAAAATATTGAAATGGTGATATATCGTGATACTTTGTATCCCAAAAGGTTATCGATATGCTCCTGCCAAGAATCGAGATATCGTGACAAAAAGGTGTCAATGTTTAAAAAACAAATTAAAAAAAAAAAAAAAAAAAAAAAGGAACCAACAAGTTGTTATCAAAATCTTCCTCCATAATACAACCCCTAGCAAAAAGTATGCAATCACCAGTCTCGGACGAGCACTCTCTCATTTTATCATGTAGAACAAACTCAGGTAAAAAGCTTGATAAAATAATGAATTAGTTCAAAAGTGCAACTCTTTAGCATTCAGAAACACTAAAAGAAATGAATAGAAAACATTGTGGTGGTCAGTAAATGTTACTTTTATAGAGCAAGTGCAGGGAAATATATATGGAATCACTCCATTTGGAGGAAAAAAGATATGGAATCATGAGAAACAAACAAAGAAATAACAATCAAAAGACATCTCTAGTATTTAGTAGCACCACCTTTGGCTTTTATGACAGCTTACAGTCTCTGAGGCATGAACTTGATGAGTATTCTTCATCAATTTGGTGCCAACGACAAACATATTTTTAATTGAAGGGATAAGAAGCTGTCTAAAATTTCCATGTAAACTTGTGAATTTATTGAAGATTTAACCACAACCATCTCCCCAGTCCCTTTTGCCTAACATGCAGCCCCATATCATCAAGGACTGAGGGAATTTTGATGTCTTCTTCAGGCAATCATCTTTGTAAATCTTACTGGAACGGCACCAAACAAAAGTTCCAGCATCATCACCTTGTCAAGAATCAAGAATCTGCATTGGACAAGGTGTCAAGAGTCAAAAATCTGCATTGGACAAGGTGATGATGCTGGAACTTTTGTTTGGTGCTGTTCCAGTGAGACCTTAAATGGCCCAAAATTACCTAATTGCCTGGCATTGACTGCCACTGTCCAAAACTAAGTCCAATTCACACTAGAAGCTTGTTTTTCTCTTAGTTGTTTGTAGAATATCCGAGAATAATTTCCTGACCAATTTATCGATAATCATTGTATCGCCATATCGTCAAATCATCATTATCGTGAGCTTTGTACCGCAAATCGTATCGTTAAGATCCAAGAGGTTCCCACTCCTAATACATAACATACAGTATATTTATATCATAGTTTAAGAAAAGCAAGCAGAATATATTTGATACTATGAACAGTTGGTCTTGAAATAATTGGAATTTGCAGCGCCAAGACACGGGCAGAAAAGGGCATAAGAGATACAAGACGCCATCCGACCATGGAAGCCCAATGCACGCGTCATGCAGCTGACTGAGCGAGATTGACGCTGACAAGCAGGTGATAGCTAAGACATCTAGAAGCCCACTTCTGCACCACCAAATCCCACAATCAGCTCTTCTGGACAGTCCAGAACAAATGGCGGGACATCCTGTTTGCTCCCAGCCATTTTACTGGATTTTGACTGATTTTGCAAGGCCCACAGAAAATTCTGTTCTATTGTTAGATAAACATGGAACCCACCAAAAGAAAGATTAGACTCTCTTCTTTCAGCAGGAAAATAGAAAATAGCTTAGTTTGAGCACTTTTCCAATTTCTGATTAAAAGACAGAGAAATTGAGCTTTTTGTGAAAGCATACATTTTAAACATAACTTTGACTTTAACACAGCTATTTTTTGCTTTAGTTACATCCGAAACATCTGAATAATGTTTTCCTTTTGCAAAATAACAGAAAAATAAATAAAATAGAGCAGGGGTGTCCAAACTTTTTGCAAAGGGGGCCAGATTTGGTGTGGTAAAAATGTGGGGGGCCGACCTTGGCTGACATCCTTTACGTAGAACAATATATTTAAGCAAATTTTAGCAAGTCATTCTGTGTGTCACATTTGCTTTATTATTTTTTTTAAATGAATAATTTCAACAATCTCGCAACTAGCCTTTGTGGCGTTTTCTTTTGACTCTCGGGCTCTTTTGAAATACTGATGCTGTGAAATTAAACTAGCTTCAAGTTGGTTCAATTTCTCACTGCATATCTTACCTATAATCTTGTCGTACATGTCAGCGTGTCTTGTTTGGTATTATTGCCTCACATTGAACTTTTTAAAAACAGCTACCGTCTCTTTGCAAATGAGGCAGACCGAGTTGTTGCGTATTTTAGTGAAGAAATAGTCCAATTTCCACCTATCCTTGAAGCGTCGGCCGTCACAGTCAACTTTCTTTTTTTTGTTGTTGATTATGGCCATTTTAGAAAATTGGAAGGGTCACACCGGGTAATGTGGCTTAGAGTGCTGCTGCCTTTTAGTGGGTAAATGAGGAGCAGCATTTAGTGTGTAAGCTACTTCATATGCTGGTAGCAGCACTGCTGACCAAGTTATTAAGTCTGTGTGCGGGCCAGACGTAATTGATTTTATGACAGAGGCTGGGGGCCGGATGAAATTTGACCGCGGGCCGCATTTGGCCCCCGGGCCGGACTTTGGACATGTCTGAAATAGAGCAAATAGAGCTTTGATAGCAAAGTAACAATTTATTTACACATAACTAACTGAGAGATGACGCTGTTATGACCGCGACAGCCAGGGTAAACTCCAGTCCCGGTCGTTCTGCTTGGTCATCCAACGCCTGGCATCCCGGGCATCCTCCCGGTTGTTCTGCTCGGTCGTCCGCCGCCTGGCATCCTGGAAGTTCATTTGGTCGTCTTCTGCCTGTGCCTCAGCCGTCCGGCCCGGCCTTTCTTCCGTTGCATTGGATGGCGGGTCTTACCAATTGCGCTACTGCCCTCCCGTGGCCAGTTTTATTGCTTTAAAATGGGTTTTCAGCATTGTGCGTTGGAGCTAAGTTGAATCAGAACCCAGAGATGTCTCTTGTGAAAAAAAATGTAAAAGACTTATAAATAACGTCTTTGGGACACTGAGACAATTAAAAATAGAACGTATTTATACGTTTTTGGGAGCAAATGAGTTAAAAGACTGAATGATTAACTAATTGTCATTTTTCTCAGGAATCTTTTGTTGACTTGTAATTAGGGCTGTCAAAATTATCGCGTTAACGGGCGTTAATTAATTTTTTAATCACATTAAAGTATTTGACGCAATTAACGCACAAATGCCCCTCTCAAACAGATTAAAATGGCAGGACACTGAAATGTGTACTTGTTGTGTTTTACGGAGTTTTGTCGCCCTCTGCTGGCGCTTGGGTGTGACTGATTTTATAGGCTTCAGCACCCATGAGCATTGTGTAAGTAATTATTGACATCAACAATGGCGGGCTACTAGTTCATTTTTTGATGGAAAATTTTACAAATTTTATTAAAACGAAAACATTAAGATGGGTTTTAATATAAAATTTCTATAACTTGTACTAACAGTTACCTTTTAAGAACTAGAAGTCTTTCTATCCATGGATCGCTTTAACAGAATGTTAATAATGGTAATGCCATCTTGTTGATTTATTGTTATAATAAACAAATACAGTACTTATGTACAGTATGTTGAATGTATATATCCATCTTGTGTTTTATCTTTCCATTCCAACATTAATTTACAGAAAAATATGGCATATTTTATAGATGGTTTGAATTGCGATTAATTACAATTAATTTTAAGCTGTAATTAACTTGATTAAAAAATTTAATTGTTTGACACCCCTACTTGTAATATATAGCCCGTCTTCACCTGCTGAAACCCTCATCCATGCCTTCATCTCCTCCAGACTTGACTACTGTAACAGCATTTTTTTCGGTTCTCCATCCAAACTCATCAATAAACTAAAATATATCCAAAACTCCGCTGCACGCCTTCTCACCCCGACCCCCTATAGGAACCACATTACCCCCGTCCGCCATAAACTGCACTGGCTTCCTATTTCATACCGAATTAATTTCAAAATCCTCCTCATCACTTCCAAAGCACTCAATAACTTGGCCCCTACCTACGTCACAGACCTTCTCTGTCCCCACACCCCCTCCCGTCACCTCCGCTCTTCTCATGGCAACATCCTCGCACCGCCCCAACAAAGAACACACCGAACTTGGGGGGACAGAGCCTACTCCGTTGCTGCCCCCTCCCTTTGGAACTCACTCCTAAACCCATCCGTACCTGTAAAGACCTTCCCACATTAAAAAAACTGTTAAAAACTCACCTTTTTAAACTAGATTTTAACATATAATTATTTTCTTTATTGTTTTGTTCTGTTCATGTTGTTTGCCAGGTTTTTTTGTTCCTACTGTAAAGCGTCTTTGAGCATTGGAAAAAAGCGCTGTACAAATAAAATGTATTATTATTATTATCATTATTATTATTATTAATATGGTGACCCTGGAGCCAGCTTTCCTCCTCGTCTGGGTCAATTTGCTTTTTTGCCTTTCAGTTGACTTGTAATAAATTGTCAACTTGCGTTTCGAAGCCTTTTTCCAGCTTTTAAAATTGAGTCAGTACAACGGGGTTAGAACTAAAGTGAACACGTGGAGTTTGGCCTTTTGGCCAGGTTGTCGGTGTACCGCCGGCCCGGGTCGTTGGAACTTCGCTAGCGCGGTTCCAGTGGTTTGACTGGTGTGATTCCAGCAATCTGGCTCAGATTTCTTTTAAATAAAGAAGTTTATTCTAAAAATATAACCTATAGCTGCTTCTTCATAGCTATCTTAGAACATGAGAAATCGGTTATATTTCCAAGTTTCTTCATAAGTGCCGATGCAATTTGCCCAACGTTTCTACACCTACATGTTCATTCCCAAACCAAACGTGGTAATTTTCTCTTCACCGAGCGCTGGATGAGCTCCCATTATTTTAGCCCTTTGGTCAGAGACAAATGACAGACATTGGCGGGATGTCGTGGGATTGCCAAAGTCGCAAAAGTTATCACACTGTTTTCTTTGAAAAACTTGGGTAAGATAATGATGCATATTGTGTTGAAGTTGTTCCAAGACTGTAGTTTAAAAGAAAAAAAAAAGATGAAAACACTAAAACATGTCATCATGTAGAGACAATAGAAGCATTTTCACTATTGGAAGTGTAATATGATACTGGGAAAGCCTACTTTACAGTCTACTATATAGAAGACTATCCCACTGATGCTCTGAAAATGAATCTGAGATCACAAGTCCTTCTCTCCTCATATGGTGTAATGTCATCTCAGTAATGTCCCCCTCTGCCTCTTATCTAAGTCTATCCAGCCAGCCACCATTAGCCTCTGGGGGAACATACAAAAAATGAGATGATGAGACTAGCAGAGAGGGGTCATGCACAGTTCATGGGTGGAAAGACTGGGCACAATACATCATTCCAAGACCTTGTTATCGTCAGCCCTATTATGGAATGGAGTAAAAATACTTAAAACTGTATTTAAGTTAGTAGAATTGTTATCCATCCAGCCATCCACTTTCTCCCGATTATCTGATGTCATGTCACCTGGGCAGCAGCTTCAACAGGGAAGCTCAGACTTCCTTGTCCCCAGCAGCTTCATCCAGCTCTTCTTGAGAGATCCCAAGGTGTTCCCAGGCCAGCCGGGAGACATACCATTGGCAGTGTATCAAATACTTGTTCCCCCCACTGTAAACTAGGTGTAGACCGCAGATCTAGTTTTGTGTGATTTTTCGTTTTCGAAAGGCGAGAAAAAGACTTGGAAAAGCCAGTTCGGGTTAGCACGTCGGCTAGCTGTCACGCCTCCTGTTTTGTTTACGCTCTTTCCTCCGTTTCCAAAGCCGGGGCAGGAAAATGACAAAAGCTGGATTAACTCTGGTGGCATAAAATACTGTTCGGGAGGTTATGAAGTCTGCAGTTTTGATCATTATGCTGTAAATTTTCTCGTGCTGAATAAATGCATTTTTAATATTTCATATTCCATTTAGCACAAGACTGATTTGTCATTACCATACCATTTATTTAGCAATTGGGGAAAAATGCTTAGATAAAAAGAATATCCTGTAAAAATATTGGAGGAAAAAGATTGAAACAATGATGACATTTTGCTGTTCTCTGTCGCATTTTCCTCATTCTGAATCTTCCCCCTCAATGGATTGAATTCTAAATCAGCTGAAATCGTTACCCTGCCGACGTCATCGTCCAGCTGGGGACACTAGAGCGCTATAATGACAGGCGGGGCTAAACGGCAGACTAATTTCTCATCATCTGCGCTTTGCCAAATTGTTGTATATAGTCAAATCGTCTTAAAATATCATTTTAATTCACACAATAATGCTATTTAAGGTGTTTTTATGCTGTCACAGGCACTTTAATGTCTACCAAAGTTTGTGTTCATCAAGTTATTTGTACTTTTAATCAACTCTCTTTCATTCACGTTACACAAGAATGGGTACAAGATCCCCCCCCACAGAGGAGTGTTTTGAAAGGGAATACATGTTTTGATCAAATGCATTGAAACCTCAGCGTCAGTGAAATAAAATACATCAAGGCATTGGAATAATTAAAAAGGCTTTAATAATTTATTGAGAACAAGTCTTTTGATGTCTGTCTGCATTAGGCAATGTGTATCAAAGTTAGACCTTTTCAATGTCTGATATGATATGAGTATAATGGGCAGATTCTAAAGGCTATGGGCAAGTGAAAGGTTGTAGCAGTGCCATTTTCGACTTCTAATTTTAGAAATTTTAGAAATTTTGAAAAAGACCAAGATCGTGTTATTCTGTTATTTTTTTTTTTTTTTTTTTTGAATGGGATTTCTTCGGTGCGCCGAACAGCCCGAACTGTTCGACCGATCAGCACCGTTCGAATATAGAAACGACTGGAATTTTCATGCGAGGCAAGGAATTTTTAAAATGACCCCGAAAAAAAATTTCGTTTGCCCGTTAACGCCAATTTTTCACAGATTTTTCGGAAGAAAAAAAAAATATCAGAATGTATCTAGTCCTACGGTTTTTGACCAAATCACATAATTTGGACCGAAAAAGTTCCGGGACGGTGAGGGGCATAAAAGTTGATTACAGAATTTGGAAAAAATTTACGGTTCCCCGGAAATTTGCCAAAAACTTTCCCATTCATTTTTAATGGGACGCAACGTTGGCTCAAATTTCCCATTCACTTCCAATGGAGTTTCCAATGGAATTTACAGTGCATTGATGCCATTGACGGCCATGTATGTCAAATCTATTGATGCCAATGTTTTTGGATTCCACTGACACATATGTGAGTGGATGCCATTGACGGGCATGGACGTCAAAATTTCCAATTCATTTTCAATGGGAAAAAAATGTATGTCCCCAAATCAACAGGAAATGACGAGATATCAATAGGACGTGTCCACCAAATGTCCCAGATTCCATTGACGCATAAGGAAGTCAATGCCATTGACGGCCATGGATGTCCAAATTTCCCATTAAATTCCAATGGCATTAACATTGCATTGAGGCCAATTTATACAGATGCCATTTATGGCCATGTATGTCAATTCTATTGATGCCAACGTACTTGCATTCCATTGACGTATATGGATGTCGATGCCATTGACGGCCTTGGACGTCCAAATTTCCCATTCATTTTCAATGGCATTTACTTTTTTTAATGAAATTAGCAGCCATGTTAGTCGATTCTGTTGATGACAATGTACTTGGATTCCATTGACACATAGGTAAGTCGATGCAATTGACGGACATGGATGTCAAAATTTCCAATTCATTTTCAATGGGAAAAAAATGTATTTCCCCAAATCAACAGGAAATGACGAGATATCAATAGGACGTGTCCACCAAATGTCCCAGATTCCATTGACGCGTATGGAAGTCGATGCCATTGACGGCCATGGATGTCCAAATTTCCCATTCATTTTCAATAGGAAAAAAAATGTATGTCCCCAAATCAACAGGAAATGACGAGATATCAATAGGACATGTCCACCAAATGTCCCAGATCCCATTGACGCATATGGGAGTCGATGCCATTGACGGCCATGGATGACCAAATTTCCCATTAATTTCCAATTGTATTAACATTGCAATGAGGTCAATTTATACAGATGCCATTTATGGCCATGTATGTCAATTCTATTGATGCCAACGTACTTGCATTCCATTGACGTATATGGATGTCGATGCCATTGACGGCCATGGACGTCCAAATTTCCCATTCATTTTCAATGGTATTTACTTTGTTTAATGCAATTGGCGGCCATGTTAGTCGATTCTATTGATGCCAATGTTCTTGGATTCCATTGACACATAGGTAAGTCGATGCCATTGACGGACATGGACGTCAAAATTTCCAATTCATTTTCAATGGGAAAAAAAAATGTATGTCCGCAAATCAACAGGAAATGACGAGATATCAATAGGACGTGTCCACCAAATGTCCCAGATTCCATTGACGCATATGGAAGTCGATGCCATTGACGGCCATGGATGTCCAAATTTCCCATTCATTTTCAATAGGAAAAAAAATGTATGTCCCCAAATCAACAGGAAATGACGAGATATCAATAGGACATGTCCACCAAATGTCCCAGATCCCATTGACGCATATGGGAGTCGATGCCATTGACGGCCATGGATGACCAAATTTCCCATTAATTTCCAATTGTATTAACATTGCAATGAGGTCAATTTATACAGATGCCATTTATGGCCATGTATGTCAATTCTATTGATGCCAACGTACTTGCATTCCATTGACGTATATGGATGTCGATGCCATTGACGGCCATGGACGTCCAAATTTCCCATTCATTTTCAATGGTATTTACTTTGTTTAATGCAATTGGCGGCCATGTTAGTCGATTCTATTGATGCCAATGTTCTTGGATTCCATTGACACATAGGTAAGTCGATGCCATTGACGGACATGGACGTCAAAATTTCCAATTCATTTTCAATGGGAAAAAAAAATGTATGTCCGCAAATCAACAGGAAATGACGAGATATCAATAGGACGTGTCCACCAAATGTCCCAGATTCCATTGACGCATATGGAAGTCGATGCCATTGACGGCCATGGATGTCCAAATTTCCCATTAATTTCCAATTGTATTAACATTGCATTAAGGCCAATTTATCCAGATGCCATTTATGGCCATGTATGTCAATTCTCTTGATGCCAACGTACTTGCATTCCATTGACGTATATGGATGTCGATGCCATTGACGGCCATGGACGTCCAAATTTTCCATTAATTTTCAATGGCATTTACTTTGTTTAATGCAATTGGCGGCCATGTTAGTCAATTCTATTGATGCCAATGTTCTTGGATTCCATTGACGCATATGGATGTCGATGCCATTGATGGCCATGGATGTCCAAATTTCCTATTAATTTTCATTGGCATTTACCGTGTTTAAAGCCATTGACGATCATGTTTGTCGATTCTATTGGTACCCGAAATGTCCCCAAACCAACCTGGGCGGGGCTAAGATCTGTATCTCCACACAGCAAAGAGCCAGAGTAATTTCTCCAGAAATTGCAGTTTCTAGTTTTGGTTATACTACCAAACAAAAATCACTTTTGAAAGATAGTTCACTTTGCCTCATTTTGCTGGGCCGAGTCACACATGTGTTAAAGCGATGTTTATTTCAGCCAAATCAAGCTTTTCCGAGCAACCGAACTGACTCTGTGAGCAATGACACGACGCCAGGTAGAATGCAATTAACTCTACGAATGATAAGCGTTTTCATGTAGAGAAGAATATATTCAGAAAATGTCTCGTCAGACGGTGATAAGCAGAGAGCTGCTTCTGCAAAAATAAATGAAAAGAAATACGACGAATGCATTAATTACAGGGCTGGCTACATCTCTTCAAGTTGCTCTCAAAAAGCTCCGGTGCTCTTTTGGGAAATTATAAAACAAATAATGGCTACAAACTCTAAATGGATTGTTAAAGCCAGAAACCTTTTGGGGTTTTAACATGAAAAACGTGCTCTGATCCTGATGCTTTGTGTGGATAATTGTCCATTTCAGCCACTCAACTTTTTTACTCAGCCTGTCTGTTAATTTAAATTGGCACCAAAAAAAAAGTAATTTATATGTAGGGAGGCTATTTGTATTAACTTCAGGTGGGAGCGTATGTTTGAGTTTAAGATAAACACAGATTTACACATAGATCGATGACTTTAGATTGTGTTACAGCTCCTGAGAGAAAATCCTGACATTACTTTTTGCAATTATATGAGTATGTTTTTTCTTCACGCTAAGGTAGCACACTACCTCACTTAATTGCCGGGGATCAGCACCCGCTGGAACGCGTCACGCTGTGCTCATTTAAAAGTGTTTTAATTGAGCGTCCATTTCAGTAACAAGCTGCCACAGCGGGCAAAGGTTTAAGACCTACGCCACGTTGCCTCTTGCTAATGGTGAAAATCGCTCGAGGTGCAGGCTTGTATGAATGTTTGGGTGATGCCTAGCAGGGATGCAGTTGACCCTGATCTGATTCAGTAGGCTATGAAAAAAGTCTGATAAACAATAACATTTCATCTGCAATGGTTGAATCAAGATGTTGAATGATGATGTCAAGTCATGAAGACTTTATATACAGTCATGGGGAAAAAATTGAGGGACAGCGAGAACCCAAAGTGGTATTTGCAATGTGGCAAAAATTTTTTTGCCATGTGGTAAAATGGATTTTGCCATGTGGCATTTTTTTTGCAATGTGTCAAAATTGAATTTGCCATGTGGCTTTTTTTTGCCATGAGGCATTTTTTGGGCCGTGAGGTAAAATGGATTTTGGCATGTGGCATTCTTTTTGCTATGTGTCAAAATTGAATTTGCCATGTGGCATTTTTTGCCATGTGGCATTTGTTTTGCCATGTGGTAAAATGGATTTTGCCATGTGGCATTTTTTTGGCCATGTGGCATTTTTTTGGCCATGTGGCATTTTTTTGGCCATGTGGTAAAATGGATTTTGGCATGTGGCTTTTTTTTTTTTTTTTTTGCTATGTGTCACAATTGAATTTGCCATGTGGCCTTTTTTTGCCATGTGGTAAAATGGATTTTGCCATGTGGCATTTTTTTTTTTTTTTTTTTGCCATCTGGCATTTTTTTGGGCCATGTGGTAAAATGGATTTCACCATGTGGCTTTTTTTTTTTTTTGCTACATGTCAAAATTGAATTTTCCATGTGGCATTTTTTTTGCCATGTGGCATTTTTTTTGGCCATGTGGTAAAATGGATTTTGGCATCTGGCATTTTTTTTTTTTTTTTTTTTTTTTGCTATGTGTCAAAATAGAATTTGCCATGTGGCATTTTTTTGCCATGAGGCATTTTTTGGGCCGTGAGGTAAAATGGATTTTGGCATGTGGCATTCTTTTTGCTATGTGTCAAAATTGAATTTGCCATGTGGCATTTTTTGCCATGTGGCATTTGTTTTGCCATGTGGTAAAATGGATTTTGCCATGTGGCATTTTTTTTGGCCATGTGGCATTTTTTTGGCCATGTGGCATTTTTTTGGCCATGTGGTAAAATGGATTTTGGCATGTGGCTTTTTTTTTTTTTTTTTTGCTATGTGTCACAATTGAATTTGCCATGTGGCCTTTTTTTGCCATGTGGTAAAATGGATTTTGCCATGTGGCATTTTTTTTTTTTTTTTGCCATCTGGCATTTTTTTGGCCATGTGGTAAAATGGATTTCACCATGTGGCTTTTTTTTTTTTTGCTACATGTCAAAATTGAATTTTCCATGTGGCATTTTTTTTGCCATGTGGCATTTTTTTTGGCCATGTGGTAAAATGGATTTTGGCATCTGGCATTTTTTTTTTTTTTTTTTTTGCTATGTGTCAAAATAGAATTTGCCATGTGGCATTTTTTTGCCATGTGGTAAAATGGATTTTGCCATGTGGCATTTTTTTTTTTTGCCATGTGGCATTTTTTTGGCCATGTGGTAAAATGGATTTCACCATGTGGCTTTTTTTTTTTTTGCTATGTGTCAAAATTGAATTTGCCATGTGGCTTTTTTTTGCCATGTGGCTTTTTTTTTTTTTTTTTTTGCCATGTTGTAGAATGGATTTTGCCATGTGGCATGTTTTTTTGCCATGTGGCATTATTTTGCCATGTGGCATTTGTTTTGCCATGTGGTAAAATGGTTTTTGCCATGTGGCATTTATTTTTTTTTTTTTTGCTACGTGGCAAAATGTATTTTGACGTGGCATTTTTCATTGCTATGTCACAAAATGGATTTTGGTTAGTGGCATTTTTTTTTTTTTTTTTTTTTTTGTATGTGGCATTTTTTGGGAGTCTATGGCATTTTTGCAGCCCATGAACGTCAATGCCATTGACGGCTATGCACGTCCAAATTTTCCGTTCTTTTTATATGGCAGAAAAACATACCTGTCAACCTAAGGCCGTTGGCAATCTTACAAATAGTGACGTATGCCCTTACAAATTGGTGACTTATCTTACAATGTTGTATATAGCGTGCAATATGAAACAAAAATAAAACTCAATTTATTAAAATAATATGAATGTATCGGTAATATTGTAGCATATAACCTGGTGCAATCAAAGAATCAATATCTTCAGCTACATCATGATTACTAAAATTTAACAGTGACTTTTGTATGTAGCACTTTTGGCAATTTTTTCTATCATGTCTTGATGGCTGCACTTCAGCTCGCAATTCAGTTTGACTTGAAGGTTGTTCGTTAGTGTGTTCAATTATAAATTAAAAAGGTCAATTGATAAAATTAACTTACCGATACAATGTTTGAGTATGGGAACATTTCTCTTGCTTATTCTGAGAAGTGATCAGCAATAGTTGCAGGTAAATTGTGTTCGGCAACAAATTGGCAGAATGAGATTTCCACTTTTGTCACTTTTCATTCTGCAGACTTCATCTGTATGACCAGTGTTGTTAATCTTACTTTTAAAAAGTAATTAATTAGTTACAAATTACTTTTCCCAAAAAGTAATTTAGTTAGTAACTCAGTTACGTGAAGGTAAGAGTAATTAGTTACTTGGCAAAGTAACTGGAGTTACCATTCATGTTTTTGTTTTTTTCATTTAAATAGATAAATAAAAATACTAACCTTTGCTATATTTGGAAATCGTTTGATGTTGTGAATTAAGTGTTACATTTGTTAAAATTGCCACCGTTTTTGGATTAGTTCTCTTTTGTCTACTTGACTTTGTCGACATGTTAAATTTTTAAAACTGTTTCATCATTTAAAGATAGATTCAAGTCAAGATTTTGCCGATTTAGGAATATTTTAGATAAAAAGTTACTTAAGTTCGCTAGGAAAGTTCACTACAACACAGCCTTTCTGAGAAGTTTACTGCTTCAAAATGGCGGCTGTTTATTAACGCCGCCGTCTGTCATTTCGCATGTAGTTCTATAAGCATTCGATATCTAGGCGTAGATTGTAGGCTGTCGGCTACAGTCAGGAAATATTGGAGCCAGCTAGCCTAGCATCGCGTTTTTGCTACAGCATCACAACACTCTTCTCTCTGCGTCTCTGACTTTTTTCGCGTCATTCAACCAACGTAGTAACGCATCGTAACGCACATTGTCTCGTTACCAAAACGGTGACAAAAACGTAATGCACGAAAAACGTTCAGATTTGGAACGTACGGTGTACACATTTAGAAATCAGTGCTCACTTGGACAAATTACGCCAAAACCGTACACCTTGACAGGTATGAGAAAAACATGTGCGGCTATGATTGTTGACTATACGCTTAACATTACAGCGCATTGACATTCAACTGGCACCCAATTAAGGCTATGCCATTGACGGTTATGCACGTCCAAATTTTCCATTCATATTAAATGCCAGAAAAAACGTGTGGCTGTGATTTTTCACCATACGCTTACCATTGCAGCTCACTGACATTAAATTGGCACCCAAGTCAGGCTATGCCATTGACGGCTGTGCACGTCCAAATTTCCCATTCATTTTGAATGGCAGAAAAACGTGTGGTTGTGATTTTTGACCTAACACTTTACATTACAGCGCATCCGTTTTACCACATACCAAAAAAAAGCCACATGGTAAAATACATTTTGCCAAAAGGGAAAAAAAATAATGCCACATGGCAAAATCAATTTTGCCACGTGGCAAATACCACTTTTTGTTCTTGGCCCTGCTGAAAAAATTGAAAAATGTTCACATATCAATGTCTGATCTGGTTTTTCTTTATCACTGGAAAATAAAGGGATTTATTTGCAGGTACACAACAAAAAGTAATGTTGTTTAACTCATTAAAACAAATATATGAACAAAGATGCTGCATTCTGAGGAAAAAGTTAGTAAACCTTACCACTTAATAGCTAGTGTTACCTCCTATGACTAAAATACCTTCAGTGAGATGCGTTTTGTACCCATCTTTCAGTCTTTGACATCGGTCTGAAGAAAGTTTGCCCCACTCCTCAACGCAGAATACTTTCAGCAGTGAGATGTTTAAGGGGTTTCTTGCATGTACAGCCCGTTTCATGTCACCCCACAGCATATCAGTGGGATTAAGATCTGGGCTTTAACTCAGCCATTCCAGGACTCTCCATTTCTTCCTTTTCAGCCAGTCCTTGGTGGATTTACTGGTATGTTTTGGGTAGTGGCGGACTTGGCAATTTTGGGGCCAAAGGCGAACATATCCAGGGGCCCTCTTCTTGGGTCAAGGGTTAAAAAGGTGAGAAGGGTGTGGAGGAAATATGTTCTGGTACACTAGGGCTGTCCTAAACGACAAATTGTTTCCTGATTACCGTAGTCAGCTGACTAGTTTTACAATTAGTCGGCTAATCTAATAAAATCTTTTTTTTTACTAATTTAGCAGTGAAATTTTTGTTGACGCTTATTAATTCACAAAACCATTTTGGAACACTTAAATTCTTTAATAAAAGTACAAATAATCATGTAAATAACAATAATTAATCACAAATAAACAATGAGGTTAAATGCTGGTAGCATTTACTGGCGCAAAAGAACGAAAAGTAAACAGATTCAGAACACTGGCTTTGCCTTTCCAACAATATTCAAAACAATTCTTAAAAAAAAAATCTAGCATTATTATTATAGTATACTATATATAATAGTAGTATTATAATTATAATAATTATTCATCGCCAATCATATTTGTCATAAAGTGTGCCATTTGAAAGCTATTCTTAGTGTAGAATCTGTATTTTGTAGTATTTACTCAACATATTATAATATTAATTAAGTATGTGGGATTAACTCCGGAAATTGTTATTTATATGACGAACATGACATGCTTTTATTTTGAAATGTTCACCGGAGGTACGTTCGGTAAACCGCTAACCGAAAGCTTTACACTACGTAAAAAATCATTCTTCGTCATTGCTTGTGGTGTCAGTAATATATTTTTTTTAAAAATTCATTAGAAAATGCTGTTAACCAGCTGTTGAGTGTTATTGTATTACCGATTGGAACTGTACTGCATTGTTTTGCCACAGGGTGTGCTGTCGTGTATTTTATGTTTGTTGTGAAGAAGAAGAAGAAGAAGAAGAAAGTTAAAAGAGGCGTTAGCGGCCTGTTCTCAACTTCTCCTTCACTGCACTTTGGCTCTCATGGAGAGCTCGTTCGCTCATGTGTTCGAAATAAACGATAGCCGACGTGCAAAGTAGCAAGTGAACTGTAAAAATAGCGAGCTTAGTGGCGTGAAAAATGCTGGAGAGCTAAGTGAAGCTAACGAACAGCTAAGCGGAGCTAAACGGCGCAAAATGAAGCTAAGCGACTGATACTCAGTCCGTCGTCGTGGAACAGTCCATTGTAGTGCGTGTGTGGGGGGGAAGATAATACAAATGCAGCATTCAAATGGCTTTCTTTTTTGTTTTGTTATTTGTTTGTTTGGGATGCTGACATAATTATACATGACGAATAGTTGGGGATGCTGCTGGCTCCGGTGGTCCAAGCCCTTGCTCGTTGGGGCAGGGGCAGCTGGTTGGGGCCCCCTACTGGTTTGGGGCCTAAGGCCTACTTTGCCTGAATAG
The DNA here is from genome assembly GCF_030265065.1 of Corythoichthys intestinalis. NCBI lineage: Eukaryota > Metazoa > Chordata > Actinopteri > Syngnathiformes > Syngnathidae > Corythoichthys > Corythoichthys intestinalis. Next base: position 9,091,093 of record NC_080408.1, on the reverse strand, counting down.
TAGATCCGCCTATGGTTTTGGGTCATTGTCATGTTGTAGGGTCCAGTTTCGCTTCAGCTTTAATTTTTTGCCAGATGATCTCACATGTTCCTCAATACCCTCTGACACATGATAGCATTCATGGTGGATTCTATGATGGTGAGCTTGCCAGGTCCTGCTGCAGCAAAGCATCCCCAAACTATGACACTTCCACCTCCATGCTTCACAGTTGTTATGAGGTCCTTTTCCTGGAATGCTGGATTGGGTTTACGCCAAACATATGCTCTGTTCTGGGGTTCAAATAATTCAATTTTAGAATCATCTGTTCAAAGAACATTATTCCAGAAGTCCTGGTCTTTGTCTACATTCACCCTGGCAAACTTCAATCTGGACTTCGTGCTCTTCTTGGAGAGCAAAGGTTTCCTCCTTGCACACCTCCAATGAAGGTTAAACTTGTGAAGTCTCTTTCTGATTGTAGAGGCATGCACTTTTACATCAACAGTAGCAAGAGCCTGCTGTAGGTCCTGTGATGACATTTTAAGGTTTTTGGAGACTTCTTTTAGGATCTTGCGGTCTGCTCTCAGAGTGAACTTGCTTGGACGGCTAGACCTGGGCATGTTGGCAGTTGTTTTGAATGTCCTCTACTTGTAGACTATTTTCCAGACAGTGGAATGGCTGATTATATATTCATTTGAGATCTTTTAAATACCTCTTACCAGACATATGAGTCTGGATGTTCATTAATTGACAGTCAGATAAGTTGTCTTCAAATGGGGAGAGTTTCACACTGTTGCTTCTCTCCCAAGGAGTGGCCATCCACCAAAGATGACGCGTTGAAGAGTTCAGCGCTGAATACTAAGAGGTAAAAAAGAAATCTCGAGTGTCTGCTAAAGACTGACAGAAATCCCTGACGCAGTCTAATATCTATGTTCCCCTCGTTTGTCTCTGCTTCTTAGCTCTCAATATATATAAAACAGCGCCATTGTAGTCTGTTTGCGGTAATGCGTGAGTGGGTCGTTCCGCGCATGCGTTAAATGCGTTAAATATTTTAACGTGATTAATTTAAAAAAATAATTACCGCCCGTTAACGCGATAAATTTGACAGCCCTAATCAAAATACTTCCAAACCGTGGACATGTTGCCGGGGAGCCAGAAGTGTTGCTTCTCACCGTGTTTTGATTACGTCATCACAAGAGGATTACAGTAAACTTTCGGCCTTTTAACCGAAAACACAATTTTAGCTATTTTCTGCACCGAGTTTTCGGTCACATCTCCAATTATTGAGGGGAAAAAAACAACAACCAATTACACTATTAGCCTTTTGCATTATACATGGATGATAAACTGTTGTTTGACCTTTATAACCACTGGCGACGTTCTTCATGTTCCCAATTCAAAGAGCTCAAAGCGAGGCCTGCTTGGATGAGTTTGGTGTGGAAGTACTTGACCGCCAGACACACAGCCCTCCACAAAAATGTCATGAAAATCAGTGAAGTAGTTTTTACTCTAATGCTTCAAACCGAATGTGGACTCAGTGATGGACTCCGGTAAGGCAAAGTACACACTGGCTGGTTATATTTTGTGTGCACAATGGTGAAAAGAGGCTTTTAGTCTATATTGGACATGCTTTTGTTCAGCTTTGAGCGCCCACTTTAAAGAAGAGAGACACGTTATTTTTTTAACAAAACAGCAAGTCTTTGTATGTGAGTCTTTTACCTGCTGCATGAATGCCACAAATTTACACAGGAAGTTGCCAAAGATCCATCCGGGCAGTGGGTAGAGGGTGGCCGTGAAGGGGACGCAGCACACTAGAAAGATGATGTCAGTGGCGGCCAGGTTTGCTGCATGTGGGAGTAACACAAGGTTAAGTATTTATTAAGTATTTTCCGGACTATAAGTAGCAGTTTTTTTCAAAATTTGGCCAGAGGTACGACTTACAATCCAGAGCATCTGATGTGTGCAAAAAATAAAAGGAACAACCCGACTAAAAAGACATATACAGTGGGGCAAATAAGTATTTAGTCAACCACTAATTATGCAAGTTCCCCCACTTGAAAATATTAGAGAGGCCTGTAATTGTGAACATGGGTAAACCTCAACCATGAGAGACAGAATGTGGAAAAAAAAAACCAGAAAATCACATTGTTTGATTTTTAAAGAATTTCTTTCCAAATTAGAGTGGAAAATAAGTAATTGGTCACCTACAAACAAGCAAAATTTCTGGCTGTCAAAGATGTCTAACTTCTTCTAACGAGGTCTAACAAGGCTCCACTCGTTACCTGTATTAATGGCACCTGTTTTAACTCATTATCGATATAAAAGCCACCTGTCCACAACTTCAGTCAGTCACACTCCAAACTCCACTATGGCCAAGACAAAAGAGTTGTCGAAGGACACCAGAGACACAATTGTAGACCTGCACCAGGCTGGGAAGACTGAATCTGCAATAGGTAAAACGATTGGTGAAAAGAGATCAACTGTGGGAGCAATTATTAGAAATTGGAAGACATACAAGACCACTGATAATCGATCTGGGGCTCCATGCAAGATCTCACTCCGTGGCGTCAAAATGATAACAAGAACGGTGAGCGAAATCCCACAACCACACGGGGGGACCTAGTGAATGACCTACAGAGAGCTGGGACCACAGTAAAAAAGGCTACTATCAGTCACACAATGCGCCGCCAGGGACTCAAATCCTACACTGCCAGACGTGTCCCCTGCTGAAGCCAGTACACAGGGCAAATAAGTATTTAGTCAAAAAAAAAAACAGAAAATCACATTGTTTGATTTTTAAAGAATTTATTTCCAAATCATGGTGGAAAATAAGTTTTTGGTCAATACCAAAAGTTCATCTCAATACTTTGTTGAATATGTACCCTTTTTTGGCAAAAACGGAGGCCAAACATTTTCTGTAACTCTTCACAAGCTTTTCACACACTGTTGCTGGTATTTTGGAACATTCCTCCATGCAGATCTCCTCTAGATCAGTGATGTTTTGGGGCTGTCGTTGGGCAACACGGACTTTCAACTCCCTCCACAGATTTTCTATGGGGTTGTGATCTGGAGACTGGCTAGGCCACGCCAGACCCTTGAAATGCTTCTTACGAAGCCAGTCCTTGGTTGCCCTGGCTGTGTGTTTGGGATTATTGTCATGCTGAAAGACCCAGCCATGCATCATCTTCAATTCCCTTGCTGATGGAAGGAGATTTTCACTCAAAATCTCTCGATACATGGCCCCATTCATTCTCTGCTTTACACAGATCAGTCGTCCTAGTCCATTTGCAGAAAAACAGCCCCAAAGCATGATGTTTCCACCCCCATGCTTCACAGTGGGTATGGTGTTCTTCGGATCCAATTCAGTATTCTTTCTCCTCCAAACGCGAGAACCTGTGTTTCTACCAAAAAGTTCTATTTTGGTTTCATTTAACCATAACACATTCTCCCAGTCCTCTTCTGGATCATCCAAATGCTCTCTAGCGAACCGCAGACGGGCCTGGACGTGTACTTTCTTCAGCAGGGGGACACGTTTGGCAGTGCAGGATTTGAGTCCCTGGCGGCGCATTGTGTTACTGATAGTAGCCTTTGTTACTGTGGTCCCAGCTCTCTGTAGGTCATTCACTAGGCCGCCGCGTGTGGTTCTGGGATTTTTGCTCACCGTTCTTGTTATCATTTTGACGCCACGGGGTGAGATCTTGCATGGAGCCCCAGATCGAGGGAGATTATCAGTGGTCTTGTGTGTCTTCCACTTTCTAATAATTGCTCCCACAGTTGATTTCTTTACACCAAGCGTTTTACCTATTGCAGATTCAGTCTTCCCAGCCTGGTGCAGGTCTACAATTTTGTCTCTGGTGTCCTTCGACAGCTCTTTGGTCTTGGCCATTGTGGAGTTTGGAGTGTGACTGACTGAGAATGTGGACAGGTGTCTTTTATTCCGATAATGAGTCAAAATAGGTGCTATTAATACAGGTAATGAGTGGAGCCACGTTAGACCTCGTTAGAAGATGTTAGACCTCTTTGACAGCCAGAAATCTTGCTTGTTTGTAGGTGACCAAATACTTATTTTCCACTCGAATTTGGAAATAAATTCTTTAAAAATCAAACAACGTGATTTTCTGTTTTGTTTTTTCCCACATTCCGTCTCTCGTGGTTGAGTTTTACCCATGTTGATAATTACAGGCCTCTCTAATCTTTTCATGTGAGGGAACTTGCACACTTGGTGGTTGACTAAATACTTATTTGCCTCACTGTATTTACCACAGAACACGAACTTTAAAAGTTATTTACATCCCGAAAGCCACAATGCATGCTGAGAGGCCTGAGCCTCTTCTCATTGGTCTCATTTGCCTAGTATTAAAATTTCTTATATTTAATTTTAATACTTATGCAAATAAGGTTAAAAAAAAAAGCTTATTCAGATCGGAAGAGGTACATCTTTTTATATGAGTATTTAGTCATTCGATTAGTCATCGTCGTACTGCTTGTGTGTATGTGATGTGTTAAGTTCAATGACCTCAAAGGTGGAGGTTTTTCGTTGCCGTTCTCAATTTTATTCTCTAAAATTTTCCATTAATTAACCTTGTCCGTGTTTCAGTAGTTTACTGCTGTCTGAAGCTCTTTCTTTGTGTGCATAGCAAGCTCCTTTGTTCCTTCAATCCTTTGAGTCTGTGATTGGCATTATGAATAAGACAAAGGGAAAGCAGCACATTATTTTAAGCAGATAATGTAGGATAGATAGATAGTCTTGAATATTATGGGATTAGCATTCAAATTGCATGTGGAAAAAACAGTTTTGTTTTTTGTTATTAAGTGAAAAGTAGTGCTGCTGAATAATAGAAAATTATGAAAAAAATGCTGCTAGCCCCAGTTAAAATGGATTGGATGTTTATTACTGTCAATGCCAGCCAATTAGTTTATAGGTATTAATAATATTGCATGATGGTGATTTCTATGTCATAATAATATTGAGAACAAATATATTTGACAAGGCAAAAAAATTGGAGGAAAAAATAATGAATTCACAGCTGCTAATTGGAATTGAGAAAAAAAAACATTTGAATTCTGCTTTTAAGTTTTTTTGGTGTTTTTTTTTTTTTTTTTTTTTTAATTCAAATTAATACATACAGTGGTATGAAAAAGTATGTGAAGATGTTGGAATTTCTCGCATTTCTGCATAAAATCACCATCAAATGTGATCTTGTCAAAATCACACAGATGTAAAAACAGTGTCTGCTTTAACTAAAACAACCCAAAACATCATTTTCATATTTTAATGATGATAGCATGCAAACTATGAAGGGGGAAAAATAAGTAAGTAAACCTTCCGCCTAAGGAGACTTAAAGAGCAATTGAAACCAATTTTTTCCAAATAATTTAAGTCGGGTGTGTGCCTAATCACTAATGAATGGCTTAAAGCTGCCCTGCCTACTATAAAACACACACAGTATAAGAATTGTCTTGATGAGAAGCATTGTCTGATCTGCATCATGGCTCGGTCGAAAGAGCTGTCTGAAGACCTGCGATCACAGATTGTTGATTTGTATGAAGCTGGGAAAGGATAAAAAACAATCTCTAAATGTCTGGATGTTCATCAATCGATAGTCAGAGAACTTGTCTACAAATGGAGAGAGTTTGGCACTGTTGCTTCTCTCCCAAGGAGTGTCAGTCCACCAAAGATGACGTCAAGAGTACAGCGCAGAATACTCAGAGAGGTAAAAAAGAACCCTAGAACCCTGCTACAGACTTACAGAAATCACTGGCACAGTCCACTATCTCTGTGCACACACCATGTATATGTAAAATTATGGCCAAGAATGGTGTTCATGGGATGACTCCACAGAGGAAGCCACTGCTGTCTAAAAAAAAAAAAAACTTGTTGCTCGTTTATTGTTCGCAAAAAGGCACTTGGACACTCCACAGAAGTTTTGGCAAAATATTTTGTAGACTGATGAAACCAAAGGTGGAGTAACACACAACGTCAAGTGTGGAGGACAAATGGAACAGCTTACTTCATCCCCACCATGGAGCATGGTGGAGGGAGCATTATGATTTGGGGCTGTTTTGCTACCTTAGGGCCTGGACAACTTGCAATCATTAATGAAAGAATGAATTCAAAACTTTATCAGGATGTTTTGCAGGAAAACCTGAGGCCGTCTGTGAGACAGTTGAAGCTAAAAAGAGGATAGATGCTGCAACAAGACAATGATCCAGAAATAAATCAACTCAAAATCAATCACGATATCCATTTTTTGAAACCGATACCGATATCAATAACTTCTTGCTCCTTAAGGCCGATACCGATATGATAACCGATAATATATCCTGTATATAATTTTTGATTGTATATTCAGTTTTTGAACATCTGTAGGTCAAAAATACTAGTGGTGGATTCAGCAGAGATTTGCCTTTGACCTAACCGGAATTTTCATAATTTCATAATTTCAATAACCAAAAGGCCTCTCAATAACTTGTAAACATAACACTGTAAAATGCAAACATTGCTAATTGCCATAGTAAGGTTTATCACTCAGTGATGGGAAAAAAAAGGCCTCTAGAACAGTAACAAAACTTTGCATACTGGCAAAACAGGAGTGGAAACAAACTCACTCATTCCAATCCACCGACACCGTGCCAAAATTAATATTAATAGGCCCGATAATGTATAATGTTATTGGATTTATTGGGATGACGTCATAATTCCAATTATCGGTCCGATAATTATCGGACCGATAATTATCGTGCACCTCTATTTTTAAATGATGATGCAAAATAGATATGGCGGAAAACACTCAGTTGACTTGAAGTTCTTCTCTGAGACCCCCAATATGGCCAACTTTCAAAATTGTCTGATATGCATGTTTGATACATCATTGAAAAGCTTAAAATCTCAATTTTCTGGGGGAAGACACATTTTGAACAGGAGGGCATTTTTTTCATGTTTTTAACAGCAAAACCCTATCTGGAGGTGAGAGCATGCGAGAGCAGAATTACAGACGCCATGACTTTAACGAGATATTATCGCGTTTGTACCTTGTTTGGATCCAAAAACTCCATGTTGCATGTATCACTGAGTGTCAAGACACCGCTGTGAATGGCCACAGCCGGATTTTGGGGGATTTTATGGGTGAAACATGGTAATATAACAAGGGTCACGATGCAGAAATCGCAGACATCAAGGAGTGGTCGAGATTTTCTTTTTCATATATTTACCCTTTTGAATGTTTTTTTTTTTCAATTTTTCTTTGTTTGGATTTGATTATTTATCATCTAAAATATTGGGAAAAATGCTACAGTAACAAAACAAAAAAAATACAATTAAGCGATAGTTATGGTAGGTATCCGTAACTTTTTTACAGATGCCAATTTTTTCATTCTGACGCAATTTGTTTAAAAGTTTAAAATATGCGAGTGAATAATTTTTTAAAGTCGTTTTTTTTTTTTTTTTAAACGAAATATTCGACATCAATTAATGATTCTAAGCTAAAAATGACAGACAAATTGAATAATAAATACGATTACTTACCTTCTTCTTATAGCTAGGTTGAAACAAAAGCGGTTGTGCAACGTCTGTAAACGGGGGTTTCCAGGGTAAAACGGACAAATTAAAAATAGTTTGGGGGCTTATTGCACCAGGAATCTGCTAAGGCAGCATATAGACATATTGTTCTATCAGACACATCAGTTCCTTTGGCTTAAAATACAACAGTTTATTTTCAAGAGGGGTGCAAGAGCAGAAACTGCTTTTGCAGTCTTGTCTTTGTTTTCCGCCATATACATATTAAGATGAGACTTTATTGATCGTTAATTATCTTTACAGCTTTAATTGGTTATTCGTGCATAGTTTAAACTACAAACAAAATTTGAACGCTGCAACTTCTTTTCGTTTATTGTTTTGACTGTCAATGTTTTATGTAAAGATCCGATCACGTCATTTTCAAAATATCGCAATCGGCAAAAAAATATCGGACATGCCTTTTTTTTAATATATATATATATATATATATATATATATATATATATATATATATATATATATATATATATATATATATATATATATATTTTTTTTTTTATGAAATCATTTTCTAATTGTATTTAACGTTAAAGACAAAATTTCTTACACTCGTCCAGAGTCTTTAGTTTTGGCTTAAAGTAGGGCTATCAAGTTTATCGCCTTAACAGCGGTAATTAATTTTTAAAAAATTAATCACGTTAAAATATTTAACGCAATCAACGCATGCGCTGCACGACCCACTCACGCATTGTCGCGTTCAATCTATATTGGCGATTTACCTATATATGGAGCTAAAAGGCAGCGTAAAATGAGTGAATTTTGGCAGTTTTTTTTATTGGCTAAAGCCTTAAAATTCCTCTCTCAACATTTAGAAATATCGTGGGAAAGCAATGTGGGGAAGAAAGGTAGTGGTTGATCTATTTCTTTACACCCTATGTTATTTCCCAACGCAGAGAAGATATATCAATTGGTGCCACTTCGCACAGTCATGGTTGCACTTCCCATCATGCATTTGGGCAGAACAGTTAAATGGCTACAGTATCATTTACTGAAAGCTCAACAAATACACTAGATGACAATATGTAGTCACAATATACAAAGTCACATTTATCCTTTAAGAATTACAAGTCTTTCTATCCGTGGATCCCTCTCACAGAGAGAATGTTAATAATGTAAATGCCATCTTGACGATTTATTCTCATAATAAACAAATACAGTACTTATGTACTGTATGTTGAATGTATATATTCGTCCGAGTTTTATTCAGTTTTTTCTTAATGCATCGCCAAAATGTATATGATCGGGAAAAATTATCGGGAATGATTGGATCGGGAGCAAAAAAAAAGCAATCAGATCGGGAAATATCGGGATCGGCAAATACTCAAACTAAAACGATCGGGTTCAGATCGGGAGCAAAAAAACATGATCGGAACAACCCTAGTTTTATGTGATTATTTTTTTCATCTGCTAGTATGGCTAACAATATTTTCCATTTGGCAATCTGAACCTTTCCCGTGTTTTGTTATTTGTCCTTTATTGCAGTTCTCAGCGTTTGAGTTTGACCTTTTATACGATTACAAGAAAAATGACATTGAGAGCCATGACTTTTGTTCTGTGTGCCATTTGAACTTGCCACTTTCCATTCCAAAGCAGTCGTCTATCCATCTAATCACAATAGTAGTCGCATTAGGCAGGTGGTGCTTCGCCTGCTAATCTAATGTTTGCTGAATATTTTAATGTTTCTCAACCAAGACCTTCAGGGTAATGTTACTCCCAGATTAAATTCTCGTCAGATACACATTGAACACCTGCAGAGGGGGGTCTTTTGCACACCTCATGCAATGTAACTGAGCATCTCCGGTGAGATCGTGGACAGAAAAGCAATGATTTCGAGTATTGACTCCAATGTGAATTAAAGGTGTGTGGCTGAAGTGGTATCATTTACCATATTTTTGGGACTATAAATCGCACCTTAGTGTAAGTAAATTAAAGGTAAAGTTAATTTTGGGGGGAAATTTATTTAATAAAATCCAACACCAAGACGAGACATGTCATTTTGAAAGCCAATTAAGTTAAAAAAAAATAGAGAACAACAGGCTGAATAAGTATACGGTATGCTAACGTTACATGACGCATAAACAACGAACTGAGAACGCATAGGCGGAGTTTGACTTTTGGGCCACGGGTGGCACAACATGTTGATGACCCCAAAACGCAGTGTCAGCAATAAAATTAACTTACAAGAATATTTATAATAATAAGTTGAAAATGAGCGTTTTTTTGTTTCCCATCATTCTTGAGGGGAATTCTATATCAGGCTGCTTAGGACAGCTATACTTTTCGCCAAGATCGTCATCCGTTGAATATGGTACGCCCGCCGGTGTCGTGCCAATGTAGTTACCCCAGTCAAAAATTGTATCCCCTGGGCGGAGCCATTCATTTATTCATTCATTCATTTTCCATGCCGCTTTTTCCTCACGAGGGTCGCGGAGGTGCTGGAGCCTATCCCAGCCAACTATGGGCAGTATGGGCGGAGCCATATGGAGGTATATTTGTGTCTTCATTATTTGATTTAAAAAAATGTGTTTGAATGCAAAAATAAATTTGAAACTCGAAAAAATTCATTTGAAAGCTATTTTTCTTTGAATTTTGGGGGGGATTAAAGTCTTTTTTTTTTTTTATTGAAGCAACTGATTGAAGTAATGTTGTTTTGCGTTAGGGTCACATTTTGGCTAGGATATTTGTGTCTTTATAATTCAATCCAAAAATAAGTTTCAGACAAAAAATATATATTTTCAAACGAAAAATCACTTTAAAAAAATTTTTTTTTCAATCATAGAAAAAAAGTTTTTGAATGGGAAAAAAATACTTGACACTCAAATATTTGCATTTGAACACATTTAATTTTTAATTTAAAAACTTTTCTTTGATTTTAGCAATCCTTTTGTGTAGGGGCCATATTATGAGTAGGACATTGGTGTCTAAGTCATTAAATCCCCCAAAAAGTTGCTTCAGTCAAAAAATATACTTTTTTTTTCAAACAAAAGTAAAAATCATTTGAAAAATAAAACTGCCCTCTCCGATTTTTTTCTTTTTTTAAATAATATGCAAAGCAAATGACCGTCTAAGGTGCTAGTCACATGATCTGTTCAAAAAATTATTTTGACCCATTATAAAGATATCATATCGTTCTTGGTCATTTACTAATTTTTGTTGTTTCCTTTAATGCTTTACAACTTATATATATATATATTAGGGCTGTTAAACAATTAAAACTTTTAATCGAGTTAATCACAGCTTAAAAATTAATTAATCGTAATTAATCTTAATTCAAACCATCTATAAAATATGCCATATTTTTCTGTAAGTTATTGTTGGAATGGAAAGATAAGAAACAAGACGGATATATACATTCAACATACTGTACATAAGTACTGTATTTGTTTATTATAACAATAAATCAACAAGATGGCATTAACATTAACATTCTGCTAAAGCGATCCATGGATATAAAGACTTGTAGTTCTTAAAAGATAAATGTTAGTACAAGTTATAGAAATTTTATATTAAAACCCCTGTTAATGTTTTCGTTTTAATAAAATTTGTAAAATTTTCAATCAAAAAACAGACTAGTAGCTCGCCATTGTTGATGTCAACCCATAAAATCAGTCGCACCAAAGCGCCAGCAGAGGGAGACAAAAAACACAAGTAACAAGTGGACGTGACACTGCTGTCATTTTAATCTGTTTGAGCGGGGCATGTGCGTCAATTGCATCAAATATTTTAACGTGTGAATTTTTAAAATTAATTAATGCCCGTTAACGCGATATTTTGACAGCCCTTTTATATATATATATATATATATATATATATATATATATATATATATATATATATATATATATATATATATATATATATATATATATATAGGAAAGTCAATTACATGCAATGACACTTTTCGCCCCTTAAGGGGATCCTGCCCCCCTGGCCCACCCTTAAACTTAGATCGTGCCCGGTATGTTAATGCAGCATAGCTATTTAAGAGTTATTCAGATAACTATAGCATAAATAAACATGCTAAGAAATTTACCAAACCATCAGTTTTACTCCAGATCACTAAATCGAATGAAATCTTCATCCTCTGTGTCACTTTTAACAACTCCGCCAACTCTGGAGTTAGAAGGTGCGGCGCTTAAGTACCAATAATTAGTAACAATAATCAGTTATAAGAAAACAAAATAACATTCGAAAAGGAGTGACAAACTTATTTACTCCCAACCCTTATCTTTAAGTTCTGACGTATCGGCTTCCATCCAAGCATTTAAAAATATACACATAACCTAACATACGCTGCTGGGCAAAAGTATTGGCACCCCTGCAATTCTGTCAGGTAATGTCCAATTTCTTCCAGAAAATGATTGCATTTACAAATGCTTTGGTAGTAATATCTTCATTGATTTTGCTTGCAATGAAAAAACACAAAAGAGAATGGGGGGAAAAAATTATCATATTACACAAAACTCCAAAAATACGTCGGACAAAAGTATTGGCACCCTTTGAAAAATCATGTGATGCTTCTCTAATTTGTGTACTTAACAGCACCTGTTACTTGTCACATAACAGGTGGTGGCAATAACTAAATCACACTTGCAGCCAGTTAAAATGGATTAAAGTTGAGCCAACCACTGTCCTGTGTCCTTTTGGGTACCACATTTGCATGGAGAAAAGAAAGAAGCCCAAAGAACTGTTTGAGGACTTGAGAAGCAAAATTGTGAGGAAGCATGGGCAATCTGAAGGCTACAAGTCCATCTCCAAAGACCTGAATGTTCCTGTGTCTACCGTGCGCAGTGTCATCAATAAGTGTAAACCACACGGCATTGTGACTAACCTCCCTAGTCGTTGGACTTTACTTAAACAAATTTCATGCAGTTTGTCTGTTATTTGTTAGTTTTAGGGCTCCGGAATGGCAAAGCTAAGGCAAGTCAATTTTGGTTGAAATCAACTCCATCGACTAATTAAACCCCCATTAACTCAAAGATTAAGCCTTATATTTTAAAAATCCTACTGATGAAAATAAAAACAAATATCCTAGATACAGAAATAAACTCACGCATATTTTAAGGAAAAGCAAATGTAGCTATTATACAGAACATATTAGTGCAGCCCAAGGTGACTCTAAAAAAACTTGGGCAGTTTTAAATAAAGTCATAAACAAAGGCCAGAAGTCACCAGTGCTACCCGATTCTTTGGATGGCAACATTTCTCTATTGGCTAACAACTTAAATGACCACTTAATTTCCATAGGTGAGGAACTTGCAAACAAAATCAGACCCCCTGTAGGTTTATTTTACAAACACTATCTTTCTGGCAATTATTTAAACTCATTTTTCTTTAGAGCTACAGATGTTACTGAACTCCGTACAATTATTAAAAACCTGAGAAGTTCTCATACAGCAGCAGCAAATGAAATAAGCAGTAAGATCATGATTCCCATTGCCCATATAATTGCAAAACCACTTGTGTATTGCATTAATTTGTCCCTACTTCATGGCGTAGTAACAAAACAGACCAAAATTGCCAGAATCACTCCAGTGTACAAATCTGGAGATAAAAATAACATGAACAACTACCGCCCAATTGCCGTTCTACCAACTCTCTCCAAGGTACTAGAAAGAGTCGTATACAATAGACTAAGCGAATACCTAGACAAGTTTCACATTCTAAACAGTTCACAATATGGCTTCAGAAAGAAGAATTCAACGTGCATGGCCATTCTAGATCTTGTTGAAAAAATGAATGATGCCTTTGAGCAAGGCAAGTGTGGAGTTGGCATTTTTATGGATTTATCTAAGGCTTTTGACACTATTGACCATAATATTTTACTGGATAAGATACATCATTATGGTATTCGGGGAATAGCATACAACTGGTTCAAAAGTTACTTATTCAGTCGACAACAATATGTAAGTGTTAACAATCACGTTTCACAAACAAAGGAAATAAAACCTGGAGTCCCCCAGGGATCAATTTTGGGCCCACTACTTTTTCTTATTTACATTAATGACCTTGTTAATTCTTCTGACATACTACACATGATTTTGTTTGCTGATGATAACAACTTGTTTCTTTCACATAAAAACCCATTAGACCTATAGCATATTTTAAATGCAGAGTTAATAAAGATAGATAGCTGGCTCAGGTGCAACAAACTTTCCCTCAACATCAACAAAACCAATTACATAGTATTTAGATCAAACAAGAAAGCAGTTGACACAAACAGGATTTGTCTGAAAGTAAACGACACCAATTTATTACAAGTTGATTCCACAAAGTTCCTGGGAGTCTTCATTGATAAGTCTCTCAACTTCAAATGCCATATAGAACACCTTATATCTACACTATCCAAATATGTTGGATTATTCTTCAAAATAAGACACCATCTCCCTTTTACCGCAATTCTCACCTTGTACAAAACCTTGTTTGAGCCCCATATCAACTACTGTAACATCATATGGTGCAACACGTTCCCCAGTCACCTAAAGAAATTAGAAACTCTACAAAACAAGATGGTACGGGCCATGTCCTGGGCTTGTTTCAATGCTCCCACCGACTCCTTGTTTTATAGTTTACACCTTCTCCGACTCACTGATTTAAACACATTTCATAACGCATGTACAATGTTCCAAATTGTAAATAATATGAATAGCAGACTGTCTGAGCTCATTCCAGTCTCGAGTCCTCTCCATACTCATAACACCAGAAACAAAGAACTCATCATTGGAAAAAAGAGAAGACTTGTTAGCACCAGCCACAGCATTGCAACTAGAGGCCCCCAAATTTGGAATGAGCTCTTCATTCGCGAAGCCAAGCCGAGAGAGTTACTTTGATAATAAAGTAATCAGTAAAGTAACTAGATTACTTTTTTGAGGTGTAATCAGTAATCAGTAATTAAATTACTTTTTTAAGTAATCTGTGACAACACTGCATGTAACATTATCATACTGTACACTTATTCAGCATGTTGTTCTCTATTGACTGACTTTAAGTTGGCTGGTCAAGAATTAAAGTCCTGCAGTCAGGTGAAATATCTCGGCCATTTGATCACCGACACGCTGACAGACAATGAGGACATATTTCGCCAGTGCCGTTCGTTATATGTCCAAGCTAATATCCTTTCCCGTAAATTTGGTCACTGCTCGGATGAGGTCAAGGTGGCCCTTTTTAAGGCTTATTGTACACCACTCTACACTGCGCATCTGTGGTCTAATTATAACAAAGGACATTTCCAGAGACTACAAGTGGCATATAATGATTCACTAAGAATTTTGTTAAAAAGGCCCAGATGGACCAGTGCTTCAGCAATGTTTGTAGCAGCTCGGGTGAATACCCTCCAGTCTGTTATAAGGATATACATGTTTAAATTTATCAGTCGTCTGAATGGTTCAGAAAATGTGATTGTGTTGGGCCTGACCAACATTTTGTACAGCTTTACACGCTACTTGTCTCGGTTTTGGAAGCACTGGTATACGTGCCTTTTAAATGTGGGTCGTTAGGAGACCCAGTGCTGTGTTATTGTTTTACCATTTCTTTATTTTATTTTGTCTTTTAATCTATTGTTGTGTTGTGTTGTTGGACCTTGAGTCTGTTAATAAAAATCTATCTATCTATCTATCTATTGTATTTTTATTTTAAATTGCCTTTCAGGATGACATATTTGTTCTATTTGATGGATTTTATCAAGTAAATTTCCCCCAAAAATGTGACTTATACTCCGGTGCGACTTATATATTTTTTTCCTATTCGTTGGGCATTTTTATGGCTGGTGCGACTTATACTCAGGTGCGACTTATAGTCCAAAAAATACAGTATGTAACCTTAGTTATACAAAGCTTTAGTACACATTAAATAGATTCCCATCTCAAATAATTATACGATGCATTCGATGCGCGTGTGTCTTGTGGCTCACCTATGTAAAAGTTAGTGGCTGTCCTCATCTGCCTGTGCTTGGAGATGACGTATATGACCAGAGAGTTGCCCACCAAGCCCACCAGCATGATGAGGGAGAAGAAAAGTGGCACCAACCAGGCATCTGTAAGAAACGGGTGCTGATCGCCGTCTTCCTCCTCTGCCACTTCCCACCGTTGCCTCTGCTCCCTCTCGCTGGAGTCGTTTCCCCCGTGAGAGAAGTTTGCCTCGGAGCTGTTCATCCAAAAGCTCGGCTCTGTGGAGTTCCTCTCCAAGGAAGAGGAGAGGTGCATTATTGAAATGAAGATGGTGAAAAGTGAAAAAACAAGTGGGGAGAAATAGAAGGTGTGCGCAGACAGAGAGAGGACGGAAATCTCAATCAAGTTCCTGAGAAGATCGATTTTTAAAAACATGGCGCTCCTCCCATTCATGCCGTGTGATCCATGCCGTTTCTGTAAAAGTTCATATTTGATCAAAAGTGTGTCTGGAAAAATAAAAGCGAGAGAAGATGGGACTACACCAGGTGTCATCCATCAGACAGGAGCAGTGAGAGCATCCTCAGTTACTGAGGCAAAGGCAGTCCTGCCTGGTGGCTTTATAGTTGGAGCAAAGGAGGCACATGCACGCACACACACAGCCAGATTGAATGCATGTGCTGCAAGACTGCAGGATAAATAGTCGATAGCTGGGTCTCCATAGCAACATTATCCATCATCCCGTCCGTGGGGGGGGGGGGGGGGGGGGGAATCACCCATAAGACCCCATCTATCATGGAAAAAAACTGCTGGGATTGCAAAAAAAATGTATTTTCCAACAGTCAAATGTGACACCGTTTTGACCAATAAGAGCGAGCATATCTAGAGTCACTTTTAATTTTTTTTCTTCGTTGTATCACACCTGTGATGGAAACGTCATTCTGATAATTGAAGCCTGACGGTTTCAGATGTGTTCAGTACTTGATTTTCTATCAGTTTACTATTCGTTCATTCAAAATCTTATTTAATTCAATTCAATTTTATTTGTATAGCCCTATATCACAACAAGGTTGTCTCAAAGGGCTTTGCAGAGACAATATGATACACAGTCAGAAACAGCAGATGAAATAAATAAAATTCAAGCCCTGGGCATCCCCCATCTTTAGACCCTACATGTCGGCAAGGAAAAGTCCAAAAACTCTTTGGAAAAAATGAGAAACCTTGGGGAGTACCACAGTCAGGAGAGATCCACTCCCAGGACGGATAGACAAGATGCACTAAGACTGCTAATGGGAATTAGCAGACGGAGTTACAGTTTGTGAAGATGCACTAGAGTAAGGGAACAAGAAGAGGTCCATCTAGCCAGATGAGACCTGAGGGAGGGCGGGGCGTACGAGGACATCCATCCAGCCAGGGGTCCGGATAATCGGGAGGCTGCGGCTGAAAAATAGCCCCTCCCCAGAGGGGAGGGGGGAAAGGGGATACCGGGTGACTAGTGATGAAGAGACTAGTCAACTAGATATTAAAATTAGAAAATAGAAATAAATTAAGACAAGTGGTAGGTAGAGTGAGAAAAAGGAGATGGGACTCAGTTGCTGTATTTCCCCCACCATTATAGCTTCTAGTGCAGCTTAGGCTGTACTGTGAGTCTAGTCCAATTTTAAGTAGCCTGACCATAAGCTTTGTCGATTAGGAACGTTTTTAGTCTAATCTTAAATGTACAGACTGTCTCAGCTTCTTTAATACTAGCTGGTAGCTGATTCCATAAAACAGGAGCTTGTTAGCTAAAGGCTCTAGCTCCTACTGTACTTTTAGAAACCCTGGGAACTACCAGTAGACCTGCATTCTGAGAACAGAGTGTTCTGTTGGGGCGGTATGGAACCAGAGGATCGGTGAGACAAGATGGCCCAATTTAGAATCCAAAATTGGACTTTAACATTTTATTTATTTATGGCGGAAAACACTCAGGTGACTCGAAGTTCCGCTTTGAGACCCCCAATTTGGCCAAATTTCAAAATTGTCCAATTTACATGTGTGATACATCATTGGAAAGCTTAAAATCTCAATTTTTCTGGGGGAAGGAATTTTGAACAGGAGGGCTTTTTTTTTTTTTTTTTTTTTTTTTTTTTTAATATTCTTTAAACAGCAAAACCCTATATGGAGGTGAGAGCACATGAGAGCGGAATTACAGACGCCATGACTTTAACGAGATATTATCGCGTACTTACCTTGTTTCGATACAAAAACTCCATGTCACATGTATCACTGAGTGTCAAGACACAGCTGTGAATGGCCACAGCCGGATTTTTGGGGGGATTTTATGGGTGAAAAATGGTAATATAACAAGTGTTGCGATGCAGAAATCGCATACATCAAGGAGTGGTCGAGATTAGGGCTGCAGCTATCGAATATTTTAGTAATCGAGTAATCGACTGAAAATTCTATCGATTAATCGAGTAATCGGATAAAACAAATATATTTTTAGGTGAAGAGCAATTATAAATATACATGAGAAAACAAGACATTTCATCTAATTTTGAACCATTTTCAGTCAATCAATGTCTTTATTTTCGATGTATATTGTTGAAAACAGCCAACAATTGCATCTCAGATGGAACTAGAACTAAAAAAAAAGAAAAAAAAAAAAAAAGACTAATTCACTGCTTTCACTCAAAAAACTTTAGATCTTATTACAAAAAAAATTATATATATCTTACCTAAAAATGCCGTTATGCTTGATAACACACATCACTTAAAAGTTTGGATTTTTTCCCACGTCTTTCAATTGAATTTCTCTTTGTGTCAAGCCATTTTTAAGTTCTAGTTAAGTTTTAAGTTAGTCTAAACTGCAAGTCTTGATAGGATTTTGAGTTTTTGCAGTGTTCAAAATAAATGTGTGATACAGGCTGTATTGGAGCACATTAGCACCAGTGCTACTTGGTGTTTTATCCAGCAATGACTACTGAGCTAAAATTGATAGTTAGCATGATTAAGTTTTTTTTTTTACACCCTCATCACTCCACAATGCTATGTTATGTTAAAGCCTGTATGTAAGACACGTTAGCCAAGCATCAACAGTGGTCATAATTAATAGAAACCTAGCCCTCCGCAGGGCTAACGTTACTTCAGAACAGTAACGTTAATCTTATTTATTAGCGCTTAGCGCTCTTTATTAGCGCTTAGCGCTGTACTGCTTTAAGATGGCGGCTGTTCACTAAAGCTGCCCAGACGCGGCCGAGTCTGTCATTTAGCATCTAGTTCAACATACATGTGATCTCTATGAGACGCATGAGACGCTACCTGTACCAACGTAGCATCGTGCGGGCTAGTATTTAGCAACGTCGGCGTCGTTTGTGGCGGCTGTCGGCTGCAGTAAGTTTTTTTTTTTTCCCCTTCTTCCTCTCCGCACGTGACAGTGCGTTGTCCCGCATTAAAAGTGGTCCGAGCAAAACGTGATGCTTAGAGCTGTCAAAATAAACGATTACTCGAGGTGAATAAAATTACTCGGATCAGTTTTTAAACTCGAGTTACTCGAGTTGCTCGAGTACTCGTTTCAGCTCTAGTCGAGATGTTCTTTTTCATAAATTTACCCTTTTAAACGTTTTTTTTTTTTTTTTTCCAATTTTTCTTCGTTTGGATCGATTATTTATCATCTAACATATCGGAGAAAATGCGACAGTAACAAAAAAAAAAATTAAGCGATAGTTATGTGGTAGATATCCATGACTTTTTTTTACAGACGCCATTTTTTTCATTATGACGTCATTTGTTTAAAAGTCTAAAATATGCGAGTGAATAATTTTTTAAAGGGTTTTTTTTTTCTAAACAAAATATTACACATCAATTAATGATTCTAAGCTAAAAATGACAGACATTTTGACTAATAAATATAATTAATTACCTTCGTTTTATGGCTGGGTTGAAACAAAAGCAGTTGCGCGACGTCTGTAAACGGGGCTTCCAGGGTAAAACGGACAAATTAAAAATAGTTAGGTGGCTTAATGCGCCATGAATCTGCTATGGCAGCATATAAATATATTGTTCTATCAAACACAGCAGTTGTTTTGACTTAAAGTAGAGCAGTTTCTTTTAAAGAGGAGTGCAAGAGCAGAAACTGCTTTTTCAGTGTTGTCAATGTTTTCCGCCATATAGTATATGATCTCTATTCAGGAGTTACACCAGGTGTCCATAGCACACAAACCAACAGAAAAATGACATAAGAAAATGCAGGAACAGAAACTAATAAAGAAAACATTAAAAGGGTACAAACTATCTGTGTGCAACAAACAGGCTTTTACGCCATTGGCGCCACATGCTTGACCTGAATTAGTAACTATCTGTAGGGTCCGTTATTTTCATTAAAATACTATTTTCGGACTCACTTAATCGACACATGAACTTATACATCACATTTCTTAATAGTGCTTTAAAGGTGGGTAACCCAGAACTGACAAATAATTGGCTGGAACTATGCAATCTAGGCACACGTAATAACAGCTTCAAAGCATCATTATAGGCTACATTTAGCCTCTGCATGGACTTAGCTGGACCTGCTCACCTGCTCCACAGGTGAGCGGTGTAAAAGGGTGTGCAATATACAGTGAGGAGCAGAAGTATTTGCACCCCTTTGATTTTGCAAGTTCACCGACCCATTATTGTCACCTGTGCACCCCACAGTCAGTCATAATCCAACTGCTACAATGGGCAAGACCAGAGAGCTTTCGAAAGACACTAGAGAAAAAAATGTTGATTTCCACAAAGCTGGAATAGGCTATGGAACCATTGGAAAGCAGCTTGGTGAGAATACAGTGCCTTGCAAAAGTATTCGGCCCCCTTGAACCTTGCAACCTTTCGCCACATTTCAGGCTTCAAACATAAAGATATAAAATTTTAATTTTTTGTCAAGAATCAACAACAAGTGGGACACAATCGTGAAGTGGAACAAAATTTATTGGATAATTTAAACTTTTTTAACAAATAAAAAACTGAAAAGTGGGGCGTGCAATATTATTCGGCCCCCTTGCGTTAATACTCTGTAGCGCCACCTTTTGCTCCAATTACAGCTGCAAGTCGCTTGGGGTATGTTTCTATCAGTTTTGCACATCGAGAGATAGACATTCTTGCCCATTCTTCTTTGCAAAACAGCTCGAGCTCATTGAGGTTGGATGGAGAGTGTTTGTGAACAGCAGTCTTCAGCTCTTTCCACAGATTCTCGATTGGATTCAGGTCTGGACTTTGACTTGGCCATTCTAACACCTGGATACGTTTATTTTTGAACCATTCCATTGTAAATTTGGCTTTATGTTTTGGATCATTGTCCTGTTGGAAGATAAATCTCCGTCCCAGTCTCAGGTCTTGTGCAGATACCAACAGGTTTTCTTCCAGAATGTTCCTGTATTTGGCTGCATCCATCTTCCCGTCAATTTTAACCATCTTCCCTGTTGAATAAAAGCAGGTCCAAACCATGATGCTGCCACCACCATGTTTTACAGTGGGGATGGTGTGTTCAGGGTGATGAGCTGTGTTGCTTTTACGCCAAACATATCGTTTTGCATTGTGGCCAAAAAGTTCAATTTTGGTTTCATCCGACCAGAGCACCTTCTTCCACATGTTTGGTGTGTCTCCCAGGTGGCTTGTGGCAAACTTTAAACAAGACTTTTTATGGATATCTTTGAGAAATGGCTTTCTTCTTGCCACTCTTCCATAAAGGCCAGATTTGTGCAGTGTACGACTGATTGTTGTCCTATGGACAGACTCTCCCACCTCAGCTGTAGATCTCTGCAGTTCATCCAGAGTGATCATGGGCCTCTTGGCTGCATCTCTGATCAGTTTTCTCCTTGTTTGAGAAGAAAGTTTGGAAGGACGGCCGGGTCTTGGTAGATTTGCAGTGGTCTGATGCTCCTTCCATTTCAATATGATGGCTTGCACAGTGCTCCTTGAGATGTTTAAAGCTTGGGAAATCTTTTTGTATCCAAATCCGGCTTTAAACTTCTCCACAACAGTATCTCAGACCTGCCTGGTGTGTTCCTTGGTTTTTATAATGCTCTCTGCACTTTAAACAGAACCCTGAGACTATTACAGAGCAGGTGCATTTATACGGAGACTTGATTACACACAGGTGGATTCTATTTATCATCATCGGTCATTTAGGACAACATTGGATCATTCAGAGATCCTCACTGAACTTCTGGAGTGAGTTTGCTGCACTGAAAGTAAAGGGGCCGAATAATATTGCACGCCCCACTTTTCAGTTTTTTATTTGTTAAAAAAGTTTAAATTATCCAATAAATGTTGTTCCACTTCACAATTGTATCCCAGTTGTTGTTGATTCTTGACAAAAAAATTAAATTTCATATCTTTATGTTTGAAGCCTGAAATGTGGCGAAAGGTTGCAAGATTCAAGGGGGCCGAATACTTTTGCAAGGCACTGTAAATCAACGATTGCAGCAATTGTTAAAGAATGGAAAAGGCTAAACATGACTGATAATCTACCTCAGACTGGGGCTCCATGTAAAATCTCTCCTCGTGAGGTACCACTCATGATGAGAAAGGTGAGGGCTCAGCCTACCATACCTGTCAACCCGAGGCCATTGGCAATCTTACAAATAGTGACGTATGCCCTTGCAAATTGATGACAAATTTTATAACGTTTTATATAGCGTGCAATATGAAACAAAAATCAAACTCAATTTTTAAAATAATATGAAGTTATTGGTAATATTGACACATATAACCGGGTGCGATCAAAGAACAATCAATATCTTCAGCTACATCATGATTACTAAAATTTAACAGTGACTTTTGTTATGAATGTCTGTAGCACTTTTGGCAATTTCTATCATGTCTTTTGATGGCTGCACTTCAGCTCGGAATTCAGTTTGACTTGAAGGTAGTTCGTTAGTATGTCCAATTATAAAGTTAAAAGGTCAATTGATAAAATTAGCTTTCCGATGCAATCTTTGAGCCAGGGAACATTTCTTTTGCTTTTTCTGAGAAGAGATCAGCAATAGTTGCAGGCAAATTGTGTTCAGCAACTAACTGGCAGAATAAAACCACTTTTCATTCTACAGACTGCATCTTTATGACCAGTGTTGTTAATGTTACTTGAAAAAAATAATTAATTACAGTTAAAAATTACTTCTCACAAAAAGTAATTGAGTTAGTAACTCAGTTACCTGATGTAAGAGTAATTAGTTAATTGGCAAAGTAAATGGTGTTATCTTTCATATTTTTGTTTTTTTTTTTTTCCCATTTTTATGTTTTTTTTGTTTTTGTTTTGTTTTTTCAAAAAAAAACAAAAAAAAAAGAAAGAAAAAAAACATTGTAACTTTTGCTCTGTTTGGAAGTACCCTAATTTTCGGACTATAAGCCGCTACTTTTTTACCTCATTTTGAATCCTGCGGCTTATAGTCCAGTGTGGCTTATTTGTTGATTTATTTGGGTTAATAGTTAACACTTTATTTGCCAGTGGCATCATAAGACTGTCATAAGAACATCATAATTATGACATTACACTATCATGGGCATTACTGAATGCTTATGACAGATGTCAATATGTGTCGTCACTAAATCCATTTATGTCCAGCTCAGATCTTTTACGTCCATTCAAAAGTGAGATAATTTGCTGGATGACACTAACTGACATCTATTATAAGCATTCATTAATGCTTATGACAGTGTCATGTAATAATTATGACTGTCTTATGACAGTATTATGGCACCACTATCCAAGAAAATGTTACCAAATACCATAACTAGCATTTAATGAAACAACTGTAACAGTAACTGAAGAAATAATTAGCACAGAACATGACTGTTATTTACATCTGTAGCGCCGCCATGCATGCTAGGAGGAATGTTGGATGACGACAGTGTTGACAGCAGGTGGTAGCAGAGGTTGACTGTCAACCCCAAGGGAGCAGTGATGGCCAAATGAAGCTTTTAGTGACAATAAGGCTTTGCAGCTAATTGGTTCGAAGCTTAATGGTGGGTTATTTGGTCTCATGACAGTCTAACGGTGCCATTGTCAAATGAAGTGTTACCAGTTAATATCTTTTGGTGTAAATATCCCATAATACAATGAGGACAACTGCGGGTTATAGTCCAGTGCGGCTTATCTATGAGCAAATGCCGTTTTCATGTCAAATTTGGTGGCTGGCGGCTTATAGTCAGGGGCACCTTATAGTCCAGAAATTACGGTAATTTAATGTTGTGAATCATCCTTTAAAGTTGTTAAAATTGCTCCCTATTTTGTATTAATTCCCTTACGTCTACTTTCGGCATGTGAAAGTTTTTAAACTGTTTCATCATTTAAAGATAGATTCAAATCAAGATTTTGCCGATTTAGGAGTATTTTAGATAAAAAGTTACTTAGGTTCGCTAGGAAGGTTCACTACAACAGAGCCTTTCTGAGAAGTCTACTGCTTTAAGACGGCGGTTGTTTACTAACGCCGCCGAGTCTGTCATTTTGCATCTAGTTCTATATGCATATGATATCTAGTGTAGTATCAAGTGGGCGTAGATTGTAGGCTGTCGGCTACAGTAAGAAAATATTGGAGCCACCTAGCCTAGCATCGCGTTTGCAACAGCGTCACAACACTCTTTCCTTCCCACTCCCGGCTCTTCCTTCTCCGTGTCTCTGACTTTTCTCGCGTCATTCAACCAACGTAGTAATGCATAGTAAAGCACTCGTTGCCGAAACGGTGACAAAATCTGGAGAAAAAAACCCGTAATGCACGAAAAACGTACAGATTTTGAATGTACCGCGTACACATTTAGAAATTAGTGCCGAAACCGTACAACTTGACAGGTGTGGCCTAGAACTAAAAGGCAGGAGCTGGTCAATGACAGTTTCAAAGGCTACTATCAGTTAGAGCTGGGCAGTTTACTGAAAATTTACCGTTACTGAGATGGTTCACGATGACCGACGTAAGTTTGACCATGTCGGAGAATTTATTTTTTAAATAAAACAAAAAAACTTAAGTCTTTTCAGCTCGCTTTGACTATGTGTAGTTCGGCTATGCTCATTCCCCTTTAAGAAAGCAGCCAGTGTGCTTACGTGTGAAGTCATGTGGCTATCAGGAAATCAAACATACAGAACCCTGGTATGCTAACGCCAACGGCTAACGCTACAAGTGAACGTGATGGAGTCGGATAATAGGGAAACGGCTACTGGCAGCCAGGCCAAAGGCATTTTGAGTATAGCATTAGTCGACGCTAATAGTCTGGTGTCGGTGCCAAGAATGAACTCGACGTCAGATGTCTGAAAAATTTTGGATTTGAGAAGGACGACGAACCATTGGGCCCTACATCAGTTTGACGGTCCATTTCATAGACAACATGTGGAAGCTGCTGAATGCAGCCTATTTTTCAGATAACCACACGGGTGAAATGATCGCTCAGGCCCTGAAAAAAATGCTCTCTGCGTGGGACTTGAAATCGCCACCACCACCTGTGACAGCGGCTCTAACCTTGTCGAACCTTGTCGAAGGGCGTTTTTCCCTTCTTTGAAAAACACGCACAAATCCAGCATCCCTGACAAAAACATGAAGTATAATAACTGTCAAAGGCTTGCTACTGTGCAGCAGGGGAAAAAAAAAAAAAAAGAGTCAACAACTTCCAGGTCGCAACACATTGAAAATGACTGGGGCTGTCAAAATTATCGCGTTAACGGGCGGTAATTAATTTTTTAAAAATTAATCACGTTAAAATATTTGACGCAATTAACGCACATGCCCCGCTCAAACATTAAAATGACAGCACAGTGAAATGTGTTCTTGTTGTGTTTTTCGGAGTTTTATCGCCCCCTGCTGGCGCTTGGGTGCGACTGATTTTATAGGCTTCAGCACCCATGAGCAATTGAGCATTGTGTAAGTAATTATTGGCATCAACAATGGCGGGCTACTTGTTTATTTTTTGATTGAAAATTTTTATTAAAACGAAAACATTAAGAGGGTTTTTAATTAGGGCTGTCAAAATTATCGCGTTAACGGGCGGTAATTAATTTTTTTAATTAATCACGTTAAAATATTTGACGCAATTAACGCACTTGGCCCAGCTCAGACAGATTTAAATGACAGAAGAGTGAAAGGCCCACTTGTTAATTGTGTTTTGCGGAGTTTTGCTGCCCTCTGCTGGCGCTTGGGTGCGACTGATTTTATAGGCTTCAGCGCCCAGGAACATTGTGTAAGTAATTATTGAAATCAACAATGGCCGGCTACTAGTTTATTTTTTGATTGAAAATTTTACAAATTTTATTAAAACGAAAACATTAAGAGGGGTTTTAATATAAAATTTCTATAACTTGTACTAACATTTTTCCTTTAAGAACTACAAGTCTTTCTATCCATGGATCGCTTTAACAGAAAGTTAATAATGTTAATGCCATCTTGTTGATTTATTGTTATAATAAACAAATACAGTCCTTATGTACCGCATGTTGAATATATATATCCATCTTGTGTCTTATCGTTCCATTCCAACGATAATTTACAGAAAAATATGGCATATAATATTGATGGTTTGAATTGCGATTAATTGCGATTAATTGCGATTAATTACGATTAATTAACTTTAAGCTGTAATTAACTCGATTAAAACTTATAATCATTTGACAGCCCTAGTTTTAATATAACATTTCTATAACTTGTGCTAACATTTATCTTTTAAGAACTACAAGTCTTTCTATTCATGCATCGCTTTAACAGAAGGTTAATAATGGTAATGCCATCTTGTTGATTTATTGTTATAATAAACAAATACAGTACTTATGTACCGTATGTTGAATGTATATATCCATCTTGTGCCTCATCTTTCCATTCCAACAATAATTTACAGAAAAATATGGCATATTTTAGGTGGTTATAATTGTGATTAATTGCGATTAATTACGATTAATTAATTTTTAAGCTGTAATTTACTCGATTAAAAATTTTAATCGTTTGACACCCTTAAAAATGACACAAACCAAAAATGAATCGAGCAAAAGTACCATGATACTTCCCTTTTTCTCATAGTCTATTTTTAAGTTCGATTTTGGATTCAAAAACAGATACGGAATGAACGAAAGACACACTGATAATTTTTTGATACTCTGCATCCCAGAATGTATTTTGACAATGGCGATAGACGTTCAATTCATTCATTGCTAGCTGGCTCCTTCCAGTTCCAAAGAATTGAAAGACTATCACTTTCATTTGCAAAGAAACAGTTAATCCACTACCTAATTATTTCAATATTAGTTATATAAGCTGACCTAAAGTTCCATGTGTGTACTACATCAATAGTTTGTCCAAACGATAGTTTTTGTTCAAACGACTTTGAATGATACAATACTCAACTTGTCATAAAAAGGCTGTATTTAATGGGAACACTTGAGTGGTGACAACCTATTGTAGACCAGATAATTGAGGGTGAAGAGGACCCTCTTGTTCCATTAGGTGGGAGTTTCCAAAAGCTGCTACCAACAAGCACTCGTCCATTACTTTGACAGGCCAGAACAAAAACTACTCCACAGCCTTAAATTATGTAGCATTGGTTTTAAATTACATAAATCAAGTACAGAAACAGCTCGATCTTCTCTTTAGTGCGCGTCACTTTGATTGAGTTTGAGAGTGTTTAATGGGAATATACAGAGTTCAGAATTGTGTGACCTGCACTTTAGAGGTATTGAACATTGTGAGACTTCTTTTGTTTGGCTCACACTATAGTCTAGACTGGATTCAGACTAGAGCAGTGGTTCTTATACATTTTACAGTACAACATGACATTTACCTCAATTAATCTTTCACATGCCACTCGAGGGAGTCTGTGTACCTCTGGTGCAGTGGCGGATGCTGGTCTTTCAATAAGGGGAAGCTCCAAATTGGTCCGCCTGTAAGTGCTTTGTGACTGTGGAGGGGATCAGCATCACCTGCTGCTTGGTAGAGAAAAAAACTAGAGTGCCAGAAGTCAAGTCTCCAAACACAAGCAGCTACAATAGAAAAAAAATCACCAGAAATAAGCTGTTTTTTTTGCTAGTCGTATTTAACAAATCAAATGTCGCTAGGATGATAATAAATCATAAGTCTCTGGTTCATCTCAGAACAACGGCATGAAAATTGTAAAATGCCTCCAGCAGATGTTAATACGACAAGATCACTGGTTCGCTCATTTAGCTGTCAATCAAAAAGGGATTCAGCCCCTGGCCTCAGATAGATCATCCAATTATGCAGAGCAGCAGAGTATCCGGACCAGACGAGCCCCGCCCCCTGTCCATAGACCCTCCAGAGACACACAGCGTCCGATGGGCGCTCTCGATCCACTCTCAAATCTGGAGACGCACAGCGGCCACACTGTTAAGTGCCTGTGATGCCATAATAAAAATCTTAAACAGCATTATTAATAGAATGAAAATCATATTTTGAGACCATTCAAATATATTAGGGCTGTCAAAATTATCGCGTTAACGCGCGGTAATTAATTTTTTAAATTAATCACGTTAAAATATTTGACGCAATTAACGCACATGTCCCGCTCAGAAAGTATTCTGCCTTTTGGTAAGTTTTACAGCAAGGCTTTTTATGCTGTCCAACAGCGAACTCTTGTGGTCGCTTTGCAACATGGTTTATTGTTTTCTTACCAGTTCATTATGGCTGCACGACGTCTCGGGCCGATAATGTTGTGCATATATGATCCTTGGACAAGATTTGTCCGTAAGTATGGTTGTTGTAAAGAATGTGCATATTATGTTAGTAAGCGAAATGATATATTTTTTGTATGAGACGCTTTTTGTCTATGTTTAGTGAACCTGTATAGCGTGCTAAGCTAACATTGTTGCTAATGTAATGCTTGTGTTCTTTTATTTTGTAGTTTTACGACGGTCTAAAGAGGACAATGGTTTGAGGCCATTTTATTAATAAATCAGATGAAAAAGGAAGAAGAATTATTAAGGCGTCGTTCACTAGCTGTCTAGGTTTGGAAAAAGTAGACGCTTCGGCGTGAGGACAGCATAGACAGATTTAAATGACAGTAGAGTGAAATACCCACTACAGTCCATATGTACCGTATGTTGCATGTACATATCTATCTTGTGTCTTATCTTTCCATTCCAACAATTTATTTTACAGAATATATATATAATTTACAGAAAAATATGGCATATTTTATAGACGGTTTGAATTGCGATTAATTGCGATTAATTACGATTAATTAATTTTTAAGCTGTAATTAACTCGATTAAAAATTTTAATCGTTTGACAGCCCTAATATATATATATATATGGGGCAAATAAGTATTTAGTCAACCACTAATTGTGCAAGTTCTCCTACTTGAAAATATTAGAATATTAGAGAGGCCTGTAATTGTCAACATCGGTAAACCTCAACCATGAGAGACAGAATGTGGGGAAGAAAAAAAAAAAAAAAAAACAGAAAATCACATTGTTTGATTTTTAAAGAATTTATTTGCAAATCATGGTGGAAAATAAGTATTTGGTCAATACCAAAAGTTCATCTCAATACTTTGTTATGTACCCTTTGTTGGCAATAACGGAGGTCAAACGTTTTCTGTAACTCTTCACAAGCTTTTCACACACTGTTGCTGGTATTTTGGCCCATTCCACCATGCAGATCTCCTCTAGAGCAGTGATGTTTGGGGCTGTCGTTGGGCAACACGTACTTTCAACTCCCTCCGCAGATTTTCTATGGGGTTGAGACCTGGAGACTGACTAGGCCACTCCAGGACCTTGAAATGCTTCTTTCGAAGCCACTCCTTTGTTGCCCTGGCTGTGTGTTTGGGATCATTGTCATGCTGAAAGACCCAGCCACGTCTCATCTTCAATGCCCTTGCTGATGGAAGGAGATTTTCACTCAAAATCTCTCGATACATGGCCCCATTCATTCTTTCCTTTACACAGATCAGTCATCCTGGTCCCTTTGCAGAAAAACAGCCCCAAAGCATGATGTTTCCACCCCCATGCTTCACAGTGGGTATGGTGTTCTTCGGATGCAATTCAGTATTCTTTCTCCTCCAAACACGAGAACCTGTGTTTCTACAAAAAGTTCTATTTTGGTTTCATCTGACCATGACACAGTCGCCCAGTCCTCTTCTGGATCATCCAAATGCTCTCTAGCGAACCACAGACGGGCCTGGACGTGTACTGGCTTCAGCAGGGGGACACGTCTGGAAGTGCAGGATTTGAGTCCCTGGCAGCGCATTGTGTTACTGATAGTAGCCTTTGTTACTGTGGCCCCAGCTCTCCGTAGGTCATTCACTAGGTCCCCCCGTGTGGTTCTGGGATTTTTGCTCACTGTTCTTGTTATCATTTTGACGCCACGGGGTGAGATCTTGCATGGAGCCCCAGATCGAAGGAGATGATCAGTGGTCTTGTATGTCTTCCATTTTCTAATAATTACTCCCGTCAGTTGATTTCTTTACACCAAGCGTTTTACCTATCGCAGATTCAGTCTTCCCAGGCTGGTGCAGGTCTACAATTTTGTCTCTGGTGTCCTTCAACAGCTCTTTGGTCTTGGCGATAATGGAGTTTGGAGTGTGACTGACTGAGGTTGTGGACAGGTGTCTTTTATACCGATAATGAGTTAAAACAGGTGCCATTAATACAGGTAACGAGTGGAGCCTCGTTAGACCTCGTTAGAAGAAAGTCGTCCTGTCTGACAGCCAGTAATCTTTGTTTGTAGGTGACCAAATACTTATTTTCCACTCTAATTTGGAAATAAATTCTTTAAAAATCAAACATTGTGATTTTCTGTTTTTTTTTCCCACATTCTGTCTCTCATGGTTGAGGTTTACCCATGTTGACAATTACAGGCCTCTGTAATCTTTTCAAGTAGGAGAACTTGCACAATTGGTGGTTGACTAAATATTTATTTGCCCCACTGTATT
The DNA here is from genome assembly GCF_030265065.1 of Corythoichthys intestinalis. NCBI lineage: Eukaryota > Metazoa > Chordata > Actinopteri > Syngnathiformes > Syngnathidae > Corythoichthys > Corythoichthys intestinalis. Next base: position 9,060,777 of record NC_080408.1, on the reverse strand, counting down.
TCTGTGACATTTTGGGGGAAGCTGAGCGTCCCTTGCAGTCTTAGAGCAATCGCCTCTGCACTGGTGGTATTCGTGCCACACTTTGAGGACCGCAGCTCCAAAGAAACCATTAGCATTCTGATGTTGGAGGCAATGAACTTCAAGCTCCGTCTGCAGACGACGCTTGAGACACAACAGGGAGGGAATGAGCAGGTGTAAGTAAATGCTGGTTGAAAAAGCAGGGAGCGAGAACACTGACGACAGTGGCTCAGTGTGAAAGCGTCTGACTTTTGGAGGTGACTGGTTGGCCTTTGCAGACATAGAAATAACACCTGAATTCAGATGCGGTTCGTGCTTCTGATCAAAGCATACTTTCCCAAGGTTTTGAAGCATCAAGGTAGAAGAAAGTAAATATTTATAAGGCAACCACCCATCACTGGCTGCATGTTCATTTTATCAAGCATCTTTGTCTGAATTCACAAGGCAGTAGCTATTCACTTTCAACAGCCACAGAAGAGTTTGTTGGCACAAAATGATCACAATTCATCATTGCTGTCTTCACCAGCAGGAGTAGTGAGATGCTTGATAACGAGTAAGAGTTTTCAAAGAGGAGAGCAAGACGCTGACATCCATCAAGTGAGCAGAACAATCCCTCCATATCGATCACAGTCTTACATATTTCATTTTCGTGATCATTTGCTGTTTTTTATTTCTTCAGTCTGCACTCATTTTTATCTTTATAAAGCCTAATTTATATGTACACTGGTATGAAAAAGTATCTGAACCTTTTGGAATTGTTCACATTTCTGCATAAAACCACCATTAAAAATGATCTGCTATTTGTCAAAATCACACAGATGTGAAAACAGTGTCTGCTTTAACTAAAGCCACCCAAACATTTATAGGTTTTCATATCTTAATGAGGATAGCATGCAAACAATGACGTAAGGGAGAAAAATAAGTAAGTGAGCCGTCTGCCTAAGGAATTGAAACCAGTTTTTACCAAACAATGTAAGTCAGGTGTGTGCCCCATCACTGATGAGTGTTTTAAAGCTGCCCTGCCCACTATAAAACACACACCTGGTAAGAATTGTCTTGATGGTTGTCTGATGTGCATCATGGCTCAGTCAAAAGAGCTGTCTGAAGACCTGCGATCAAGGATTTTTGATATGAATAAAGCTGGGAAAGGATACGAAACCATCTCTTAAAGTCTGGATGTTCATCAATTGACAGTCAGAGAAGTTGTCTACAAATGGAGAGAGTTTGGCACTGTTGCTTCTCTCCCAATGAGTTGCCGTCCACCAAAGAAGATCCCAAGAGTTCCGCGCAGAATACTCAGAGAGTTAAAAAAGAACCCTAGAGTCTCCGCTAAAGACTTACCGAAATAATTGGCATAGTCCAATATCTCTGTGCACACATCAACTATATGTAAAACTATGGCCAAGAATGGTGTTAATGGAAGGACTCCATGGAGAAAGCCACTGCTGACTAAAGAAAAAAAAAATCACAAAAAGACACGTGGACACTCCACAGACCTTTCGGCAAAATATTTTGTGGACTGATGAAACCAAAGTTGAATTGTTTGGGAGGAACACACAACGTCATGTGTGGAGGAAAAATTAAACAGCTCACCAACATCAACACCTCATCCCTACCGTGAAGCCTGGTGGAGGGAGCATCATGATTTGGTCAAAGTCCAGACTTGACCCCAAGTAAGATGCTGTAGCATAACCTAAAGACAGCGATTCATGCCAGACATCCCAGGAATATGACTGAACTACAGAAGTTTTGTTGACAAGAATGGGCCAAGATTAGTCCTGATTGATGTGCCAGACTGATCTGCAGCTACAGGAAGCGTCTGGTTGAAGTTATTGCTGCCAAAAGGGGGGCCAAAAAATTTTTAATGTGATGGTTCACTTACTTATTTTTCCCCCTTTTGTCATCGTTTGCATACTATCCTCATTAAAATATGAAAACCTATAAATATTTGGGTGGTTTTAGTCAAAGCACTGTTTTTTCATCTGTGCGATTTTGACAAAGATCAGATCACATTTGATAGTCATTTTATGCAGAAATGTGAGAAATTCCAAAAGGTTCAGATACTTTTTTATACCACTGTAAATTATGTGTGGGAACCTCTGAGTACTTCACGATACGATTTTTGGTACAAGGTTCACGATAACAATTTCACAATACAACAATTAACAATACATTGATCAGGAAATCATTTTAATATATTCTACAAAACAACTGATAAACAGAAAAACAAGCTATTTTCATCCTCTGATGTGAACATTCATTCATTCATTTGCTGCCATCTATCCCAGTTCAAACGGATTGGACGTCTACAGCCATCAGTGACAGCCAATGCCAGGCCATGAGCTCATTTTGGGACATTTACGGGCCAGTTCGTGTTGATTTTGGGGCATTTACAGGTCACTTCCTGTTGGTTTTGGGTTATTGAAAAGCAAGGTTCTAAAAAAATGAATTGGAAGCGACTCAAAATCAACTGAAAGTAACCTGCAAATGCCCTAAAATGAACAGGAAGTTACCTGTAAATGTCCATAAGATTGGCTGTGAATGTTCTGGTTTCAGTGCCATTGAAGGTGCTAGACGTCCAATTCAGTCAATATGAATTGGATGTGTCGCACGGTCAATGGCAGTCAGTGAGCTAACACTGACGAGATGAGAGCAACGCTTCTCATCAAGACAATTCTTACCAGGTGTGTGAACTAATGTAGACATTATTGAAAGCTTCATTGCTTCAAGAAGCTTCATTTGGCCATCACTGTTTTCTTGGGGGAGACAATCAACTAGCGTTGTTCCGATCATGTTTTTTTGCTCCCGATCCGATCCCGATCGTTTTAGTTTGAGTATCTGCCGATCCTGATATTTCCCTATCCGATTGCTTTTTTTTTTTGTGCTCCCGATTCAATTCCAATCATTCCCGATAATTTTTCCCGATCATATACATTTTGGCAATGCATTAAGAAAAAAATGAATAAAACTCGGACGGATATATGCACTCAACATACAGTACATAAGTACTGTATTTGTTTATTATGACAATAAATCCTCAAGATGGCATTTACATTATTAACATTCTTTCTGTGAGAGGGATCCACGGATAGAAAGACTTGTGACTTTGTATATTGTGACTAAATATTGCCATCTTGTGTATTTGTAAATTCAGTAAATGATACTGTAGGCATGCCCAAATGCATGATGGGAAGTGGAACCATGACTGTGCGTAGTGCTACCAATTGATGTATCTTCTCTGCATTGGGAAATAACTTAAGGTGATAGGAAAAAGATCAATTGCTACCTTGCTTCCCCACATTGCTTCCCATGATATTTCTAATCATAGGGTGCGGGATTGTAAGGCTTTAGCCAACTAAATAAAGTCTCCAAAGGCTGCCAAAATTCACCTTACTCATTTTACGCTGCCTTTTATCTCTCTATATAGGCAAAATGGCGCCATTACAGATTGAGCGCGACAATGCATGAGTGGGTCGCATGCATTATTTTAACGTGATACTTTTATTTTAAAAAATGAATTACCGCCGTTTTCGTGATAAATTTGATAACCCTACCTTAACCCTAAACTAAAGACTCTGGATGAGTGTAACATATTATGTCTGTAACATTAAATACAGTTAGAAAACGATTTAATTTAAAAAATATATATATACAGTATATATTAAAAAAAAGGCATGGCCGATATTTTTTTGCCGATTCCGATACTTTGAAAATGACGTGATCGGACCCAATCGATCGGGACATCTCTACAATCAACCTCTGCTGTCAATACTCTTGTCATCCAACATGCCTCCTACCATGCATTGCAGCGCTACAGATTTAAATAACAATCAAAATTCATGATCTGTGCTAATTATTTCTTCAGTTACTGTTCTAGTTGTCATTAATTGCGAGTCGTGGAATTTGGTAACACTTTATTTGACAGTGGCGCCATAAGACTGTCATAAGACCATCATAATTATGACATGACACTGCCATGAGCATAGATGAATGCTTAAGACAGACATCATTTTGTGTAATCTGGCTAATTATCTCACTTTTGAATGGATGTAAAAGATCAGAACTGGACATGGGAATGGAGTTAGTGACATAATTTGCCGGATGACACTTAATGACATCTGTCATAAGCATTCATTAATGCTCATGATAATGTCATGTCAAAATTATGATGGTCTAATGGCAGTCTTATGACGCCGCTGTCAAATAAAGTGTTACCTATTATTAGGGCTCCTTGATTGCAGGCTGGAGACCAGACGGGGGAAGACGCCGACAGCTGCAAGCCATCGAAATCAGCCGCCTTTATAGGCCAGCTCGTTGTTGCCGCTCGTCGCCAGACCAAACTTTCAGCTATCCCGTCAGTGAAGTCCAGCTTTCAGGTATTTACCACATCAATTCTTACCCGGCTAATCAGACCTCTTGTTCCGTCCAAGGATTCCCCGTGCCTGCTCCCAGAATTGTACCGACGCCTGATTGACCTCCTGTCAACCCCTGCCAGCTACACGCCAAGTGCACGTGCGGTGCTGCGACGTGTGCTCAAATAAACTTTAGAAAATCACCACAGCCACCCTTGTCTGCTTTGGGGTCCACTTCCCAGCACACCCTAACACCTATTAACCCAAAAAAATCGACAAATCAGCCGCACCGAACTCGAAAAAAAAATCCGCGATGGACTGACGCCGCAAAGTTAGAAGCACGAAGTAGTGAAGGATATCTGTATATTCCCTTTTTGATATATTGTAACACCCCTAATATATAATGTCACACCCCTAATATACAGTGGGGCAAATAAGTATTTAGTCGACCACCAATTGTGCAAGTTCTACTTGAAAAGATTAGAGGCCTGTAATTGTCAACATGGGTAAACCTCAACCATGAGAGACAGAAAATCACATTGTTTGATTTTTAAAGAATTTATTTCCAAATTAGATTGAAAGATAAGTATTTGGTCACCTACAAACAGGCAAGATATCTGGCTGTCAAAGACGTCTAACTTCTTCTAACGAGGTCTAACAAGGCTCCACTCATTACCTGTATTAACGGCACCTGTTTTAACTCATTATCGGTATAAAAGACACCTGTCCACAAATTCAGTCAGTCACACTCCAAACTCCGCTATGGCCAAGACCAAAGAGCTGTCGAAGGACACCAGAGACAAAATTGTAGACCTGCACCAGCCTGGGAAGACTGAATCTGCAATAGGTAAAACGCTTGGTGTGAAGAAATCAACTGTGGGAGCATTTATTAGAAAATGGAAGACATACAAGACCACTGATAAGCTCCCCGGATTTGGGGCTCCATGCAAGATCTCACCCCGTGGCGTCAAAATGATAACAAGAACGGCGAGCAAAAATCCCAGAACCACACGGGGGGACCTACTGAATGACCTACAGAGAGCTGGGACCACAGTAACAAAGGCTACTATCAGTAACACAATGCGCCGCCAGGGACTCAAATCCTGCACTGCCAGACGTGTCCCCCTTCTGAAGAAAGTACACATCCAGGCCCGTCTGCGTTTCCCAAGAGAGCATTTGGATGATCCAGAAGAGGACTGGGAGAATGTGTTATGGTCAGATGAAACCAAAATAGAACTTTTTGGTAGAAACACAGGTTCTCGTGTTTGGAGGAGAAAGAATACTGAATTGCATCCGAAAAACACCATACCCACTGTGAAGCATGGGGGTGGAAACATCATGCTTTGGGGCTGTTTTTCTGCAAAGGGACCAGGACGACTGATCTGTGTAAAGGAGAGAATGAATGGGGCCATGTATCGAGAGATTCTGAGTGAAAATCTCCTTCCATCAGCAAGGGCATTGAAGATGAGACGTGGCTGGGTCTTTCAGCATGACAATGATCCCAAACACACAGCCCGGGCAACAAAGGAGTGGCTTCGTAAGAAGCATTTCAAGGTCTTGGAGTGGCCCAGTCAGTCTCCAGATCTCAACCCCATAGAAAATCTGTGGAGGGAGTTGAAAGTCTGTGTTGTCCAACGACAGCCCCAAAACATCACTGCTCTAGAGGAGATCTGCATGGAGGAATGGGCCAAAATACCAGCAACAGTGTGTGAAAAGCTTGTGAAGAGTTACAGAAAACGTTTGGCCTCCGTTATTACCAACAAAGGGTACATAACAAAGTATTGGGATTAACTTTTAGTATTGACCAAATACTTATTTTACACCATGATTTGCAAATAAATTCTTTAAAAATCAAACAACGTGATTTTTTTTTTCTTTTTTCCACATTCTGTCTCTCATGGTTGAGGTTTACCCATGTTGACAATTACAGGCCTCTCTAATATTTTCAAGTGGGAGAACTTGCACAATTAGTGGTTGACTAAATACTTATTTGCCCCACTGTATATAACAACAAAATTGTGAAAACATTATAGATCAAACAATTGGGGGAGAAAAATGTAATCCTTTTCAGGGCCAAATTGCTCAGCTGTAATTCTTACTATTTAAAATTTTAATCCACACAAATATATGATTTATGATTTAGTGTGCTTCATATGAAGACACTTTAAAATGTGTCTAGTTTTCATTTCAATGATGAGTTACTATGGCTATCGATTATTCAATAAGCAATCACACACACTCAACAAAGGTAGACAAATTTTAAAACCTCATGTTGAAGCATCTCTTTAAGTGCATCTCACCCAAAGATTTTTCACATCCGACATGAACAAGGTTACTTCACAATAGCTTGTTCAAACCTGCGAGTCGGGTCACTCTTATTGCAAAGTGCCGCTGTAATGAACACCAGCAGGGGAGTTTTCAATGTCGTCATAACACATCAGGTTCAAATCAGGCTGATAGCGTACTCTCATTAACAGGAAGGGGAGAAAAGAAAGACGATTAGTTTAAGTCAATATCTTCCTTTTGTGTTGTGAAGAAAAGGTCCTGTTCCTGTCATTAGCAATGAACATTCTTGCACTTGCGTTTATTTAAATCAATGTTGAGATGAAATGAATCTTTCATTGAAATGTAGTTTGATGGAGATTCAAAACCTGGCTCTTTTGCACCAAACAATAGCGGGATAATCTGCAACGAGCATCAACGTCACGCCACCCAGCCCGAAAAGATCGATAATTCCTTTCTTGCCCGCAGAGCAGGAACACTAGTGATCAGCTAACGCATTAAATAGGTAAGAGTGCGTAAACTGATGGAGAAAAAAATGGTTGCAAGGGATTCATGGATACCACATAGACTGCTTTATTTTAATAATATTATTGATTAAGCAGTATAATAACACGACTAGGAATTACTTCCATGTTCTGCAGTGTAGCAACAATCAGTAATGGCTCTGTTACTATAACATACTCATTGTCCACAAGAGTGGTTTAAAACTATAATTCTAACCTGATAGAATGACAAACTACATGATAGTTGGTTTTCAATATGATTGATTTATATTTACCGCCTAAAACTGTGTTTTAATGAATATTTGATGTACTTATGACATTCCTAGGATACCTAACCATAGATTTCACCACAAACATTGCGCCACGCCATCCCATTGGGGCCCGACCCAGGCACAGCGTCTGGCTTTCACTGTGATAAACTCAAATATACTGCGTTCAAATGCCGGATTTAGGTAGAAAAGGGACAAATGTTAAACTGCATACAAGTAGGCAGGAGTGTCTCGAGTGATTTGGTCGAGGATTTAAAGTAATTATTATTAGGGCTGTCAAACGATTACAATTTTTAATCGAGTTAATTACAGCTTAAAAATTAATTAATCGTAATTAATCGCAATTAATCGCAATTCAAACCATTTATAAAATATGACATATTTTTCTGTAAATTATATATATATTCTGTAAAATAAATTGTTGGAATGGAAAGATAAGACACAAGATGGATATATACATTCAACATACGGTATATAAGGACTGTAGTGGGCATTTCACTCTACTGTCATTTAAATCTGTCTATGCTGTCCTCACTCCGAAGCGTCTACTTTTTCCAAAGCTAGACAGCTAGTGGACGACGCCATAATAATCAGACTTCTTTCTTTTTCATCTGATTTATTAATAAAATGGCCTCAAACCATTGTCCTCTTTAGACCGTCGTAAAACTACCAAAAAAAAGTACACAAGCATTGCATTAGCAACAACGTTAGCTTAGCACGCTATACAGGTTCACAAAACATAAACAAAAAGCATCTCATACAAAAAATATAACATTACGCTTACTAACATAATATGTGCATTGTTTACAACAACCATACTTACGGACAAATCTTGTCCAAGGATCATATAAGTACAACATTACAACGTAGGCGTCAGCCCGAGACGTCCTGCAGCCATATTGAACTGGCAAGACAACAATAAACCATGTCGCAAAGCGACCACAAGAGTTCGCTGTTAGCACAAAAAGCCTTACTGTAAAACTTGCCAAAAGGCAGAATACTGTCTGAGCGGGACATGTGCGTTAATTGCGTCAAATATTTTAACGTGATTAATTTAAAAAATTAATTACCGCGCGTTAACGCGATAATTTTGACAGCCCTAATTATTATATAAAAAAATATCCCCGTGCATGCACTTTCAAATGTGAAAAAAGCATGGGAATAAAATTTGCATAACTTTAACTTGAAATATGTAAATAAAATGAATGATAACTGCCCGTTTTTTGCTTTTAACCAAGAATCTAGAATGTTCTATGTTTATATCTATGGAAATTCCAGGATGTACGTATTTATTTTCAATAATTTTTCACTTAAAACGCTCTTTGTGTTGTGATGGCCGTCACGTTGGATTACACAATAGCGTAATTTTAGCTTGAAATACAGTATTTACGTAAAATGAATGATACAGTGCCTTGCAAAACTATTCGGCCCACTTGAACCTTGCAACCTTTCGCCACATTTCAGGCTTCAAACATAAAGATATAAAATTTTAATTTTTTGTCAAGAATCAACAACAAGTGGGACACAATCGTGAAGTGGAACAAAATTTATTGGATAATTTAAACTTTTTTAACAAATAAAAAACTGAAAAGTGGGGCGTGCAATATTATTCGCCCCCTTGCGTTAATACTTTGTAGCGCCACCTTTTGCTCCAATTACAGCTGCAAGTCGCTTGGGGTATGTTTCTATCAGTTTTGCACATCGAGAGACTGACATTCTTGCCCATTCTTCCTTGCAAAACAGCTTGAGCTCAGTGAGGTTGGATGGAGAGTGTTTGTGAACAGCAGTCTTCAGCTCTTTCCACAGATTCTCGATTGGATTCAGGTCTGGACTTTGACTTGGCCATTCTAACACCTGGATACGTTTATTTTTGAACCATTCCATTATAGATTTGGCTTTATGTTTTGGATCATTGTCCTGTTGGAAGATAAATCTCCGTCCCAGTTTCAGGTCTTGTGCAGATACCAACAGGTTTTCTTCCAGAATGTTCCTGTATTTGGCTGCATCCATCTTCCCGTCAATTTTAACCATCTTCCCTGTCCCTGCTGAAGAAAAGTAGGCCCAAACCATGATGCTGCCACCACCATGTTTGACAGTGGGGATGGTGTGTTCAGGGTGATGAGCTGTGTTGCTTTTACGCCAAACATATCGTTTTGCATTGTGGCCAAAAAGTTCAATTTTGGTTTCATCTGACCAGAGCACCTTCTTCCACATGTTTGGTGTGTCTCCCAGGTGGCTTGTGGCAAACTTTAAACAAGACTTTTTATGGATATCTTTGAGAAATGGCTTTCTTCTTGCCACTCTTCCATAAAGGCCAGATTTGTGCAGTGCACGACTGATTGTTGTCCTATGGACAGACTCTCCCACCTCAGCTGTAGATCTCTGCAGTTCATCAAGAGTGATCATGGGCCTCTTGGCTGCATCTCTGATCAGTTTTCCCCTTGTTTGAGAAGAAAGTTTGGAAGGACGGCCGGGTCTTGGTAGATTTGCAGTGGTCTGATGCTCCTTCCATTTCAATATGATGGCTTGCACAGTGCTCCTTGAGATGTTTAAAGCTTGGGAAATCTTTTTGTATCCAAATCCGGCTTTAAACTTCTCCACAACAGTATCTCGGACCTGCCTGGTGTGTTCCTTGGTTTTCATAATGCTCTCTGCACTTTAAATAGAACCCTGAGACTATCACAGAGCAGGTGCATTTATACGGAGACTTGATTACACACAGGTGGATTCTGTTTATCATCATCGGTCATTTAGGACAACATTGGATCATTCAGAGATCCTCACTGAACTTCTGGAGTGAGTTTGCTGCACTGAAAGTAAAGGGGCCGAATAATATTGCACGCCCCACTTTTCAGTTTTTTATTTGTTAAAAAAGTTTAAATTATCCAATAAATGTTGTTCCACTTCACGATTGTGTCCCACTTGTTGTTGATTCTTGACAAAAAAATTAAATTTTATATCTTTATGTTTGAAGCCTGAAATGTGGTGAAAGGTTGCAAGATTCAAGGGGGCCGAATACTTTTGCAAGGCACTGTAACTGCCCTTTTTTTGCTTTTAACCAAGAATCTAGAAAGTTCTATGTTTATGTCTATAGAAATTCCGGGATGCATCTCCAAGAATTTTCAACTTAAAAAGTTCTTTGTTTCGTGATGGCCGCCATGTTGTATCCATACACAGTAGCGTAACTTGACAGTCAAATAATCAGGTAATTTTCGGCCAACTGCCTGTTTTTTGGGCAAAAAAGTAGTAATTTAGATATTTCTGCATTAATTCAAAAAACAAAAATCACCTTTTACGTGTTTTTTTTAATGTAACATTTCAATCTAACATCGACAAGGGCCACGTAGCCGGCAAGACATGCTGAGGCAATAGTAACATCTGAATTCAACCTAAATAAGTTGTGATTGTCCCAAAGCATGATGTTTCCCACCCCCATGCTTCAGAGTGGGTATGGTGTTCTTCAGATCCAATTCAGTATTCTTTCTCCTCCAAACACGAGAACCTATGTTTCTACCAAAAAGTTCTATTTTGGTTTCATCTGACCATAGCACATTCTCCCAGTCCTCTTCTGAATCATCCAAATGCTCTCTAGCGAACCGCAGACGGGCCTGGACGTGTACTTTTTTGAGCAGGGGGACACGACTGGCAGTGCAGGATTTGAGTCCCTGGCGGCGCATTTTGTTACTGATAGTAGCCTTTGTTACTGTGGTCCCAGCTCTCTGTAGGTCATTCAGTAGGTCCCCCCGTGTGGTTCTGGGATTTTTGCTCACCGTTCTTGTTATCATTTTGGCGCCACGGGGTGAGATCTTGCATGGAGCCCAGATCCAGATGTGTTTCTGTATTTTTCCCACATTCTGTCTCTCGTGGTTGAGGTTTACCCATGTTGACAATTACAGGCCTCTCTAATCTTTTCAAGTAGGAGAACTTGCACAATTGGTGGTTGACTAAATACTTATTTGCCCCACTGTATAGTTGAATAGTTGACCATGTTCCAACTGACATACAAATGATTTGCAGTCATCAAAACACATACAAACTGTGTTTTGTCTTGTTTAACAAGAATATACAAAAATTATGTTTTATGCTAAAGTTTGTGCTTGGCTCTAAAACCTGTATAATTTTTTTTTTTTTTTTTTTAAAGATATCCAGACAGCTGATGGTAGTCTGAAAAGGCCATGCAAGCTTATTATGTGAGCACAAATAACAGTGACTCAACAATTTCATTTTCAAATGTGTTCATTTAAACAAAGCATCACAGTTATCCCCTCGCTGGCAATGACAATATACTCACTCATAACTCACGACTACAATTGTTATGTTCGTATATTCACAAAAATACCTTTGACATCCGTGCCTTATCTATCGGAAAAATTACGCAATATCCTGGCAAGTACAGCACAGAATAACGCGGCAGTTATGTGCATGAAAGCACTCGTTAATGGAGCTTGATGAAGTTAAATAGAAGCATCAGGTTGCCCTCACTCACCTGTGTTGTTAGTGGGTTACAGCATCACAGCAAGAGAGGACATTTGTATTTATGCTGTGTTCTTTTGTTAATGGACACGTTTGAACGCTGAATGCTTTATATTCATGCGAAGAAGCATGCATCACTCAAATGGATTCTACCATGTTTCATAATGGCATTTCTTTTTTTAAACTATAAATGTTTAGAACTTTTAAGAATGGTGTCAAGTCTATGGCAGGATTTGAATCAGGGTTAATGGAATGGATGAGGGTTAGTCTTAGGTATGATTAGAACAAGAGTCAAGACCACTTTAAGTTTAACCTTACGGTTTAGAAGTTGACCATGAAGGAGATAGTACCATTTCTCGTAGGCACCGTCTAACTGTTGGTATTATTCTAACACACTTAAGATAATAAATCAGGGAATAGTATCTTTTCTCGTATTTACCAATCGACTGTTTGTATTACTCTGACACACATAATATAAATAAATAGCACTTTTACCATAGTTTAAGGTAAACAAGCAGAATATAGGGCATAAGAGATACATGACGCCTTCTTATCACGGAAGCCCAACATGTGTGTCATGCAACTGGCTGAACAAGATAGACGCTGACAAGCCCACGTCTGCACCACCAACTCTCACAATCAGTCCAGAACAAATGGCGGGACGCCCCCTCCCTATACAAGGAACACCGGAGAATGCCCGATATCCAACTGATAACACAACTGATAAGACTCCAAGAGACCCTTTGACGCTGAGGTTGCAAAATCCACAACCCTTGTTGCCCTGGCAACAGTAACTCCCGAATCCTCCTGTCCAATCCACAAAGAAACAATAATCCTAAACAACGCCCAAACACACCCTTCTACTGCCCACAGCCCGCCCCGCGAGAACTTTCAAAAAGACTGAATGTTTAACTAATCGTTGCCATTTTATCTCGGGAACGTTTTGTTGACTTGTGATATGGTGAACCTGAATCCTTGCCTGGGTCCCTCTGTGCTGTATGATCACTGTCAACCTGAATAAATTGTCAACTTGTGCTTCTAAGCCTTTTTCCAGCTTTTAAAATTGGGTCAGACAAGGGGTTAAGACGCGCGGAGTTTGGCCTTTTGGCTGGGTTGTTGGGATCCCGCCGGCCTGGGTCGTTGGAGCTGCGCCAGCACGGGTCCGGCAGTTCGGCTGGCGTGATTCCGGCAATCTGGCTAAAGGGTCAGATTACTTCAACCATTGAGGTGTTAGGAGTAGCTATCATGGATTCACGTTTATAATGAAGGTCAAGGTTCAATTTAACTGCTGCAATCAGAACTAGGGTAGGGTTAGAATTATGGTTTGGTAGAGCTGCAGTAATAGAATAGAATAGATAGCATTTATTTACTTTGTGCAGAGTACAACAAGATTTAAAGCTCCGCCATGATGTGCATCACATAAAACAAAAGTACAATAAGTCCAAGGGTGTAGGTTTGATCTCAACATTGGTAGGGACGATATAACAACATAACATGCATGCACACTTTTTGCTGGGGAGAGGACATTAATAAAACCAAACAGATTGGGTGAACAGGAGTCAGGGCTACATTTCTCAAGAATATGAACCTACTTAATTGATAGGCTAAGTGATCAATGCAAAATAAATCTGTATTTGACTTATACTAATTTTTATGTGAGTTGGTTCAGGTGATGTACCGTTCGATTCAAACCTTCATTCACTTCCATAAATGAAATACAACTGAAAATTGACTAACCAGAATTGGGAATTCTCTCTTTAAGCAGCTTCTTGCTCACATTATCTGGTTCTATCATTTCCAGCACAATTCATTACATTTCTCACAGTTTAATTAATGTTAACAGTTGTAAACGCATATAGGACGACACCTCTCTGAGCAGTTTCCTACTGGAGTTTTGCAGGTTAGCAAGTTTACACAGTTTAATGTTATGCTAACTCTGATGCAGGGCAGACTTTCAGTAGCAAAATTAGTGGTGTGTTTCCCACCTCTACAACATTGCCGTCTTTTTACATCACTTACAGTGGCTGCTGCTGCTTTTGCTGGCCGAAAAAAAAACATTTAATATCACTCTTTTTCGAAGAGGGCGAAGGAGGCAGCATGGCATTATTCTGTTGGGGCTGTGAGTGTGTGTGGGGTGGAGGTGGGGCCAAGTCATCAGCCAATCAAACGTGCGTTTGAGGGGGGAAAAATGGACATTTAGCACATTCAGCAAGTGAAAAGGGGAAAATATAAAGCTGAACATCATAAAAATAATTCACTCAATAATGGTAGGGTCAATTCTATCCTATGTGAAGACAATCTAAATTACCTACTGAACTCATTTCATAATGCAAATAAGGCATATTAAAAGTTGGTGAGGACAATTTGAGTATCCTGAAAAGTTGGTAGAGCTATGTCCCTACCGTCCCAATGCAAACCTACACCCTTGAATAAGTCTAATGTAAAAACACATGGTACAGTACACAGATCGGGAAAAAAAGTGAATAAGTGACAAGCACCTAGTAGTGATGTAGTGGTTATATAACAAAGATTATGTATGAGCAAATACCAACAATTTTCTCGAAGATTTTTGTATGTACGGCTTAAAGTAAAAAAAAAAAAAAATCATGGTGTACCCTGCCTCCTGCCTGTTGTTGGCTTGGATGGGCTTCAACACCCCCGTGACCCTTGTGAGTATAAGCGGTTTGGAAGATGATGAATAATTTATGGATTTATTTAAGACACATCAGTATGTTGCTCAAGGCAAAACCTGCCATTTTCTGACAATTAAAAAGTCTGTTTTTTTATCCGAATTTAAAAGAAAAAAACGCACATAGTTCATTCATAGTTCATTCAGTAGCAACATACTTTTATTGGTTTCAGTATATTGTTGATAGCCTGAGATAATATTGGCTAGGTATTTAAATGCATTGTGTAATAACTGACAGTAGGAATTCAATGTTTTTTGTGTGTGTGTGTGTGTGTGTGTGTGTGTGTGTGTGTGTGTGTGTGTGTGTGTGTGTGTGTGTGTGTGTGTGTGTGTGTGTGTGTGTGTCCTACTTTTTAAATTTGGCTGTAAGCAGGGCTTCCTCTTTTCTAGTTTATTTTTTTAACATACGTACAGTGCTGGCCAAAAGTATTGGCACCCCTGCAATTCTCTCAGATAATGCTCAAATTCTCCCATGTTTACAATTACAAATGATTTGGGAGTAATATATTCATTTATTTTGCTTGCAATGAAAAAGCCCAAAAGAGAATGAAAAAAAAAATCATTTTACACAAAACTCCAAAAATGGGCTGGACAAAAGTATTGGCACCCTCAGGCTAATACTTGGTAGCACAACCTTTAGACAAAAAACTGCGAACAACTGCTTCCGGTACCCATCAATGAGTTTCTTACAATGCTCTGATGGAATTTTAGACCATTCTTCTTTGGCCAACTGCTCCAGGTCTCTGAGATTTGAAGGGTGCCTTCTCCAAACTGACATTTTGAGACCTCTCCACAGGTGTTCTATGGGATTTGGGTCTGGACTCATTGCTGGCCACTTTAGAAGTCTCCATGGCTTTCTCTCAAACCATTTTGTAGTGCATTTTGAAGTGTGTTTTGGGTCATTGTCCTGCTGGAAGACCCATGAACTCTGAGCGAGACCCAGCTTTCTCACACTGGGCCCTACATTATGCTGCAAAATTTGTTGGTAGTCTTCAGACTTCATAATGCCATGCACACGGTCAAGCAGTCCAGTGCCAGAGGCAGCAAAGCAACCCCAAAACATCAGGGAACCTCCGCCATGTTTGACTGTGTGGACCGTGTTCTTTTCTTTGAAGGCCTCTTTTTTTTTCTCCTATGTTGATGCCTTTTAACAAAAAGCTCTATTTTTGTCTCATCTGACGAGAGAAAATTCTTCCAAAACGTTTTGGCTTTCTCAGGTAAGTTTTTGGCAAACACCACCCTGGCTTTTTTACATCTCTGGGTCAGAATTTGGGTTATCCTGGGTATCCCACCATAGAGTCCCTTTTCATTCAGACGCCGACGGTTAGTACGGGCTGACACTGTTGTACCCTCGGACTGCAGGACAGCTTGAACTTGTTTGAATCTTAGTCGAGGTTCTTTATCCACCATCTGCAAAACTCTCGGCAATTTTTCTTTTCTGTCCACATCTAGGGAGTTTAGCCACAGTGCCATGGGCTTTACACTTATTGATGACACTGCGCACGGTAGACACAGGAACATTCAGGTCTTTGGAGATGGACTTGTAGCCTTGAGATTGCCCATGTTTCCTCACAATTTTTCTTCTCAATTCCTCAGACAGTTCTTTGGTCTTCTTTCTTTTCACACAGGACGGAGGTTGAGTCAAATTTAATCCATTTTAACTGGCTGCAAGTGTGATTTAGTTGTTGCCACCACCTGCTATGTGCCCCAGTTAAGTAGCAGGTGCTGTTAATTACACAAATTAGATAAGCAACACATGATTTTTCAAAGGGTGCCAATACTTTTGTCCGGCCCATTTTTGGAGTTTTGTGTAAAATGTAGGGCTGTGAAACGATTAAAATTTTTAATCGAGTTAATTACAGCTTAAAAATTAATTAATCGTAATTAATCGCAATTCAAACCATCTATAAAATATGCCATATTTTTCTGTAAATTCTTGTTGGAATGGAAAGATAAGACACAAGACGGACATATACATTCAACATATGGTACATAAGTACTGTATTTGTTTATTGTAACAATAAATCAACAAGATGGCATTAGCATTATTAACATTCTGTTAAATCGATCCATGGATAGAAAGACTTGTAGTTCTTAAAAGATAAATGTTAGTACAAGTTATCGACATTTTATATTAAAACCCCTCTTAATGTTTCGTTTTAATAAAATTTGTAAAATTTTCTATCAAAAAAATAAACTAGCAGCTCGCTATTGTTAATGTCAATAATAATTATGGTGCTGAAACCCATAAAATCAGTCGCACCCAAGCGCCAGCAGAGGGCGACAAAACACCCCAAAACACAAGTAACAAGTGGAAATGACACTTGGCTGTCATTTTAATCTGTTTGAGCGGGGCATGTGCGTTAAATGCGTCAAATTCAAATATTTTAACGTGATTAATTTTAAAAATGAATTACCGCCCATTAACGCGATAATTTTGACAGTCCTAGTAAAATGATGATAATTTAATTTTTTTCCCATTGTCTTTTGTGTTTTTCATTGCAAGCAAAATCGATGAAGATATTACTACCAAAGCATTTGTAATTGCAATCATTTTCTGGGAGAAATTGAGCATTATCTGACAGCATTGCAGGGGTGCCAATACTTTTGGCCAGCAGTGTACATTATTTGAAATTAAAAAGGAAACAAAGTTAACATCCTTTTTCCACCTGCGTGATATTTATATAATATTAACATCCATTTGTCTATTATCTGTACCGCTTATCCTATACGTCAGGGCCGGCCCAGGCCATTTGGGGACCCTAAGCAAAATAATGCCAAGGGGCCCATATTTTTGGCCGACGATTTCGTCACAGTGTAGTGTGAAACCCATACATGCAATCCAACCCATACGTCCATATTTTGTATATTAATCAGATTTTGTTGCACTGCATACTTCAAACCTCTCCCACCAAATAATTGTCAGTACATACAGTAGATGACACCTTTTTCTGAAAACTTATTTTTTTAAGCATGTAATCAAGTATCAAAACTCACAAATTCAAGGATAAATTCTCTTCGACATATTCGTGCATCTATTTTCCAAGCAAGTTTGAGCACCAATCATCGCAAAGCAGGTTCAACGTCACTCCCCAGGTTGCCAGATTGTAATGACAAGAAAATGGATGTTTGCATAGATAAACGGCAATGCGCGCCACATTATTCACGATGCTCTATTAACAACGTATAAAATGAGGTTGCCAGATTGGGGGCCCCCTAGTGGTCAGGGGCCCTAAGCAGCTGCATAGTCTGCATATAGGCTGGGCCGGCCTGGCTATACGTAGGGCACACCCTGAACTGCGTGCTAGCCACATGTACACTCATATTTCCCCCCATGGACAATTTAGATTATTCTATAAATACGCTATGTATTCATGACCTGTGCAATTTGTTTTGTATAGCGAGGTCACAATGCTTTGTTTTTTCATGGAAATTTTTCCCGTTAGCACCCGAGGCATGAGGATGCATACTAAATGGCAAACCCAAGTATCACGGGCATAACCTATAGCTGACTTATATGAAATCACACTGAATGCCTGTAAAAACGACCTTGAGCGTGCACTGATTTCTTGGATAAGTTTTCGGCTATCGCCAGTGATGCTAATGAGCTAGCAGAAGAGAGACAGTTATCTAATTAGTGTCTGTCGGACATGTTAATCAGCTAGCAGAGATAGATTTGGTTATAGTCTAGCATCAAGTCTCAGCTTGAAAACTACTTCTTATTGTTTAAGCATGCTAACAGTCCCTACGTGACTGAATACTAATGATTTGAATGACAGCTGAATATGATTAATTGCTAATGCTTGAGCATGAATGGGCTGAGATTAATTTTCGAGTCTCTATTTATGTCCGCCGGCTTCAAACCTCTTGAGAATCAAGTCATGTTTCATTGTATTAATATTAAGGGTGGAACATTAGCAGTGTAATTTAGATATTCTTTTTTTTAATTATTATTAATGATTCAGTACTATATGATTTGCATGAAAGATGCATACCAATTGATGACTTCTGGAAAGTGTTTGATTAACATTAATGTCTGGCTTGTTAGCTTGTTGTACTTGAGCATTTCATTGACATACACACAAAAAAAAGCTACATTTATTCAATTTATTAGACTGCTAAAAAACAAGTATTGTCGAAACGTTGGATTTTTTTTTTTGTCTATAATATTGTTTGAGATCAAAGTCTAAAGCTGAAGGGGGGAAAAAATCCTTCCATTATTGAAGGAGAAACGCTATTACTAACATTGAATATTAAAGCCCTTTTTGGAAAACAGCCTTAGCTGGTGGATAATTATATCTGACTGAAATATTCTAAATGTCATAGGCTTAATATGAGGCATGGTCAAAACAAGGCCAAAGGATTACGGAACTGTATTACTAATTCGATGGCTTTTTAAACATGTTCGTTGGAATTATTGTTTGCTTTGGTTTAAACTTTTCATTCATATTATGTAAGTTATGGTAATACAGTATGTGACTTAATTAATTTGAAGCTTATTAAACTCCATAGAGACAATAAAAGCTATTTAGAAACAGTAGAATGAACACCTGCCTATGGTTGATTCGCTAATTGTGAACTCACCAAATAACATTTTGTCCCCTGTGGAACCAAACTAATTGTATTAAATACAAAAAAAAAACACCTTTTCACAATTTTGTGACATTTTTTCTCTTAAAAACATTAATTTAAAGAAGTATTATTTTGGTTGCTTATGGTTGGATTGGTAGATTATTCAAAGGCCATTGACTTCAGAATGGTATTGACGGGACACTGGGCGCGGGGCCGATTAATAGGGGGCCTATCTCCGTCAAAGCTGACCAAGTGGAAACACAAACAAAGAGCTTTGTACGTTGAAAATTCTTGTGGATAAATGTGTATAGATATGGTCGTAAAACATTCTCTATTCTTTGTTAAAAGAGCAAAGAACCAGGCAGTTAACATTTATTTTAAGTAAATATGTCGAATGTTCTGCACGTCTTTAAGTCACTGTGGTGCTGTCTTACCATAACAAAGAGCTTTTTACATTGCAATTGTTGTGAATAAATGCTTAAATTCCTGAATTCTTTATAGATATGGATGTAAAACAGTCTCGATTCTTGTTTAAGAGCATAAAAACGGGCAGTTAACATTTATTTTAAGTAAATATGTCGAATGTGCTGCACGTCTTTAAGTCACTGTGGTGCCGTCTTACCACAACAAAGATCTTTTTACATTGAAATTCTTGTGAATAAATCCTTAAATCCCTGAATTCTTTATAGATATGGACACAAAACAGTCTCAATTCTTGGTTAAAAGCAAAAAAAAAAAACAGGCAGTTAGCATTTATTTTAAGTAAATATGTCGAATATGCTGCACATCTTTAAGTCACTGTGGCGCCGTCTGCTTAAATTCCTGAATTCGTTATAGATATGGACGTAAAACAGTCTCGATTATTGTTTAAGAGCATACAAACGGGCAGTTAACATTTTAAGTAAATATGTCGAATGTGCTGCACGTCTTTAAGTCACTGTGGTGCCGTCTTACCACAACAAAGATCTTTTTACATTGAAATTCTTGTGAATAAATCCTTAAATCCCTGAATTCTTTATAGATATGGACACAAAACAGTCTCAATTCTTGGTTAAAAGCAAAAAAAAAACAGGCAGTTAGCATTTATCTTAAGTAAATATGTCGAATATTCTGCACATCTCTAAGTCACTGTGGCGCCATCTGCTTAAATTCCTGAGTTCGTTATAGATATGGACATAAAACTGTTTCGATTCTTTGTTAAAAGAGCAAAGAGCTGGGCGGTTAGAATTTATTTCACGTAAATACGCCAATGCCGTAGTGGCTAACTTCTCCCGTTAATTTTTTTTCACAACATTTCAAAATGCATGCATGGTACGAAAAATATAATAATTACCTTGAATCCTCGAACAAATCACTCCTGAGACAATCTTTCCTGTTTGTATGCGGTACAGCTTTCCTACTTTTATCCTAAATCCGGCGTTTAATCGCTGCATGTGTCGCTGCGACTGACTGCGAATAACTGAAGCGGATTGTGGGATGGGCCCACTACCTGAAGGCGTTGCGCAGTGGCTGGCCGAACTGACCTGTCTATACAATTATGAAGACCATGCAAAGGCATATCAATTAATTTCAATGTTGGAAAAATACATTTGATAGAAGAGTAAATTAAATATAGTATATAATATATATGTACCATATTATAATTTAAGAAAGCATAGTAATCTTAATGAGGGTCAAACTGTAATAGTGTTGTGGCTTGTTAGGGTTCTGTGAGCAAGGAGGGGATCCCAAAGCAGTCAGCCGGTTGTGAAGAATGATATTTTATTGGTGAACACAAATATTGATGACACGAGCGCCAAGGCAGAAGGCGGGCTTGGAGGGGTTAGCAGGGAGGCGAAGCGGAGGCTCGGGAAGAGGCAGGCGTGGAATCCGACAATCGGCACGCATAAGACAAGTCCTGGGGCAAGAGCAAAAATGTCAACAACCAGTAATCAAAAATGATGAATCAAGGAATGGCGAGATGCAACTGACGGAAGTAACCAGACGAGTTGATCAGGCGACGAGGTGGTGGCGTCCACTGGCTTTTAAGGGAGGCTGATTGTTAGTTGCCCTCACCTGTGGCCGCTCCACCCGCCTCAACCTGTAATCAGATAAAAACACGTGCACCTGCCCAAGGTGGGTTAGGTGTCAGGAGGGAGGGGCGGAGGCCCTAACACTGGCTAATTAAACAGGTCCGTATTTCATATTGAGTAATTACATTTTCTTGGTAAATTGATCATCAGTGCTCCAGTACACATTTGTGTTCATATGTAAACAAACCTGGAGGATTTCTGAAGTATTGGCATTTTTGGTGTAAATTCAAGGGTGACAAATGGCTGATTGGAGACCAGCGGCAGAACTGAGGGAGGTGTTGTGAGTGCGGCCCCACCCAGGCCTCTAAGGGGCCTGGTTTGCGGGTGTAAGATGGGGTTTGTTGGGCAAGGGGAGGGTTAAACAGACAGGTAAGATGATGCACGGAGCTGTAATATAGTGTTTAAAGCAGGGGTCCCCAAGCTTTTTCCTGTGAGGGCCACATAACTTTTCCCTTCTCTGATGAGGGGTCGGGGACAGTTTGTAACAGAAAAAGTGTGACTATTGCAGGAGTGCCTAAATGTAAAAAGTTATTGTTTTTCAGAAAGCCACAATCAAATAACCCTTTCTGGATTCTTCACGGAACAAAAGTAAATAAAATAATAATAATAATAATATAATAATAATAATAATAATAATAATAAATAATAATAACACTATTAATTAAATAGATAATAACCAAATAACCTTATCTGAGTTCTTCACAGGAAAAGTCAAGGAAATAAATAACACTATCGAGAAAAATGTTTCCAGTGGCTGTGTGAAGGATTAAGAGTAATGAGGTAATGAATCCAGTTGTGGCTAAACAATAGCATACGACGATGTTAAAAATAGAATCATTTGATTTTGTACTGTAATTGTCCACTAGCACCTCCCATTGGAGGGTCCACTCAGTTCATGCTCATCGCACCAGGGCCCGATTCACATTTGTTCCGCCACTGATGGAGAACGTACTTATTTCCTTTATTTTCATGGCTTTTATTATTGTACTTTGTATTATCTTGTAATGACGAGCAGGCCTCTTGTGTTATTTTTTTAAGAATGGTATACATGTAGCAAATTCTGCCTCGTTCTGCCTCGTTAAAAACACATACCTATATATTTTTTGTGGTATTTTTTTCATTTTACTCATATTATTCGTCACGTGAAATATGTGACTTTGTTATGAATTCAGGAAACCTGTTGGAAAATATACGAATTTTTGCACTTTTTTTTTTTTTTAATTCAAACTTAGCAGATGTATTCAATACTGGTTACATCGTCATTGCTAAATAATAGACAGTAACTAAAACAATAATATATATATATATTTAACATGAAAAAACAATATTAATATTTTTAACTAGAAGTTTCAGGGGAAAAAACATAATCTCATCAGTTTATAACTATTTTTCTTACTGTTAATTACTGTAATTTTTGCCCTATAAGGCATACCTGACTAAGCCGCCACCCAAAAAAGTTTGGCACGAAAATGGCATTTGTTCATAAACAAGCCGCACTGGACTATAAACCGCAGCTGTCCTCACTCTATTATGAGATATTTTTTACCAAAAGATATTAACCTGTAACACTTTATTTAACAGCGTCATCATAAGACCAAATGAACAACCATGAAACTTTGAACCAATTGGCTGCAAAGCGTCATTGCTTCAAGAAGCTTCATTTAGCCATCGGTCAGACAGTCCACCTCTGCTGCCACCTGCTGTCAACACTGTTGTTGTCCAACATGCCTCCAAACATGCATTGCAGCGCTACAGGTGTAACTAACAATCAAAATTCATGTTCTGTGATAATTATTTCTTCAGTTACTGTTCCAGTTGTTTCATTAATTGCTAGGTATAGTATTTGGAAGCACTTTATTTGACAGTGGTGCCATAAGAACTGTCATTAGACAATCATAAATATGACATGACACTGTCTCCAGCATTAATGACTGCTTATAACAGACGTCATTTAATGTTTTCTGGCAAATTATCACACTTTTGAATGGATTTAAAACTGTTTTTCAACCGGTGTGCCGCGGCACATTAGTGTGCCATGAGAGATCGTCAGGTGTGCCGCGAGAAATGATCTAATGTCACATTCATATATATAAATGTTGTAATGTCCGTAACTGAGCGGGCCCTTGAAGGGGCCGTCAGACTGCAGAGTGGTGACGTCGTGGGAAGCAAGCAAGGAGGGAAGGAGAACAACGTGAGAGCATAGTTAGAGGTCGCATGTTGCTGATGCCGCTGTTATTTTGTTTATTATTTTCCATTGTTGCCACAAGAAAGTTGGAAAATCATCACCGACTCCTCTCCTTTCTATTTCCCCATTCGGTGCTATTACAATTTTTTTTCCCGTCGTCGGGCGGAGTTGCAGTAGGAAGGTAGGAAGGAGTAGGTAGAAACTTCTCGGTCGTGTGCAGATGAGCGCAAGATTGCTCGTGTCGCGTTCAAAAACTGCTCGGATTTCTAGCCATCAACGACCTTGTAGTCCGCGACAGTGTGGACCCCAGCACGTCTACTGCACATTATTTGGTTAGACTCGTCATGAGTCGATATACTCGAAAGTTTCCTTTCTATTTTATCCATATGTGACGACCATCAATCCTCCCCCTGTGCTTTATTCCAACACATTGTCAAGGACAGCAAAATGGTTGACGGCTAGAAATCCGAGCAGTTATTGAACGCGAGACGAACAGCTCTCCTAAACGTCATCTCCAGACCAAACACATTCACTTCAAAATTACTCGATGGACAATTTTGTTCGCGTTCGTGAAAACAAAGAGAAACAGGCAACTTTTTTGATAAAAACTACGAAGGTAAATGAGAAAGCCCTCAAAGCCAGTTACTTTGTTGCTAAATCGAAAAAGTCCCACACTGTGACAGAGACATTAATACTACCTGCCTGCAAAGCAATTGTCTGCGAGATGCTCAGCCCGGATGTGGTTAAAAACATTGCGCAAGACCCCCTGTCTGATAATTCTGAGCTTTTTCAAGCCTGACACCTATAAAAAAAGAAAACAGAATCACAGAGAACTGTTGAAGAATAAGGATATCGACTTTGTGTTCATCTAAACAGGCTCAAGTTAGTAAGTATACATACTGAGAAATTATTTTGTAATTAAATTTACTATATAGAAAATAATTTTGGAACATTTTTGGTATGTGGTTTGCCGCGAGATCCCCCCCCCCCCCCCCCCCCCAAAAAAAAAAAAAAAAACGTGCCGTGAGTCAAAAAAGGTTGAAAAACACTGATGTAAAAGATCTGAGCTGGACATAAATCGAGTGTTAGTGACATTATTTTCTGGATGACACATTAAGACATCTGTCATAAGCATTCATTAATGCCCATGATAGTGTCATGTCAAAATTATGATAAAATTAAATTATTTTTATTTATTTTATTATTATATTATTAAATTATGACAAAAATTATGTCTTATGACAGTCTTATGAAGCTGGTGTCAAAAAAAAGTGTTACCTAATAATCTAAATAAATCAACAGATAAACTGCATTGGACTATATGCCGCAGGATTCAAAATGAAGGAAAGAAGTAGCGGCTTATAGTCCAAAAAATTACAGTAGTCTTATTGATTTTAGTGTAAAATCACTAAAATTTGTTTAAAAATGCAATGTGGGAGGTTTCTGTTATTTGTGAATAAATAAATAAAAAAGTAGCCTAAAGAATTATACAATTTATTAAATACTCAAAAGTTTTTTTCTGTAGTTTCTGTACTTTTTACTGTAGTAACAAATAATATCTTTTGAATTCTAGTTATATCTCGGCGCTTGTGAATCCGAAAACAAACGACAACAGTGACATCTAGAGTCCTTTCCAAACACTGCAAGGAAAGTGCAGATTCCAGAATGGAACGTAGCCTTCTCCGTCCTAGTCGTTTTGAACGCTTGTAATTTTACATTGATTTAAATGGCACGTGTTTCCAGTAATTGGACTCATTTGGATGAAAAAAAAAAAAAACATTATAAGCGTGACTAAACAGGAACGACAAATCAAGAGAACTTAGATTGTTAATAAATGAAGGAGAAAGGGAAGAGCAATCAAAATGGAACGCGGCTCTGTGGTCACATGCTTGTCAAGGAAGATCAGCTGACACTGGCTTGATTCTGCTTTCACGCTCGTCCTCGGCGGGTTTCTCTTCCGCTTCAGCCCAAACCTACTCAATTACTAAACGTATTATATTTATATCGACGTATTTATTTGTGCTGCTTAGCCCAGGGTTTCTACACTTATCCCTACTTTAGCACACGGCCGAATCGATGCTGCTAGAGTGGATGATGGACGGACACGCCATTCTTTACACGGGGGTCACTTTGGCCTTCTGGAGCACCATACTCGTTGTCGGTAAGATAATTTCCACCGTTAAATCAGTTAAATGGTGTGTGTTTTTAAGAAATTCGTTGACTATAAACCATGGAATGCCTGGTTTGTTTTTGCTGTTGTTACCTTTGACAGTTGTTTGGGATCTAGCTAATTACTGATAGCCAATGTAGCATTGCGGCTCCCTTTGCGAATAATACATACCGTTGAAATAAAAAGTAATTCACGATAAATATTTATGAACCCGATTTAGAATATTTACAAACATTATCAGGAAAATATAGCCCCATATTGTCAAAATGTAGACCGCGTTGGCGTGCTTTTCACCGGCGAAGAGTTGACCTAGCATTTAGCGCATTGCTAATTTTTGCTAATCTATCAAGAGGAAACGTCGTATTTGTGTGTTTTGCTTGTGGAGAAGTGTTTCTATGTGGTTATATAGTGGTTTAAGTGACTCAAATAAATGTATACATACGTAGGTGGCTACATATCGCGCAAGGGCCTCCGTTCTAATGATACAGTGAGCTATCACACCATAAGTAGGGCATATTTGCACTTAAATGTTATTTTTAACAGGAGTGGATGCACTTGCACAACAGTAAATCTTGTTAAATACCTGTTGTCTTTTTTTTTGTTTTTTTTAACTTGTTTTTTTATTGAATTTTCAAAAACCAAACACACACCCAGTGTCTTGAATGACAAACATCAAACCAAAACAAAGCACACCAACCCAAAAGAAAAAAATACATAATACATAAATAATACCAATTGTCTTGATGGATACTTTGTTTTCTTCCAGGCATATGCTATACAATATTCGATTTAGGATTCCGCTTCGATGTGGCATGGTGAGTATAACCTTTTGTGTTTTATGCTGTATATATAAGCTCTCATTCATTCGGTAGTGACAAAATCTAAACTATATAGTTGAAACTAAGGGTGTGACAAAATATCGAAATGGTGATATATCGTGATACATAGTATCCCAAAAGGTTATCGATATGCTCCTGTCAAGAATCGAGATATCGTTTTTAAAAGGTGTCAATTTCTTGGCTGCCATTGACAGTGCTCTAAGCCAAATCCATTTAGACTGGGAATACAGCTGGGAATCTTTGGGCACCTAACGATTCGATTACGATTACGATTCAGATGCTCCGATTCGATTCTAAAACGATTATTGATGCACCCCCCTTTTTTTTTTTTTTTTTTTATGTTTTGTACATTAGTTCAAAAATACTCTCAGGCTAAACCAAACTACTATTTCAGTATCAAGTTAACATATAGCAGTAAACAAATATACAAAAATAACAGTAAATAAAAAACTCCAGTCCCCATTCTGTATCAGCAGCTTTAAACTACATTCAATTAATTTAATGTTGTGAATCAACCGTTAAGTTGTTAAAATTGCTCCCGTTAATCCATAATTTCCCTTTTGTCTACTTTCGACATGTGAAAGTTTTAAAACTATTTTAAAGATAGATTCAAGTCAATATTTTACCGATTTAGGAGTATTTTAGATAAAAAGTTAATTAGGTTTGCTTGGAAGGTTCGCTACAACACCCTTGCAGGGAAGTGTACTGCTTTAAGATGGCGGCCGTTTACTACGTCCGCATCTAGCTTTTTGTAGATGTGCTGCAAACGCTACCGCTAGCGTAGTGCATCTAGTCCTATATAAATGATATCTACCGTAACATTATGTGGATGACGTACTTTTGTAGCAGCTTTTCAGCAGCAGTCAGGTATGTTGAGTTTTTTATCTCGTGGCATGAGTTGAGCTAGAGCCGTGAGTTGAGCATTGGCATTACCTGAGGGGCCGGGTAATGAGAAGCATGATGTTTAGCTACTCTCGCTCCGTTGCTCATTGACCGCGCGGTGCGCTGAGTGTGTTGTACTTCCGCTTTACTTGGCATATTTCAATAATCGGAATTTGGATTTTTGTGAATCGTTCTCGAATCTTCCACGGCCGAATCGCGAATAATCTAAGAATCGGAAATTTTGCACACCTCTAACTGGGAACGTTCGTTCATTCAAAACCAGAGCATTTACAGTCATTCGAGTTTCGGGTCACTTGCTGTTCATTTTAGGGCATCTACAGGTCATTTTCTGTTGAGTTTGAGTCATTGCCTATTCATTTGGGTGATTCCCAGGTCACTTCCTGTTCTGTAAAGCAAAATAAACAGGAAGTGACTCATAAAATACCCCAAAATCAACAGGAAGTAACTGAAAATCAATAGGTAAATGACCTTAAATGGCCCAAAATGACCTCATTGCCTGGCATTGGCTGCCACTGACGGCCATAGACATTCAATCCGTTTGAAGTGGGAGGGATGGCAGCGAATGAACGAACGGATTGGACGTCTACTAGTGATAAACTCATTCCAATTCACAGCAGAAGCTTGTTTTTCTGTTTATTAGTTTTTTTTTTTAGAATATCTTAGAATGATACCCTGACCAGCGTATTGATAATCGTTGTATCGTCAGATCATCGTTATCGTGAGCTTTGTATTGTAAATCGTATCGTATCGTGAGGTACCAAGAGGTTCCCACTCCTAGTTGAAACACGAATGAAGTAGTAGCAAATTAGCACGTTAGTAATTGAGCTTTCATGATTCTGTCGTGAGGCCATGTATACTAGGTGTGGGAACCTCTGGTTACCTCACGATACGATTTGAGATACAAGGCTCACGATAAAGATGATCTCATGATATGGCGATACATGGGTTGGGAAATCATTCTGCAAAATTCTACAATAGACAGTAAATTAAAGTGCCTACGACAGGCTTAAAAAGAAAGTCTTAGATAGCATTATTATGTGAGTTAGAGTCGTATTTTGAGACGATTCGACTATACACAACAATTTGGCAAAGCGCAGATGACGAGAAATTAGTCTTTTAATATGCCAGTTAGCCACGCCTACCGTTATACAGCTCTAGCGTCCCCAACAGGAGAATGACGTCGGCAGGGTCTTGGTTTCATCGGATTTAGAATTCAGCCCATTGAGGGGGCTAGCACTCCTGCTCTAGTGACGCAGCCGTAGAGTGATGTGAAAAAATGGTTTGTAGATCTTCACGCTAAACTACTGTGTGATCCAACTCATTCCAATATTATTGTAACGTCAACAAAGTGTCACCCGCTTAGTAAAGTTGCAATTCTTTATTATACAACACACGGCTGTTGTCTGCTGCACCACTGTAAGTCATGCATTGCATTCAGAAACGCAAGCAAATATCCCCACTATAGTTTAACCCGATTCGTTACATTATTATGTAGATAGTTAGCATCCAGAGCTGTCGTGTGGATGGCATTAGCACACACAGACAGGGGTTTGATTACTTTTTTGCATCACCTTACCTTATTTTTGTCACGTAAATGCGCTGTCCACGTCGTCGGTGATCATCCTGGCTGTGTGTCAGTTTATCAAATGTTGCTCCCGAGAGTCCGGAAGCTTGCTTAAAAACGAATGAATCTTGAGTCTTAAACTTAGTTTGATCGCTGGGTATTGGCATCATTTTCTGCCCAACAGGTTATAATGACGCCTTATTTTGCACTTAGAGATCTAAAAGGACTGTCGTGTACTACAGGGTACCCGCGGGTTATTAAAAGTAATAAAAAAGCATTGAATTTAGTTTTCCATTATTAAAGGTATTAAAAGTATTAGATTAGCTGTCGTAAGTCTGGAATTTTTTCACCGTGGTTTTAATTTTGAAGAACATCTCAGTGCAACCTAAATTATATCCGTGACGAAGTTTTTTTTTTTTTTTTTTAATTTATTTTTTTAATCCATAACGAAGATGACGCGTAGAATTTTTACGATGCACTGCACTACAAATCATAATGCACCTCGTGCGTGCGCGCTGTTAGCATCATTAGCATCAACATCACAACAGCAGGCAATCGCACAGTACTGTGTGCTAACTTAAGGAACTGCTCAGATGCCTTCGTTGTTATGTTCGATGAAAGCCTCAACAAGACAACCAAGTCCAAACAGTTGGACCAGCATGTGAGATATTGGATCGGCGACCAAGTCGCATCCAGATACCTTGGGTCGTAGTTTATGGGTCATGCGAAGGCAGTGGACCTGCTTAACATTTCAAAGTAAGTTGCCAATTTCTCCAGTTAAAATGTGTTAGATGCAATAATGTATTTCTGCACGGTTTGCCTTTCGAATGAATGTGAATTTCGTAGTTTTAACTCAAGAGTTAGCCATGTTCAATGGGGTATTGGCAGGTGCACTAGCCTTAGCATGGATAAACCGGAGTCGTAGATCCACCATCACCCTCAGATACTCAACACGGTTGACACTATTTTTGGAACGAGTGCGGGGTAACGTTGATCTGAACAACATGGCATGGTGATAGACAAATTATAATGTAGGTGATAGTAAAACACCTCCTGGTATATTTAAATGTTTTTCTTGATTGAATAAGAGAATGGATTTCCTCTATCTGATTAAAAGAAATGTCTTCAATAGCTAACAAAGGATTAACATGTGTTTTGTATACTTCTTGTAATGTAATTAGAAAAAAACAATTACCAAGGGAAATGGTCATGTGTAGCTTTTTCATTTTGTGGTAATTAATGGTAAACTACTGCCATTTAGTGGCTGTTTTTTAAACTTTCACTGCCAATTGCAAGATTTTCCCAAGCACTTTACAGTTAAGGTGACCAACTTGACAATCACCAGTTAAGGTGACCGACTTGACAATCACCGACCTACCACCTTCACTAGGTCCTCTTAAAAGGGAAACCTATTGTATTGCAAGTGTAATTTCTGAAGTTGCTTTACAAAAATAGTGTAAAATCCATTTTATCCTGGGGGAAAAAAATCTGAAACACCTTATATTTAAATGTGTTTTAATTGTATCTTCAGTAAATGTGCATTCTTTTGTCAAACAAACTTAGTAATTGAGGTTAAATTTGATATTCAGTGCTTTATTTTTTAAATATGATTCAATATTATCTGAATAATGGGTGCAAAAAAAGTATTAATTTTCAGTTGAAATGGCATTAAAAAAAGGTCTTAAAAGTCTTGAATTTAAATTTATCAATCCTGGGGGGACCCTGATTGTGGAAGCCAGTCGACATATTTACTCCATTTGTCTTCGGCTTGCTCGTAAGGGTCAACATTGTTCACATCCTTAAGTTTGATCACGTATCTGTTCTTCGCCTTAGTAACGAGTTTGTCTATTTATCGGACTGGCAAGTTAAAGTTTAATGTCCCGCGAGTCAGACCTGCTTCCAAAATGGCTGCGTTTTTGTCAGATCTCACGTGATCCCCCATTTTGTGACGTAAACGCTCGAGCCTAATAGCACATCTACTTCAGAGCCGGTATTTTCACACACAAACCACAACAGCGGGTGCGCAAACACACACACACACACGCAAAACAGATGCAGAGGGATATGATGGCAGAGCATTCAGAGGAAAATGTGTCCTTTACGAGGTGGAGATATAAACACTATTTCAAGTTGGTCGAAATTAAAGGAAAGAATGTGCATGTAAAGTGTAATTTAAGTCCCGGGCAAAGCTTTTGTTGACATCTGTGTTAAGCAATTCAAATCTGTTTATTTTTGTTGCACGTCAAGTGTAGGATAAATCTGTTGCTGGTGAGGTGCAATAAATATTACAAGGTTCAATAACACAACTACCTGTCTGTTCTTCTCTATTCAACTGACTCGAATATTGCTCAGAAAATTTCAAATTCTTTGACATACAACAACTTCTTTTTAAAGTAACGGAAATAGTTATTTTCCCTGGTAACTAGTTACTTTTACTATAGAATAATTCAGTTACTAACTCAGTTACTTTTTGGAAGAAGTAGTGAGTAACTATTAACTAATTACTTTTTTATAGTAACGTGCCCAACACTAGTTATTCAAACTCACCCAATTCAGCTGGCTAGTTGTTATCAAGAGTACTAAAACCCTTTTCAGTCTGACAACTAAGTAAGGAGGCGAAATAATTTTAAACTTTATTACATGCTCAGATAGGCCGGTATCGGCCAGTATCGGATCGGAAGTGCAAAACAATATCAGTATCGGACGATACTGATAGTGCAAAAACCTGGATCGGGACATCCCTATTCTCAATACAGCCATTGTCTGAAAACTTCTGCGTCAACTCCATAAATAATTGCAGGACACCTCAGCCTTTGGCTTTAATGTGAAACTGCAAGCTTTCAGGTCTTCTGGTTTTGACAAAAGCAAAATGCATAGCCAGAATCCTTCCCTTTGATGCTCGCTGAGATTAAATGAATTTTTTTTGTTTTTGCAGGTTCCTCACAGAAACGTCACCTTTCATGTGGGCTAATCTGGGTATTGGTTTGGCCATTTCGCTGTCTGTAGTAGGAGCCGCTTGGTGAGTAGTGACTGCATGACTAGTGACACATTGTGGAAGTTTTTTTGTCATTGTTTCCTCTTTTAAGTAAATCTTAAATATTGTGGAAGTGGAATATTTTAGACTGTTTCATAAAAAAGGGTTTCTCATTGCTTGTGTGTTTGTTTCCCAGGGGAATCTACATCACTGGATCAAGCATCATTGGCGGCGGAGTCAAGGCCCCTCGCATTAAAACCAAAAATTTAGTTAGGTAGGTATGTTAAGGTGTACTTGCTCCTATTTAATTGGCTGGGTAACAGGATTATTTGTAAACCTATTTATTTCATTAACATATTGAGTTTTTATCTTTAAGGAGTCAAATTCCAGTTTTCCCCCCATTGCCCATAGTTTGCATGAAAGATGAATGAATATTTCCTGAAAGATTGTAAAAATAAATGACTCACCCTTTCACCGACATTGAACATGTATTTAATTTTTCCTAAAATACATTTAATCCAATATTTTTTTATATCTTTTCCTAGCATAATTTTCTGTGAAGCTGTTGCAATCTATGGCATCATTATGGCTATTGTCATCAGTAACATGGCTGAGGTACACATCACATTGTGCATAACGTATTAAAAAATATATTTTTGCATCTTTTTTCTAAAATGCTTCTGAATATGATTCCTATTCTATTGCAGAACTTCAGCGGAACAACTCCTGAGACAATCGGAGCAAGGAATTACCAAGCGGGTAAGATGGCAAAATGATGAATACCTCATGAGGTTACACACAGGAGGTCCAACACAAACGAGCAAGTCAACAGCTCTTCTAACAATTTAAAGAAAAAAAAAAGTCACTAGTGCTAGTCACTAGAGTTTGTCTATCCTAATTTGTAATTTATAGTGGAACCCTGTCTTTGTGTGCGATCAGGGTACTCTATGTTCGGCGCGGGACTGACAGTGGGCTTCTCCAATCTCTTCTGCGGCATCTGTGTTGGTATCGTGGGGAGCGGGGCGGCGCTGGCCGACGCCCAGAACGCCAGCCTTTTCGTCAAGATCCTTATTGTGGAGATTTTCGGCAGCGCAATCGGCCTCTTCGGTGTCATTGTGGCTATCCTGCAGGTTAGAACCCTTGTGTTCTGTTTGGGTCAAACATGGCCTTTTTTGACGTTGACTAATACAAATACCATAATAATTTTTTCCACCTTAAAGTGCCTGTGACACGAAAAAGCATGTTTATTTCATAATACACGCGGTATTTTATGCCCCTGAATGATATGGACCGCTTGGATGTGTGTGGAAGCGATCGCTATATTTATTTAGTTTTTTGAATCCCGCGCCATGAAAATGAGTGACTTCCGGCTTCGGTCTTGCATTGAGGAGGAGGGCGCTGTGACGTGTACGGTAGAAGACGTTCTCTTCACTATACAGTGTACTGTTGTGTATGAGGACGAAGGATTCAGCTGATTTTGCGGATTAATACTTTTATTTTTTGCATCACGCCAGCCAAACGGCTGCAGAAAAATCATTCTGTATGCGGGAGAGGCGTATGCGCCTTTTTGGAGTTTCAAAAGGTTCCCATTCACCGTGGATATTTACTGTGGGACCATTGGACTTACAAGGAAGTGAGTAAACATCTTGTTTTGTATTATGTCAAATACGAATACAGTGATTACAAAGTAAACACTATAAAATTCCTTTAAATAAAGGACTACTTACGTTTGATCATTGATAGGCATGTAAAAAGCTATCCTCATGCTCATTAGCAGTTAGCAGTTAGCTGTTAGCGCGTTAGCTACACAACAACTCCAGCCACCCTCCTCCAGGGAACGAACTGTAAATTGCTCTCCGCCGGGCGGTTTGCCGATCCGCAAAGAAACTCGACAACCGGGTCGTCATGTCAAATAATCCAGGCTAGTTATGTGTGATTTTCCACTTCGAAGACTTTGAAACATCCCTCGGTTCGGGTTAGCATGTCGGCTAGCTGTCACTCCTTCTGGTCTGTTTACATTCTCCGAAGCCGGGGAAGGGAAATTACATATGTCCGATTTAGGTGTCATAAAATATCGTTCGGGAGGTGTGACAGTAAAGGTGAAGTCGACTGTTTTGACCATTATGGAGTAATTTTGCCATTTCGTCTTGAATAAATGGATTTTTATTATTTTATATTCCATTTAGCACAAGATTGTTATTTGTCATGACCATGCCATTTATTTAGCAATTGTGGAAAGTACTTGGGTAAAAAGAATATCCTGTAAAAATATTGAAGTAAAGAGACAGAAACAATGAAATTTTGCCGCTCTCTTCGTCGCGTTTTCCTCATTGTGAATAGTTCCCCCTCGACGGGCTGACTGGTCCTTCTCAAGCCATTTATATAGCTATTGGGGAAAAATAATTGGATAAAAAGAATATCCTGTAAAAATATTGGGAGTAGAGAGACTGAAACAATGACATTTTGCAGCTCTCTTCGTCGCGTTTTCCTCGTTCTGAACAATTCCCCCTCAATGGGCTGAATAGTAAAACCGATGAGCCTAGTCTACCGCTGACGTCATCCACCTGTTGAGGACGCTAAAGCCCTATAATGGTAGGCGTGGCTAACCGGCAGATTAAAAGACTAATTTCTCGTCATCTGCGCTTTGCTAAATTGTTGTATATAGTCGAATCGTCTCAAAATATGATTCTAATTCACATAATAATGCCATTTAAGACTTTTTTTCTGGTGTCATATGCTCTTTAAAATCTAGATCTCCTAAAGTCATCCAAAATGCACAGATGTAAAAATTATTATCAATTAACCATTATTTCTACAAATGATGCAATGTTTTTGCTGTGTATGCATTATGGCTGTGACAATTCATCGAAAGGGTTCTATATCGCGATACTTTGTAGCCCACAAGATTGTCGATGTGCTCCCAGGAAGGATCAATGTATCGTTTTAAAAAGGTGAATCAACAAGTTGCTACCAAAATCTTCCAAATTCAATAGTGTCCACATTAGCTCACTGACTGCCATTGACTGCGCGACACATCCAATTCATTTTAGCTGGATTGGACGTCTAGCGCCGTCAATGGAGGTGGAGGAGGAAAACAAGAGGATTCAAAGCCAGTCATGTGGGCTTTTACAGGTCACTTTCTGATCATTTTAGGGCATTTACATTCATTTTGAGTCACTTCTTATCATTTTTTTTAGTCACTTTCTTTTCAGTGACCCAAAATCAGTAGGAAAGGACCTATAAATGCTCCAAAATCAACAAGTGACCCGTAGATGCCCCACAATCAATAAGCAGGTGACCCGTAAATGGCCCCAAATCAACAAGGAAGTGACACGTAAATGCCCCCAAATCAACAAGTGACCCGTAAATGCCCCCAAAATCAACAAGGAAGTGACCCGTGAATGGCCCCAAATCAACAAGGAAGTGACCCGTGAATGGCCCCAAATCAACAAGGAGGTGACACGCGAATGCCACAAAATCAACAAGGAGGTGACACGCGAATGCAACAAATTCAACAAGATGACACGCGAATGCCACAAAATCAACAAGATGACACTCGAATGCCACAAAATCAACAAGATGACACTCGAATGCCACAAAATCAACAAGATGACACTCGAATGCCACAAAATCAACAAGGAGGTGACACTCGAATGCCACAAAATCAGCATGGGAGTTACCCGTGAGTGCACCAGAATCAGCAAGGGCGTGACCAGTGAGTGCACCAGAATGAACGAGTGCACCAGAATCAGCAAGGGAATGACCAGTGAGTGCACCAGAATCAACGAGTGCACCAGAATCAACAAGGGAGTGACCAGTGAGTGCACCAGAATCAACAAGGAAGTGACCCGTGAATGCCCCCAAATCAACAAGGAAGTGACACGCGAATGCCCCAAAATCTACAAGGAGGTGACACGCGAATGCCACAAAATCAACAAGATGACACTCGAATGCCACAAAATCAACGAGATGACACTCGAATGCCACAAAATCAACAAGGAGGTGACCCTCGAATGCCACAAAATCAACAAGGAGGTGACCCTCGAATGCCACAAAATCAGCATGGGAGTTACCCGTGAGTGCACCAGAATCAGCAAGCGAGTGACCAGTGAGTGCACCAGAATCAACAAGGCGGCGACCCGCGGACGCGCCAGAATCGACAAGGTGGCGACCCGCGGACGCGCCAGAATCGACAAGGTGGCGACCCGCGGACGTGCCAAAATTAACTTATTGGCTACCATCCCTCCCAATTCAAACGGAATGGACGTCTACTAGTGATGAACTCATTCCAATTCACAGCAGAAGGATGAACAAAGCTTAGGATCACATACAGCAGAATAATTGATTTCCTTCCGCTTGTATCGATAATTGTTGTATCATCGTTATCATGAACCTTATATGGCAAATCGTATTGTGAGGTATCCAGACGTTCCCACCCTTAGAATGCATTGAATATGAATATTATGTAAAAGTTAATGACTCGAGTCTTTCTTCTCCCTAAAGACGTCAAAAGTAAAGATGGGTGACTAGAAGAGGACAAGAAGATGACAACGCTGGAAAAAAATACAAGATGTGTAAATAGTACATCGTAAATTATTTAAATGTTTACCTGGTATTGTCTTTAACTGTCATTTCAAGAAGAACAGCTGTTCATCCTCTTCATGAATGTTGGTTAAAAATGACATTATAGAGTATTTGAACATATTTGTGCGAGTGTGTGTTTTGAAATTTTGTGTGGTTCATTTTCTTCCTTCTGTGAAGCATGTTTAACATTGTATTCTTCTTTACTGTTGCCTGGTCTGTAACTAGTGACCCTTTGAAATTTAAAGGAAAATAAACCTTAGCACCAATGTCCCCCATGAGTGAGATTTTGAGTGGACTTGTCTTATGACACGACACACAGAAGTGGCCAGAAATCATGTGGAACATTTTCACAGTTTGGAAGCTTCGCCGTGAAAATGCTGGTGGGACTGCCTGTATCTGTTGCCACTTAGCATCTTTTAATTGTTGTTTTTGTACCTTTCATAATTGCTTTAGTCATCAATTACTTTGCAGTTGATTGTTTCTGAATCAGCAGGGGAAGAAAAGACAAGTTCTAAGTAAAATGAGCTGTACTATATGAACTTAAAATGTAAAAGTTTAGTTTTACTTGGATTTGGCAGACCAGGCGAACTAACTCATGAACTGCTTCCTTGTAATTATTCCCCTGAAATTGTGAAATACTTCTAACGGATTTAATTGTCATCAATGTTACAAATGTGATTTCAACCGCTTCTCACTGGCTCAATCGAGCCTGAACTAATGCGCGTACCGAACTCCATATTAGTCTGTTCGCTGTGTGAGTGTAATAATGTGCATGTGACGTTGATGAAAGTAAATGTCCAATAAAAATGACAAACATCTCATTGTGTCCTCATAAGTATCAATGTAAATTAAAACTACAATCTCAATGTCAATTCTTATTTGCTATGTTGTTGCTCCCCTTTACCAATGAGTTGCAGTGTTACCTTTCAACATCTAGGTGGCGCAATTATAAAGCGTTAGTACGGATAAATGCTCAAGTCTTCCATCCCATCGTTTAAAGTTCTTAAGATTTCTCCTTGTACCGTTATTGCAAAATTAAAATGTGAAAGCTTTTCATTTGAAATCTATATATCCTATTTAAGGGATTTAACCTGTGTACCTTTATATTTGATTTTATTCAGTAATATAGCCTAAGATATTCCACCTCTGACTGGAAAAACTTTAATTTTGTCATTTTAGGTTTCCACATTGAGTGTATTTACTGTTGAAAAACTAGATTTTTTTGTGATAAAAAATAAGACCAAGAAAGATGACTTATTTTAGCCTTTTACATCATGAACATGACCGGTTTACTATACAAGACCATAGAAAAACAAAAATTCTCAAGGTAGAAAAATGAAACTGATGTGACAGTACAAGCATAGGTGGATCTACTATTCAGGCGAGGTAGGCAATCGCCTTAGGCCCCCAACCAGTAGGGGGGCCCCCCCCAACCTGCTGCCCTTGCCCCAACGAGCAAGGGCTTGGGCCACCGGAGCCAGCAGCACCCCCAACTATTCGTCATGTATAATTATGTCAGGATACCAAACAAATAAATAACAAAACAAAAAAAAAGCCATTTGAATGCTGCATTTATATTATCTCTCCCGCACACACACGCACCATCAGTCGCTTAGCTTCATTTAGCGCCGCTTAGCTGGCCAAACAATGCAGTCCAGTTCCAATCAGTCATACAATAGCACTCAAGAGCTGGTTAACAGCATTTGCTAATGAAAATAAAATTAAATCTATTAGTGACACCACAAGCAACGGCGAAGAATGTTTTTTTACGGAGTGGAAAGCTTTCGGTTAGCGGTTTAGCAAACGTACCTCCAGTGAACATTTCAAAATAAAAGCACGTCATGTTCGTCTTATAAATAAGAATTTCTGGAGTTAATCCCACATACTTCAGAATGAATATTAAAATATGTTGGGTAAATACTACAGAATACAGATTCTACACTAAGAATAGCTTTCAAATGACACTCTGTGTGACAAATATGATTGGCAGTGAATAATTATAATTATTATACTATTATATATAGTAGTATACTATAATTTACTTTTTTTTTTTTTTTTTTTTTTAAAGAATTATTTTGAATAATGATGGAAAGGCAAAGTCAGTGTTCGGAATCTGTTTACTTTCTGTCAACAACATGCTGCCTCCTTCGAAGAGGAGGGATATTAGAAGTTTTTTTCGACCAGCAGCAGCCACTGTGAGAAATTTAAAAAGATGCCAGTGTTGTGTAGGTGGGAAACACACCACTTTTGCTACTGAAAGTCCGACCTGCATTAGAGTTAGCATAACATTAAACTGTGTGAACTTGCTAAACTGCAAAACTTGGGTAGTAAGCCGCTATTTTTCCTCAAACGCACGTTTGATTGGCTGATGACTTGACCATTTTTTTCTTGATTTAGATGAAAAATGACCAACTTTTAGATGTATGGGCCTAATAAGAACTAATGGTAATATACACTAAAAGTAAGTGGAAGAATCTGATGCATTTATCTGTTAACTAGCCTTTAAAACTCAAAACAAAAACGAAAAAAATTATTCGACTAGATTTAAGAAAAATCATCAGATTAAGACATTATACAGTAAAATTTGCAGTTTGAAAGTTGGTACAAGTCAATACAGATTTATTTTGCATTAATCCTTTAGGCCATCAATTAATTAGTTAATTAGTTCTTATGTTAGTTCTTAATTAGTTCTTAGTTCTTGGTCTTATTAATGTCCTGTCAAGCAAAAAGTGTACATGCAGCTTATGCTGTTATATCATCCCTGCCATTATCGAGACCGAACCTACGCCCTTGTGACAGTACAACCTAAAGGTCTAGATTCTTCGTAGGGGTCAAGTGTACCAAGCGTGTTTTTCGTCCAAGGCCAGGTGTTTTTTAGACCAGCAGTAAGATTTTATAGTCTCTCCTTTGACTCAAAGTCAGTATAATGAGTTCATGACTGTTGTATTATGGTTGTTTTCTGATATGTGTAATGGCAGGAGCATTCTGAATTACATGCAGGATCCTGATTGATTTTGTTGTTGTTGTTGAGACCTGCAAATATGCCATTGAAATAATCTACTAAAAATGAATGCGTGGGTAGATTTTTCCATGTCTCGTCTGGACTTGTTTTTTTTTTAAGGTTGTAATAGATATTTAGTGATCAACTTTGAGGTTTGAGTGAATAATTAATTACATTTTTGGCTTGATTTGTTCCTGTCAATGACAAAGCCAAGGTGAGTTTGACTCCTTTTTTGAGCCAAAAATGATAACCTCTGTTTTTGCACAGTGCTGGTGTTAATCTGGAAAAAATATTCTGACACATCCATGCATTTCATAAATACATTTGATCAATGAGATGAAGGGACTAGTTTGCCACATACACATGTATTTTCATGTTTCTTTTTGCAAAATGTACCCAGGCTTGGATGTTTTTCTGTGTTATTCATTCTTGCCACCTTACCACAGGCATATGAATGACATGGTAGATTGATAGCTAAAGAACCAATACATGACAGAAATTCCTGCAGCTCTGCATCTGGTGCTTCTGGCCCCTTTGCAGACTTCCAGACTACCTCTCTCGTTGTATTTCCATTCTTTTTGGGGGTGCTATCTATGCAGCTGCAATCCATTTATCCATCCTTCCATCCATTCGACCCATCCATTCATCTGACTCATCCATCCGACCAATCCATCCAGCCACCCGTCCAACCAATTCACCCATACAACCGATGCAGCAATCCATCCATCTGATGCAGCCATCCAGCCACCCATCTGACCCATCCCTTACTCCTTTCCTCCATCCGACCCATCCATCCATCCATCCATCCATCCATCCACCTGACCCATCCATCCCTGCCTCCATCCATCCGACCAATCCATCCATCCGACGCAGCCACCCACCCATCCATCCGACCCATCCCTCACTCCCTTCCTCCATCTGACTCATCCATCCATCCATCCATCCATCCAATCCATCCGATGCAGCCATCCAGCCACCCATCCAACCAATCCATCCATCCGATGCAGCCATCCAGTCACCCATACATCCACCCATCCGACCAATCCAGCCATCCGGTGCAGCCATCCATCCATCTGACCTCCTCCATCCGACCAATCCACCCATACAACCGATGCAGCAATCCATCCATCTGATGCAGCCATCCAGCCAGCCAGCCAGCCAGCCAGCCAGCCAGCCATCCATCCATCCATCCATCCATCCATCCATCCATCCGATGCAGCCATCCAGCCACCCATCCAACCAATCCATCCATCCGATGCAGCCATCCAGTCACCCATACATCCACCCATCCGACCAATCCAGCCATCCGGTGCAGCCATCCATCCATCTGACCTCCTCCATCCGACCAATCCACCCATACAACCGATGCAGCAATCCATCCATCCGATGCAGCCATCCAGTCACCTATCCATCCATC
The DNA here is from genome assembly GCF_030265065.1 of Corythoichthys intestinalis. Classification (NCBI taxonomy): domain Eukaryota; kingdom Metazoa; phylum Chordata; class Actinopteri; order Syngnathiformes; family Syngnathidae; genus Corythoichthys; species Corythoichthys intestinalis. The sequence goes on along the minus strand of NC_080408.1, from coordinate 9,019,909 downwards.
CGACCAATCCAGCCATCCAATGCAGCCATCCATCCATCCATCTGACCTCCATCCATCCGACCAATTCATCCATCCGATGCAGCCATCCAGCCACCCACCCATCACTCTGACCCATCCCACACTTCCTTCCTCCTTCCAACTCATCCATCCATCCACCTGACCCATCCACCCCACCTCCATCCATCCGACCAATCCATCCATCCGATGCAGCCATCCAGCCAACCATCCATCTTCCCCATCCCTCCCTCCATCCCACCCATGCATCCATCCGTCCGTCTGTCCATCCATCCATCCGACCCATCCCTCACTCCCTTCTTCCATCCGACTCATCCATCCATCCACCTGACCCATCCACCCCTACCTCCATCCATCCGACCAATCCATCCATCCATCCGATGCAGCCATCCAGCCATCTTCCCCATCCCTCCCTCCCTTCCTCCATCCCACCCATGCATCCATCCATGCATCCACCCATGCATCCATCCATCCATCCATCCATCCATCCATCCATCCATCCATCCATCCATCCATCCATCCATCCGACCCATCCATCCCTGCCTCCATCCATCTGACCAATCCATCCATCCAATGCATCAATCCAGCCAACCATCATCTGACCTATCCATCCCTGCCTCCATCCATCCATCTGACCCATCCCTCACTCCCTTCCTCCATCCATCCATCCATCCATCCATCCATCCATCCATCCATCCATCCATCCATCCATCCATCCATCCATCCATCCATCCATCCATCCATCCATCCATCCAACCCTATCTCCATCCGACCGACCAATCCAACCATCCATCTGATGCAGCCATCCAGCGATCTTCCCCATCCCTCCCTCCCTTCCTCCATCCCACCCATGCATCCATCCATGCATCCACCCATGCATCCATCCATCCATCTGACCCATCCATCCCTGCCTCCATCCACCTGACCAATCCATCCATCCAATGCATCCATCCAGCCAACCATCATCTGACCCATCCATCCCTGCCTCCATCCATCCATCTGACCCATCCCTCACTCCCTTCCTCCATCCGATTCATCCATCCGTCCGTCCGTCCGTCCGTCCATCCATCCATCCACCTGACCCATCCAACCCTACCTCCATCCGACCGACCAATCCAACCATCCATCTGACCCATCCCTCCTTCCCTTCCTCCATCCCACCCATCCATCTGACCCATCCATTCATCCCTGCCTCCATCCCTGCCTCCATCCCTGCCTCCATCCCTGCCTCCATCCATCCATCCATCCATCCATCCATCCATCCATCCATCCATCCATCCATCCATCCATCCATCCATCCATCCATCCATCCATCCATCCATCCATCCATCCATCCATCCATCCATCCGACCAATCAATCCATCCACCCATTTTTTTTTTTTTACTATTCTCGACTTTAAATGGTCTGCTTTGTGGAAAGTCGTTGTTTGAGCTTTTCTCCGGATTATGTTAGTGTAGTTTGAGTCCGATAATGTTAACAAAAACATGAACGTGTGGTGCTGGACTACGAGGGCTCATGCCAATCGTGCAACCTGTCTTTTAAGGTGGCAGTTGCCACCCCAGACCACCCTGGCGGATCTGCCCCTGCCTGCATGAACAATTCAGCTCTATTAAAATGTTTTACAGCAAATTATTTCTAATTGATGTATTTGTTTATTTGACAAATACTGACCATTCAAAACGAACTACTGTAATATTGTTTTAATGTTTTTCAACGAATTATATAACACTTTAAGAAAAACTTCAGTTTACTTGATTATTATTATTTTTTGTGTGTACAAACAAACATTTTACATTTTGATCAGCCACCTTAACGAGCACACTAAACAAATTCCATCCAAAAATTGAATACTAAAGAGTAAGAAAAAACAAAAGGCGATACTCCTCTGCCTGCCTCCCTCACTCCTATTCTCCTCCGGCTTCCGTAAGTAAGTGAAAGCGAAGCAGAAGGGACCTGCCGGAGAGAGGAAGAGGAGCATCCTTCCATCCTTTCCTTCGCTTTCTTTTTGCTGCCTTGACCACAAACACCTAAATGACGACGGAACCATTTTGACCCCACCGCTACTCGCCTCCTTTTCGTTTGAACGACGTCGACGCGACGGATTCGCTTGACGCTAGCTAAACAACGCGGTGCTTTTATTTTGGAATGAATTCACTTCATTTCCCCCTTAAATATACTCATTACTCATCTACATATTGGATGAAAATTGCTTTTTAAATTTACTATCATAATATTTGAACAATTTCCAACACGATGTGCTGCAAAGAAGAGACAAAGATGCAAGTATTCGCCTGACAAGGTAAGCAAGCAGCGCAGCGTTCCCGAGTAGATTTGATTGAATCCATTTTCCTGCTTTTTGGTGGTGCTAATTCTTTTGTGGTTTCCAATTCCACCTCGGCCACCCTGCACACTGCCTCTTTGCACCCGCCATGCTAGCCTTCCTCCCGTGCACAACACAGCTGCCTCCAGCTCTTAAAAAAAAAAGTCCACTCTGCAGCTCGCATCATTTTGCATAATGCAATATCTGCTTGAACAAAGATGTGTACAAAGGCGACTGTATCATGACATGTCCATGGGTCTGTTTTGGGGGGAGCGTTTTCTTCTTAAGAGACTCTGGTGGTAGTGGGGGGTAACAAGGATGTGGAGGTCTTTCTCGCGATGAAGCTTAACCCAACCAGGCAGTTCCACACAGACTGGGGAGAGAGGATGTTAATCCAATCCGACACGTCTCTCATTTCTGACACAATATCTCCTCAGAGGGAGACCGGAACGGTGCTGTAAGTCACCACACTATTGGATGCAATGATACTATTATTAAGTGGCACAGTACTGCAAGTTTGACTTGTAATTTACCTCCAAAGAAAGTAATGTAAAGTCTAACCCCCGTGAAAACACTTTCGACCAAAGTGAGACGAAGACTGCAAGGAAGCTGATCTTTCCCCGAAATGTCAAAAAATAATTGATCAAATATACAGTGGGGCAAATAAGTATTTAGTCAACCACTAATCATGCAAGTTGTCCCACTTGAAAATATTAGAGAGGCCTGTAATTGTTAACATGGGTAAACCTCAACCGCGAGGGACAGAATGTGGAGAAAAAAACCCAGAAAATTACATTGTTTGATTTTTAAATGATTTATTTGCAAATCATGGTGGAAAATAAGTATTTGGTCTATACCAAAAGTTCATCTCAATTAGGGCTGCAGCTATCGAATATTTTAGTAATCGAGTAATCGACTGAAAATTCTATCGATTAATCGAGTAATCAGATAAAACAAATATATCTTTGGGTGAAGAGCAATTATAAATATACATGACAAAACAAGACATTTCATCTAATCTTGAACCATTTTCAGTCAATCAATGTCTTTATTTTCGATGGATGTTGTTGAAAACAGCCAACAATTGCATCTCAGATGTAACTAGAATAAAAAAAAGACTAATTCACTGCTTCCACTCAAAAAACCTTTAGCTCTTATTTAAAAAAAAAAAAAAAAAAAAAAAAAAAAATATATATATATATATATATATATATATATATATATATATATATATATATATATATATATATATATTAGGGCTGCAGCTATCGAATATTTTAGTAATCGAGTAATCGACTGAAAATTCTATCGATTAATCGAGTAATCGGATAAAACAAATATATTTTTAGGTGAAGAGCAATTATAAATATACATGAGAAAACAAGACATTTCATCTAATCTTGAACCATTTTCAGTCAATCAATGTCTTTATTTTCGATGTATATTGTTGAAAACAGCCAACAATTGCATCTCAGATGTAGCTAGAATTAAAAAAAAAAAAAAAAAAAAACTAATTCACTGCTTTCACTCAAAAAACTTTTAGATCTTATTTTTTTAAAAAATTATATATTTATATATGACCTAAAAATGCCGTTACGCTTGATAACACACATCACTTAAAAGTTAGGATTTTTCCCCACGTGTTTCAATTGAATTTCTCTTTGTGTCAAGCCATTTTTAAGTTCTAGTTAAGTTTTAAGTTAGTCTAAACTGTAAGTCCTGATAGAATTTTGAGTTTTTGCAGTGTTCAAAATAAATGTATGATACAGGCTGTACTGGAGCACATTAGGGACCAGTGCTACTTGGTGTTTTATCCAGCAATGACTACTGAGCTAAAATTGATAGTTAGCATGATAAAGTTTTTATTTTACACCCTCATCACTCCACAATGCTATGTTATGTTAAAGCCTGTATGTAAGACACGTTAGCCACGCATCGACAGTGGTCATAATTAATTGAAACCTAGCCCTCCGCAGGGCTAACTTTACGTGAGCTAGTAGCGACAGTAACGTTAATCTTATTTATTAGCGCTTAGCGCTCTTTACTAGCGCTTAGCGCTGTACTGCTTTAAGATGGCGGCTGTTTAATAACGCTGCCCAGACGTGGCCGAGTCTGTCATTGCTCATCTAGTTCAACATACATGTGATCTTTATGAGACGCATCAGACGCTAGCTGTTACCAGCGTAGCATCGCGCGGGCTAGTATTTGGCAACGTCGGCGTCGTTTGTGGCGGCTGTCAGCTGCAGTAAGTTTTTTTTTTTTTTTTCCTTCTTCCTCTCCGCACGTGAAAGCGCGTTGTCCCGCATTAAAAGTAGTCCGAGCAAAACGTGATGCTTAGAGCTGTCAAAATAAACGATTACTCGAGGTGAATAAAATTACTCGGACCAGTTTTTAAACTCGAGTTACTCGAGTTGCTCGAGTACTCGTTTCAGCTCTAATATATATATATATATATATATATATATATATATATACCTAAAAATGCCGTTACGCTTGATAACACACATCACTTCAAAGTTAGGATTTTTTCCCCACGTGTTTCCATTGAATTTCTATTTGTGTCAAGCCATTTTTAAGTTCTAGTTAAGTTTTAAGTTCGTCTAAATTGTAAGTCCTGATAGGATTTTGAGTTTTTGAAGTGTTCAAAATAAATGTATGATTACAGGCTGTATTGGAGCACATTAGGGACCAGTGCTACTTGGTGTTTTATCCAGCAATGACTACTGAGCTAAAATTGATAGTTAGCATTATTGAGTTTTTATTTTACACCCTCATCACTCCACATCGCTATGTTATGTTAAAGCCTGTATGTAAGACACGTTAGCCAAGCATCGACAGTGGTCATAATTAATAGAAACCTAGCCCTCCGCAGGGCTAACGTTACGTTAATCTTATTTATTAGCGCTTAGCGCTCTTTATTAGCGCTTAGCGCTCTACTGCTTTAAGATGGCGGCTGTTTACTAACGCTGCCCAGATGCGGCCGAGTTTGTCATTTCACATCTAGTTCAACATACATGTGATCTCTATGAGACTCATCAGACACTACCTGCTACCAACTAGCATCGTGCGGGGTAGTATTTAGCAATGTCAGCGTCGTTTGTAGCGGCTGTCGGCTGCAGTAAGTTTTTTTTCTCTTCTTCTTCTTCCTCTACGTATGTGACATCAGCGCTTCCCGCATTAAAAGTAGTCCAAGCAAAACGTGATGCTTAGAGCTGTCAAAATAAACGATTACTCGAGGTGAATAAAACTACTCGGATCAGTTTTTAAACTCGAGTTACTCGAGTTGCTCGAGTATTCGTTTCAGCTCTAATCTCAATACTTTGTTATGTACCCTTTGTTGGCAATAACGGAGGCCAAACGTTTTCTGTAACTCTTAACAAGCTTTCCACACACTGTTCCTGGTATTTTGGCCCATTCCTCCATGCAGATCTCCTCTAGAGCAGTGATGTTTTGGGGCTGTCGTTGGGCAACACGGACTTTCAACTCCCTCCACAGATTTTCTATGGGGTTGAGATCTGGCTAGGCCACTCCAGCAGCTTGAAATGCTCCTTACGAAGCCACTCCTTTGTTGCCGTGGCTGTGTGTTTGGGATCATTGTCATGCTGAAAGACCCAGCCACGTCTCATCTTCAATGCCCTTGCTGACGGCCCCATTCATTCTTTCCTTTACAGATCAGTCGTCCTGGTCCCTTTGCAGAAAAACAGCCCCAAAGCATGATGTTTCCACCCCCATGCTTCACAGTGGGTATGGTGTTCTTCGGATGCAATTCAGTATTCTTTCTCCTCCAAACACGAAAACCTGTGTTGCTACCAAAAAGTTCTATTTTGGTTTCATCTAGAGCTGAAACGGATACTCGAGCAACTTGAGTAACTCGAGTTTAAAAACTGATCCGAGTAATTTTATTCACCTCGAGTATTCGTTTATTTTGACAGCTGTAAGCATCACGTTTTGCTGGGACTACTTTTAATGCGGGACAACGCGCTGATGTTACGTGCGTAGAGAACGAAGCAAAAAAAACAACAACAACAAAACTTACTGCAGCAGACAGCTGCTACACACGACGCCGACGTTGCTAAATACTTGCCCGCACGATGCTAGTTGGTAGCAGGTAGCATCTGATGCATCTCATAGTTGAACTAGATGCGAAATGACAGACTCGGCCGCGTCTGGGAAGCGTTAGTAAACCGCCGCCATCTTAAAGCAGTAGAGCGCTAAGCGCTAATAAAGAGCGCTAAGCGCTAATAAATAAAATTAACGTTACTGTCACAAGCTCACGTAACGTTAGCCCTGCGGAGGGCTAGGTTTCTACTAATTATGACTACTGTCGATGCGTGGCTAACGTGTCTTACATACAGGCTTTAACATAACATATAAAAATAAAATATAGTATAAGTAAAATAAAAACTCAATAATGCTAACTATCAATTTTAGCTCAGTAGTCATTGCTGGATAAAACACCAAGTAGCACTGGTCCCTAATGTGCTCCAATACAGCCTGTATCATACATTTATTTTGAACACTGCAAAAACTCAAAATCCTATCAGGACCTACAGTTTAGACTAACTTAAAACTTAACTAGAACTTAAAAATGGCTTGACACAAATAGAAATTCAATTGAAACACGTGGGGAAAAAAAAGTCACTTTTAAGTGATGTATGTTATCAAGCGTAACGGCATTTTTAGGTATATAAATATATATATACAGTGCCTTGCAAAAGCATTCGGCCCCCTTGAATCTTGCAACCTTTCGCCACATTTCAGGCTTCAAACATAAAGATATGAAATTTTATTTTTTTGTCAAGAATCAACAACAAGTGGGACACAATCGTGAAGTGGAACAACATTTATTGGATAATTTAAACTTTTTTAACAAATAAAAAACTGAAAAGTGGGGCGTGCAATATTATTCGGCCCATTTACTTTCAGTGCAGCAAACTCACTCCAGAAGTTCAGTGAGGATCTCTGAATGATCCAATGTTGTCCTAAATGACCGATGATGATAAATAGAATCCACCTGTGTGTAATCAAGTCTCCGTATAACTGCACCTGCTCTTTGATAGTCTCAGGCAGGGGCGGACTGGTAATCTGTGGGTTCTGGAGGATCACAGAACGGCCGGTGCCCTGGACGGCCGGCGGCCGCCATTCATTATACATCACTGTTTTTATCCCCCCTATCCTCTGATTAACTACAGTTCGCATCCAATCCGACAGGTGGCAGCAATGCGCCTGGCACTGCCAATCTGATAGAAGAACGAAGAAAGCACAGAGTAGCCTTCATTGGATCCTTGTGGAAGCAAAATAACAACATGCGTCAATACGAATGGTGGTGGCAAAAAAAGAAAAGAGAAGGGTGGCGCTGAGAAGGTTAGGGAGAAAAAATTAAAGAAACTGGAGAGCGAAGCATTAAAATGTCATAAATTGACAAATATTTTCGCAAGCTGCAACGGCCACGTCGGGTAACAAGTCAACAGCCCAGCCCCCGGCGATGCTGAGTGTGGGAGCGGCAGCCGCTCTGACGTGCAACCGGTGCAGGGAGAGAGAAAAGAAGAGGGAGGGGGGTAACGATATGGAACTTCCCCAGACAAACGCAGGGAAAGTAAGTAGTGATGAAGAGGGTTACTTGCTCGGTATACTGGCAGTTATCCACCAGGTAGCTACATTTTAAATGAAATAAATGACAATTAAAGGGTTAGTGCCAGCTAGCCCATGTACCCGTTTGCAATCGTGTCAAGTTACAGTATGCTAGTCCTACTAGCACTCTCCTAAGAAAAATATTTTAGCTGTAAAACAACGTATGCACACGCAGCAGCAATATTAATTCAGAAGAAATATAACAAAATATTAATAAACTTTACTTTAAAGTTTAGGTAGTTAAATTGATGTTATATATATTAATCATTTATATATCGTTTTGTTTTAAGGTTAATACTTTCCAATGAAGGTTATGTATACAGGATTTGTCTTGAAATGTTTATTGTATTTTCATTGAAATTTATTATTTGTATGGCAAGATTAATTATGGCAAGGCAAATTTATTTATATAGCACAATTCAACACAAGGCAATTCAAAGTGCTTTACATCACATGAAGACCATAAAAATCACATTTAAATCAACACAACAGTGGTCTCTAAACCGGTCCTCAAGGGACGCTGTGGGGCCTGGTTTTTGTTTCAACCGATCGAGTACCGACAGTTTAACCAAAGAAGTTTCTGCTAAAACAAGCAGCACCTGACTGCAATCAACTGATTACACTTGTAAGACACCAGATTGGTGGATACGTGTTGTCTTGTTTTGTTGGAATGAAATCCCTCGCCCGCTGCGGCCCTATGTGTAATAGTTTGGAGACCACTGAATTATGGCATAAACAATGAAGTCATTTTATAGACAGAGATATATAGAGATATATTATAATCAATTGGATACATAAAACTTGCTTTGAAAAATAAATTCTTTCATTTGTTTATTCAGGTTGATCATAGAGCTAGTACAGAAAATGAATCAAACTCCAGTTCAGCCTTGCAGTACTTTGAGCGCCTCAAGTCAGACAGTCACAGTCTAGACACATTTTCTTCATTTTTTCTCAAAGTGCACGAAATTGATGCATTTTACAATAAAATGTGTAAAAAAAATTTTTTTTTTTTTAATCCCCGGGGGGGCATGCCCCCGAACCCCCTAGGGGGTCGGTGTTTCCCTTCGTATAGCAATTCTTGTGGGCTGGGCTGAGTCAAAGTCCAGGGCTGCTTTTTAGTCCCAGTCCGCCCCTGGTCTCAGGGTTCTGTTTAAAGTGCAGAGAGCATTATGAAAACCAAGGAACACACCAGGCAGGTCCGAGATACTGTTGTGGAGAAGTTTAAGGCCGGATTTGAAAACAAAACGATTTCCCAAGCTTTAAACATCTCAAGGAGCACTGTGCAAGCCATTATATTGAAATGGAAGGAGCATCAGACCACTGCAAATCTACCAAGACCCGGCCGTCCTTCCAAACTTTCTTCTCAGACAAGGAGAAAACTGATCAGAGATGCAGCCAAGAGGCCCATGATCACTCTGGATGAACTGCAGAGATCTACAGCTGAGGTGGGAGAGTCTGTCCATTGGACAACAATCAGTCGTACACTGCACAAATCTGGCCTTTATGGAAGAGTGGCAAGAAGAAAGCCATTTCTCAAAGATATCCATAAAAAGTCTCGTTTAAAGTTTGCCACAAGCCACCTGGGAGACACACCAAACATGTGGAAGAAGGTGCTCTGGTCAGATGAAACCAAAATTGAACTTTTTGGCCACAATGCAAAACGATATGTTTGGCGTAAAAGCAACACAGCTCATCACCCTGAACACACCATCCCCACTGTCAAACATGGTGGTGGCAGCATCATGGTTTGGGCCTGCTTTTCTTCAGCAGGGACAGGGAAGATGGTTAAAATTGACGGGAAGATGGATGCAGCCAAATACAGAAACATTCCTGTTGGTATCTGCACAAGACCTGAGACTGGGACGGAGATTTATCTTCCAACAGGACAGTGATCCAAAACATAAAGCCAAATCTACAATGGAATGGTTAAAAAATAAACGTATCCAGGTGTTAGAATGGCCAAGTCAAAGTCCAGACCTGAATCCAATCGAGAATCTGTGGAAAGAGCTGAAGACTGCTGTTCACAAACACTCTCAATCCAACCTCAATGAGCTCGAGCTGTTTTGCAAGGAAGAATGGGCAAGAATGTCAGTCTCTCGATGTGCAAAACTGATAGGAACATACCCCAAGCGACTTGCAGCTGTAACTGGAGCAAAAGGTGGCGCTACAAAGTATTAACGCAAGGGGGCCGAATAATATTGCACGCCCCACTTTTCAGTTTTTTATTTGGTAAAAAAGTTTAAATTATCCAATAAATTTTGTTCCACTTCACGATTGTGTCCCACTTGTTGTTGATTCTTGACAAAAAATTAAAATTTTTTTATCTATAAGTTTGAAGCCTGAAATGTGGCGAAAGGTTGCAAGGTTCAAGGGGGCCGAATACTTTTGCAAGGCACTGTATATATATATATGTATATATATATATATATATATATATTTTTTTTTTGATAAGATCTAAAAGGTTTTTGAGTGAAAGCAGTGAATTAGTCTTTTTTTTATTCTAGTTACATCTCAGATGCAATTGTTGGCTGTTTTCAACAATATACATCGAAAATAAAGACATTGATTGACTGAAAATGGATCAAAATTAGATTAAATGTCTTGTTTTCTCATGTATATTTATAATTGCTCTTCACCTAAAAATATATTTGTTTTATCCGATTACTCGATTAATCGATAGAATTTTCAGTCGATTGCTCGATTACTAAAATATTCCATAGCTGCAGCCCTAGTTTCATCTGACCATAACACATTCTCCCAGTCCTCTTCTGGATCATCCAAATGCTCTCTAGCGAACCGCAGACGGGCCTGGATGTGTACTGGCTTCAGCAGGGGGACACGTTTGGCAGTGCAGGATTTGAGTCCCTGGCGGCGCATTGTGTTACTGATCGTAGCCTTTGTTACTGTAGTCCCAGCTCTCTGTGGGTCATTCACTAGGTGCCCCCGTGTGTTTCTGGGAGTTTTGCTCACCGTTCTTGTTATCATTTTGACGCCACGGGGGTGAGATCTTGCATGGAACCCCAGATCGAGGGAGATTATCAGTGGTCTTGTATGTCTTCCATTTTCTAATAATTGCTCCCACAGTTGATTTCTTTACACCAAGCGTTTTACCTATTGCAGATTCAGTCTTCCCAGCCTGATGCAGGCCTACAATTTTGTCTCTGGTGTCCTTCGACATCTCTTTGGTCTTGGCCATAGAAGAGTTTGGAGTGTGACTGACTGAGGTTGTGGACAGGTGTCTTTTATACCGACAATGAGTTAAAACAGGTGCCATTAATACAGGTAACGAGTGGAGCCTCGTTAGAACTTGTTAGAAGACGTTAGACCTCTTTGACAGCCAGAAATCTTGCTTGTTTGTAGGTGACCAAATACTTATTTTCCACTGTAATTTGGAAATAAATTCTTTAAAAATCAAACAATGTGATTTTTTTGTTTGACTAAATACTTATTTGCCCCACAGTATATCCCGCCCATCGGACGCTATGCCTGAGCGGCAGGGTTCCCACGGGGTCTTAAAAGCATTGAATCTCCTGCCGCTCTATCGCACTCCCGCATCACTTGACCAAAACAAGTGTAACATTGCGTGCACTACAGGGTGCCTCGGAAAACATATCAGAATATTACACACAGTTAAAGACATTACAGTATGAAATAAAATAATAATATGCATGAATACATTTACACAACAAATCCCAAGAATTGCATGTTGTTTATAAAAATTTAATGTCATTTGAAAGAGTCGGAGATTTGTTGATGCACTGAAAAGCTGGACCAACAAATCACACCCCTGACATAAAAAAAAAAAAAAAAAGACAATAAAACCATTTGAAATTTGCAGCATCTGGGGAACTAGCAGCCAGGATCAAACGGAATTTCATCATGCCAAAAAGACGGTTGCATTTACTGTCTTTTTTCAAAAAGAAGGAAGATGGTTCAAAACGAGTCAGAAAAGCACAGAGAAGAGAAAGAAAAAAAAAAATCCTACAGCATGGCAAGTGGGCATTTGCGTTTTGTTTTCAGCACCATTTTCTGCATATGTTTTGGGACCTGTCCCCGTGTCGTCATCCCTGCACTGTCATATGTACTTTGAGTTCCGGCACCTTTTGATTTACAAATTAAGCACTGTCATCTGGATGTTTAAATGTCTTAACTTATTGCATTTTAACATTCCTCTTCAGTCACTCAAGTTTAAAGCGATCAAATTAAAATAATGCCTCCACTCTGAAGGATCAAATCGAGATTGGCCCTTGAGTGATAGTGTATTCCAGGATAGATTCTCAGGACGCCATCTGATGGTGTCTGTTACACTGTGACGTGAGCTAGGGGATTTGCCCTATGAACTTTGACGCTCGCGTGCGATATCGGCGCTCATCTGCCAGGCGGCAATGCCTGAGCTCATCAGATAGCAGAGGGGCACTCGTGGCCTCGGCAGTGGTGGTCGGGGTGGGGTAATTACAGACGGAAGGTCACAGTTTTACGCGCTCTGAAACACAGATGCCTGATAGACACGGTTGATTGGAGTCAATGCGTACCTCTGGAGGACCTGATATAAAGAATCACACAATTAGCTTAAATGTGTGTGGTGCAGTAGAAATGATTTTTTTTTTTGCATGGGGGTGTGACAATACAGTGGTTCCTTGACATACGATCATTTCGACATCCGACGTAAAATTTGTTGATTTGTTTCTACATTTGACGACATGCTCGAAATACGTACGATTTACAACAGCGCCACAGTTTCTTTGTTTTGCCGGAAGACGGACGCACGTCGGATTTTCTTGTGAGAGAAATCAACATGGGTTCCAAGAATGTTGAATGGCCCTAATATAAGACGGCCCTGATTATAAGACGACCCCCTTTTTCTAGACTCAAGTTTGAAAAAAGACTTTTTGAACACCAAATAATTTTTAAAACGAAAATAATTACAGTTCATCCGAAACAAATGAATATAACAATATATTTGAGAGAAAAAGCATGTTATTTTGCCTCATTCAAATCTTAATATCTGAAGATTTAAATATGTAAACTAAAGTGCAATCACATTGGTAAATGAATGGCTTCTGGTTTTTTAAATGTAAATAAACCAATCTATTGTGATAAAACAACAAAATTGCAATAACTGAATTAACCATCAAAGTGAAGTCTAACTGTAACAGTAAATTTGAAACAAATCTGAATAAGGAAAAACATTGCAATAAAATAATATATAAATAAATTAGGGCTGTCAAAATTATCGCATTAACGGGTGGTTATTAATTTATAAAATTAATCACGTTAAAATATTTGACGCATTTAACGTACATGCCCCGCTCAAACAGATTAAAATGACAGCACAGTGTCATGTGCACTTGTTACTTGTGTTTTTTGGTGTTTTGTCGCCCTCTGCTTGTGTGCGACTGATTTTATGGGTTTCAGCACCATGAGCATGGTGTGATTATTGACATCAACTAGCGAGCTACTAGTTTATTTTTTGATTGAAAATTTTACAAATTTGATTAAAATGAAATCATTAAAAGGGGTTTTAATATAAAATTTCTATAACTTGTACTAATTTTTTTTTTTTAAGAACTAAAAGTATTTCTATCCATGGATTGCTTTAACAGAATGTTGATAATGTTAATGTCATCTTGTTGATTTATTGTTATAATAAACAAATACAGTACTTATGTACGGTATGTTGAATGTATATATCTGTCTTGTGTCTTCTGTTTCGATTCCAACAATAATTTACAGAAAAATATGGCATATTTTTATAGATGGTTTGAATTGCGATTAATTACGATTAATTAGTTTTTAAGCTGTGATCAACCCGATTAAAAATTTTAATCGTTTGACAGCCCTAAAATAAATGCAAACTGGTTAAACTTGAGAGTAGCTGAGATCTGTCTTGCCAGAACGTCGCTTCAATTATATCTGGCGCCATCTAGCGTCGTTAATGGGGAGAGTAGCTGAGAGCTGTCATTACAGAAAATCGCTTCAATGATATCTGGCGCCATCTAGCGTCATGAATGGGTATAATGTCTGAGTATAATGTCTAGACCGCGAATATAAGACGACCCCCTCTTTTTCAGTCTTATTTCAATGCAAAAAAAACCTGTCTTATATTAGGGCCAATACGGTATTACATGCATTGCGATTCGACACGTGACGATTCGATTACGATTCAATGATTGTCCCTCATAACGTTATGACAGCCGTTCGTAGTGGAACGAAATTCAAGACACGTCCGCCGCCCGGACACCTTTAACGGACGCACGCACAACGTTATGATGGATGCTGCTGGTTACTGAGCGACAGATTTACTCCTTTTTCAAAAGACTGCGAAATAAATTTGTGTATGAGACAGGCGGTCGCGCGTCTGTTCGCAACTTATTTTTTAGAGCGAGAGGGGAAGAGCGATAGTTCTTTGCTTCTTGTCTTTCATTTGTGCAGCAGTAGTTTCAAGTAGGGCTGTCAAATTTACCACGTTAACGGTCGATAATACATTTTTAAAATTAATCCCGTTAAAATATTTGACGCAATTTAACGCATGGACGGAATACTCCGTTCATGCGTTGCCTCAAACAGTTTACAATGACGCCGTTTTAGCACATTGAGAGCGATAAGGCAGAGAAATGTGAGTGGACACATGCGTTCATTAGACCGCGCCTTTTATTGGCCGCCACTACTAACAGTCATGGTTGCCCAACTTCCCATCATGCATTCGGGCGGAGCAAAAGACGATCTTTTTCTTAACACGCTTAATTGAACACAACGCAGAACACATTGTATACCATTTGCTGCCACCACTAACAGTCATGGTTGCCCAACTTCCTATCATGCATTTGGGCGGAGCAGGAGACGTTCTTTTTTTTTTTTTTTTTTTTTTTTTTTTAAACCTGTCCTGTTCAGCTGTTTGACACAGAGAATGGAAGTCTAAGTGCCCGGATTCTGAACAGTTTTAATGTTTCACATGGAGAGTCTGACATACTCCCATTGTGATCCTTCAAAATACCTTTTTATTATGACAAAGCAGCGAACAGGAAGGGATTATGGGGGGACAGAAGAAAAGAAATACAAGAGAAGAAAGAAAAGAAACACATAAACAACAACAAGAAATACATTGAACATCTAAACTAGTTACTAATATGCTGGTGCTATCGTCAGCGAGATGTATTTCCGGTTTACACCATGTGGGGGCCAATTGGCCAGTGAAAGAGGAGAATGGGGGTGGGGGTGTCTATAAGACTATAAGCTAAGTGATTGAAAGGGGTAGAGTGTACACAAATCAGTTCTGTGATCTAGAACCCAGTAATCGTGTGAATCTCTTATGAGTGTAAGCCCGTTGGCGACCAACCCTACGCTGCCGCATCGCCAATCCCGGCACCGGAACCCCCAACCCGAGCATGCCCTACCACATCCAGCAGCACGCAAGCCCCACCGGGCGCGCGACAGCCACGCAGACGGGCGGAGAAACCGCGCGGGCGCCAACACGTTCTTTTTCTTAAAACACCTAATTGAACACAACGCAGAAAATACTGTATACCATTTGCAGCCACCACTGACAGTCATGGTTGCCCAACTTCCCATCATGCATTTGGGCGGAATAGTTAATTCGTTACAGTATCATTTAGTGAAAGCACAACAAAAATAACATTCCTATCTCTCAAAAAAATAATTTTCACAAAAAGAAAAGCGCTCAATACAAAGAGAATTGGTATTCGCAATCAAATAGCTATGCAAAATACACATAAATGTTAATAATGTTAATGCCATCTAATGGATTTATTGTTATAATAAACAAATACAGTACTTAGTATGTACAGTATGTTGAATGTTTATGTCCATCTTGTGTAAGGGTGTAATGGTACATGTATTTGTATTGAACCGTTTCGGTACGTGGTGCTCGGTTCGGAACGGAGGCGTACCGAACGAGTTTCTGACGTAATGTAACCCTTACTTTTGGAGGCTGTGAGTCGATCGGGTTACAGTTTCTTTGTGTAGATTATATATATACTCCGTCTTCTCTACGATAATGAGGACCAACACGGTAGGACAGTGTAACCCAGAAACGTCAACGGCGCGACAACGTGGCCGCCGCGAGAACGCAGTGAAACGTGGGTGTTAAAGTCAATCGGCCAGTGCACACCAGTTGCAGTGCGGCCGCGTGTTAGACACGTCCCAGAAGCGGCTCAACACGACGCACGCGAAAAGAACGGCAGAGTTTATTTTTTGATGCGAGACGCGAACCTCCTGCGTCAATACTACTACCGGTAGCTAGGATTGGGCAGACCGGAAGTCACTCGTGTAAAAATATGGTGGATCCGGTCGATTTTCAAACTAATATGCAACCGTAACCCACTTTTTGAGTCCATCAGATCTTTTGAGTGGTAGATCGGGGCACAGTTGACTTGTCTTTGTTGATTTACTGCTGTCTTCTCTGCTATAATAATAACCAACACGGCCCTGTGTTCAATACAAAACCCTCCTACCACAACAAAACAAGTAGTAGTAACAACTAATATTCACATAGGTACTCAAGTTATACAACATAAAATATACAATATAAATGAATACTACATAACATTTGTAAAATTAACACACATCATAAAATAAATAATAGCCCATTTAAATAAGATAAATTGAAATGAGCTAAAACACCTGTAATTAAATAATAAGAATAATACACAGATCCTTTTTAAACAATTAAATTTGTTAATTTCTCTGTGGTGCTTTAATTTGAGAAAATCCACCAATAAAGCTTCTGGAAACCGTTCATAAGGGAAAAAAAGGTTCATTGAGGCATTTCATTTGCAAAATACATGTTAAAATCTTTGTCATTGGGATTGCTTTTCTCTTTAGCACAGGACTTCTTTTTTCTTCTTTCATTCAGAAACAAAGCTGACCAATACGCGGGGTCTGAAAGGCAAATTGTTGTTTGATTATCTTTAAATATGCGCTACTTTTTGAGCAGAATTCGAGCTTTGTATAGGCTAATGTTCCTATTGTTGAAAGCACAAAGGTGTGTGTTGAAATTCGCCCCCCTGGCCCTGACGCAACCGGGGACAGCACCAACCAAAACAAGTGCCGCTCGGCTGACGCTGCCCCGCGTGCGCCCGCCGGGAAGGGCGAATCTCGTGCGTCCTCTTATTTTAACCCTTTGTACTGACTCCATGTTTCAAAAGCTTGACGAACACTCACCGAAAACAGGTTGACAATTTATTCGTCGACATTGGTAAAAACAAGGCAAAAACAGACGACGGAGGGACAATTCTGGATCCAAACAAGGCTACATGTTTCCGAGCAGAAAAAATCTGTGTTATCTCAGTGTCCAGTCTTTTTAAAGTCTTTGCTGACGCGGGTCATGTCGAAGGCGTGTCCGAAGGTGGGTCTGGGCGTTGCTTTTGGGTCTTCCCCTTGGTGGCCGGTTTTAGGCGGCTTAGGTTCGTGCGCGGATTGGGACGCCGGCTATCAACTTTGCTGTCCGGGCTGGTTGTACTTGTTTTAGGACAAAGCGCTTTGTCCTTGGAGTTTGCTGGGAGAGCTGATTGCACGAGTTGGTGCGTCAATCTTGTGATAAGACGCCATTGTGTATGTCTTCTATTTCTTCTCATTAAACTATGGTGTGCTATTTATTTTATTTTAGTAGTGTAGTCCTACCGTAAATATGAAAATGATACTATTTCCTGATTAATTATATTACGTAATGCAAACAGTTAGACGGTGCCAACCTGTACCATATGTATGTGTTAGACTATATATGTGTTAGACTAATGCAGACAATTATATGGTGTGTGCGATGACTATATCTTTTCCCCTTTATGCGTAATAAACAACTAGCACATTTATATTTTGCATTTTGTTTTCTTACTGTACCGAAAATGAACCGAACCGTGACCTCAAAACCGAGGTACGTACTCAACTGAGATTTTTGTGTACCGTTACCCCCCTAGTCTTGTGTCTTATCTTTCCATTCCAACAATAATTTACAGAAAAATATGGCATATTTTAAAGATGGTTTGAATTGCGATTAATTACGATTAACTTGTTACTTGTGTTTTTTTTTTTGTTTTGTTGCCCTCTGCTGGCGCTTGGGTGCGACTGATTTTATGGGTTTCAGCACCATGAGAATTGTGTAATTATTGACATCAACAATGGCGAGCTACTAGTTTATTTTTTGATTGAAGATTTTACAAAATTCATTAAAACGAAAACATTAAGTGGGGTTTTGATATAAAATTTCTATAACTTGTACTAACCTTTATCTTTAAAGAACTACAAGTCTTTCTATCCATGGATCGCTTTAACAGAATGTTAATGTTAATGCCATCTTGTTGATTCATTGTTATAATAAACAAATACAGTACTTATGTACAGTATGTTGAATGTATATATTCGTCTTGCGTCTTATCTTTCTATTCCAACAATAATTTATAGAAAAATATGGCATATTTTATAGATGGCTTAAATTGCAATTAACTACAATTAATCAATTTTTAAGCTGTGATTAACTCGATTAAAATTTTTAATCGTTTGACAGCCCTTGAGACTTTTGCTACGTAAGTTAGCCAGTTATTCTTTTTATACCGTTTGAGGCTAAGCTTAAGTATTTTAATTTTACTATGTTCTCTTTCCGATTACCCGATTATTCGAACTAACTAGTTCATCGATTAAGCGACTACTAAAATAATCGGTAGATGCAGCCTGAATCGATTCTTAAATTTTGTTTTATTCGCAGCTTCTGTATATGTGTGTCCAGAAGTATGCCATACTAAACTACTATGAAATAGTATGCACTTTATTTTATCATGTGTCTATATTTAGCACATCTAATGCAGAGCACTGCTACACATTATTACTGTCAGTCATCAGCTATACATGAACATTTTTAGTAGCCATCCTTGCGCTTCCGCATAACATCACTCAGGTTGTTTTTACACTTGAGTGGCAAAATACCCTTTCATACACGAGCTATTCAGCGCAAGACATGAAGGGCAAAGGTTAATCAAATGGACAGCTATGGAGTGTACAATTGGGTGATGGTGAACGGCCCGAAAGACACTAATAGTTAAACGGATCAGAAGCCAGTCTTGGTCTATTCCAACTCTTATGAGCCGCCATCAGAACACTTTGGCTACACCTTTGCTCTTCTGACAAATGAGCGGCCAGATCAGAAGCGAGTATCTCATGCTGTATTCAATACGGCATTAAATATTGACACTGTCAGAGTCACAGAGGTTGAACCCTTGATTTGGATGGCTTTTGGGCAACTCGAGAAGACTGCAAATCTCAGAAGACTTGTGCAAATCCTGGAAGACAAATCAATGAAGTTCTAATTTTGGAGGCATACTTTTCACAAAATACTGTATATCTGACTAAAGAAGCATTTAAGACTTAAACCATTCTTCTGAGACTCCAGGAAATTATGTTTGACTTGAGCAAAGCTTGTGAACAATCTTATACATTACCATCCATGAAGATCTCACTGACATTAGTAGCAACCCCCCCCCCCCCCCCCAATAAAAACTTTAGATTAAACTACTGCTGTTTTCGTCAAAGATGACGATAACAAAAATATTTCATCACCGAATAATTTTTTTCTTGACGTTGACGAGACTATCACAATTTCACAAACGAAAAATATGAGACGAAATTGTAATGAGACGAATGCCAGTTTGTGTCTGACGACACGAGAACGAGACAAAAATGTGCCATAATTTCCTAATTAAAAAAAAAACGTTAGCATAATTTCATATGCTAACGATGTGTGAATTTTCTCATTATACGAGTAATTAGCCTGCATTGTAATACTTAGTTGTGTTTTAGCTCTATATACTGTAAGAGGTAAAACGGCGCCATTATAGATTGAACGCGACAATGCGTGAGTGGGTCGTGCAGCGCATGCGTTAATTGCGGTAAATATTGTAACGTGAAAAATGTTAAAAATATTAATTCTCGCCGTTAACGCGATATATTTGATAACCCTACCTTAAAGGGTATGAAAACGCAAAGGGGATGTGAGACATCAATAGAACCGTTATGTGCCAAGATAACAAATATTGATAAAGTTAACAAAAAAATCAATCACATTAATGAGCAATTATCGAAAATAGTTCGAAAATGACGAACATTTCCGAAAGTGTTCCGGAAACGGCCGAATGGGGCGAAGACGTCATAACAAGGAAACAAAAGGTCGAGGCAGGCGCCATCGTTGTTTATCGACGAGAGAGTTGCGTTCGTGTTTTATCAAAAAATCGCTAAAATGGTTCAAACCTGTCATGCTATGTGGTTTACAAATAGCCATTTGTCGCAATGTAGTACCCATGAGTTCCCGAATGCGAGAAAAAGAGCTGGACTATGCAGTAAAGTTCGTCCGTGCTAAGAGGGCTAATTTTGCAGACCCAGCCTCCGGCACGGTTTTGTGTGGTGCACATTTTACACCTGAAAGCTATACGAACTATGGGCAAATGAAATCAGGTTTTGCTAAGAAATTGCTGCTGAAAGCAGATGCGGTGCCCGGTGAAAGAGGACGATGACCGGCTCTGATGAGACCACCTCACCACCCCAGGCAAAGCAAAGGAGGGAAATGGCCAGAGTGAGTACTCTTTTATAATAAAAAACATATCACGCATTGGATATAGGACTGGACACATGTATAAATTATCGCTCGTAAAATATATAGAACAAATCCTCGAATCCCATTCATATTTGTGTCAGTTGGCAGAGCGAAACCGATGATAGCATATTAAATGATAATTATTCTATACATTACTTTATTTTGCGGTCACGGCGTATCAGCTTCACAAAAAGAAATGCAAAACAAACCATTCGGTGATTCTGTTGCCGCCGGTGTTTCATCAGTGTGATTGCTTCCCTCAATGATCCTTCCATTAGGCTGCATTGGCTTTCGTTTGGGCTCAAATTGATAACCCAAAACACCAAAGAAAGGTTCATAACTCTCCTCGTCACTATTAGAAGAATGTTCGTTACGTCGGATTCGTCGCTGCAAATAGAAACAAAATTGTCCGCCATCATCGCCGCCATTCAGTACTAAGCACTGAGCCAGTTGTTTCCATATAGTGACGTCACGCACACAATATGCTAGATTTCCGGCATCTCGGGGGCGGGTCCTTTTAGCTTGACAATCGACCTAATTTCTATCATTTTCTTGGTGTTGCGATGTGTGTAATTATACGAAGTGGCATGATGTGAATTCAAAAGGCATGCATTGATGGATAAATGATGGAATATTAGCATTTCCCCAGGTGTTGTCATACCCTTTAAGCGTAAACTAAAGACTCTGGAAGAGTGTAACACATTATGTCTGTAACGTTAAATACAATTAGAAAAACGATTTAATTTAAAAATATATATATATTAAAAAAAGACATGTCCGATATTTTTTTGCCGATTCCGATACTTTGAAAATGACGTGATCGGACCCGATCGTAACCCTACCTTAAGCTTAAACTAAAGACTCTGGAAGAGTGTAACACATTATGTCTGTAACGTTAAATACAATTAGAAAAACGATTTAATTAAAAAATATATATATATTAAAAAAAGACATGTCCGATATTTTTTTGCCGATTCCGATACTTTGAAAATGATGTGATCGGACCCGATCGATCGGCATACATCTCTAGTTTTAATATAAAATTTCTCTAACTTGTACTAACATTCATCTTTTAAGAACTACAAGTCTTTCTATCCATGGATCGCTTGAAGAGAATGTTAATAATGTTAATGCCATCTTGTTGATTTATTGTTAAAATACACAAATACAGTACTTATGTACAGTATGTTGAATGTATATATCTGTCTTGTGTCTTATCTTTCCATTCCAACAATAATTTAAAGAAAAATATGGCATATTTCATACAAGGTTTGAATTGCGATTAATTACAATTAATTAATTTTTAAGCTGTGATTAACTCGATTAAAAATTTTAATCGTTTGACAGCCCTAATAATAAAAAAAAATTATTTGTCAAAGTAGTTCTCCGAACCTTTTGAGATTTATTTTATTTCCTAAAATATAGCTAGCATCTAGCATTCAAACATGAAAATCCTGTTTCGTGTTGATGTACTTGGAAGTATTTTCCCCTAAAATTTACTTTTGAGCTTGCGACTCAAGTTGTGCATTGATGTGCAACAACGAGCAGAGTGAAGAGCAGCTGTCGGACGTCTTTTCAAGAGACCCGACCTCCTTCAGCGTGCACGACGGCTGAGAGGCAATTTAACTGTTGTGCTCAGAGAGCCCTGTTGTGTTTTGTTCTCTCTTGAATTTTGTTTCCCCCCTCCATGAGTTCTTTTCATCAATGCTACTTTTTTTTGGGTGCTCGTCGCTGTTTTTAGTTTTTCACCGTGCCTTTGTAGTTACAGTTACACACACATATACAGTAAAGATGTGTCTGATTTTTTGCACCCAGAGGCATAAAATCTAAGACCTTAGAGGTGGTATGAATAATTATATATAGTCAATCATAGGGGTTTGAAAATATATATCGAAACGGTGATAAATCGCCAGAGGTGGGTAGAGTATCCACAAATTTGAAGTAGTTATTTCTAAATAATATTACAAAAGTAAAAGTAGTCATCCAAAAATTTACTCATGTACACGTAAAAAAGTATTTGGTGAAAAGAATACTCAAGTAATGGCTAACATTGAGTTACTGTTGTCAGGGCAATGAGGAGAGGGTTGTGGAGTTTGCCACCTCAGCGTCAAAGGGGCTCTTGGAATCTTATCAGTCGTGTTATCAGGTGGATATCGGGTGTTCTCCGGTGTTCCTTGTGTTGGGACAGGGTGTCCCGCCATTTGTTCTGGACTGTTTTTTTTATCCGTTTTTTTTTTTTTTTTTTTGTAGGAATATGTGTTTTAACGATTTGTTAAGAGCATTGTAAAAACAAAAAAAAAAGGTAGCATTTTATAGCATTTAAGCTAGTGGACTTTTGCTATACAGTACAAGTTTGCCAATCATTCTATTGTTGTACTTAGATTCTCATTTATATATTTTTATACTGTTTAAAGCTAAGATCAGTTATTTTATTTTTTTAAGTTCCTAATCCAATTTCTCGATTATTCGAACTAACTAGTTGATAGATTAATCAACTACTAAACTAATCGATAGCTGCACTGCTGCAGCCCTATATTCAAGAGAGATTTCCTGATTTTATCGCAAATTGTACAAATTGTACTAAGTACAACAAAAGAACAATTGGAACAACTTAGCATAGCATAGCAAAAGTCCGCTAGCTTGAATGCTATAAAATGCTAACTTTTTTTTTTTAATTAAAAATATATATATATATATATATATTTTACAATGCTCTTAACAAATGTTTTAGACACACATTCCCCACAAAAATGGCTAAATATACCTACAAACTAAATTACAAATGCATTGAAAAAAACATTAGCTGAAACAATAACTTGGCTTATGTTGGTCTTAAAAGGGAGCAGCTGGATTCAGCCACATGAAATGAGTTCTGTCATATTCGCTGTTGCCACTACAGCGCAGTGTATACACTCAAATCAATAAAACTAAATGCAAACACTTCAAAAACAAACCATTACAACGCCACTTTATTTAAACGAATACTCGAAGCAGCAAAATTGAATTCTAATCATTCTTCTATCGAATTACTCGAGTTAATCGATTAATCGTTGCGGCACTATACTTAACTCATTCACTGCCATTGACAGCAATAGACGTCTAAGCCGTTAGGAGCTTCTAGTAGTGCTAATTCACTTCAACTCTTACTCATGTTGCTCTCCTTAGATTACTTTTAGTGTTTCCTGCTGTTGTCTCTGACATTTTGTCGTGAGCACACAAGGGATGCAAGGATGCACACGGTAAACCGGGGAGCCCCGGCATCGCCTGGCTTTAATGAACAGCAAAAGGTCAAGCATCTGATTCATGTCGTCTCTGCGACAGTGTTTTCAAGCTTGCTCACTCGGTAAAAAAAACGAACGTCGGTGTATCGGCTGTGTCGTTATGCGTAAGTCGAATGCTGGGGGGTGACGCGGGTTACATAACTTAACGTGTCATTTGGCTTGATGGGATTAGTATAGTAAGCTGCTAACCAAATCAAAACTACAGAAAGCGAAGCTACATTCTCAAAAGATTGTTCACTAACCGGTCATGGGGATAATCTCAGATACTGTAAACAGTAAATATATAAACAGTAGAATTGATTCTAGAAATATTCAATAGCTGCAGCCAAAGTTAGGATTTTTCTTAAGCAAAAATGATCTCCCTCTACGTGAGGTTGACATCTTTAACAATAATAAGAATAGTTACTAAGGATCAACAAGCTTGGCAGCATTTGGCTGAGCATTTACAAACGCATTGATGGACTTGAAGGCAATTATATTACAGCCCGAAAGCAGAATAGTCACTGTGATCCTGTGGCGTATTTTTGTCTTCTGACCAGCAAATGACCCACTTGTTTCCCAATTACATCTTCATCCCTGCCATACTCCCCCCTCCTCCCACAGTTATCGTCATCATGTTGCTCTCATGACAGACATGTGGGACTATAAGCTGCTCATTTTTTTTTTTTAAAGGTTCTATACACTTTTTAGTCATTGATATGAAATCTGCCATCAGTTTTTTCCTGTATGTTTCTGTTTTCATGCAATCTGCAGTTTTGATAGTTTTATATTAGTGGTATTTTATACAGATTATTAAAAGGAAGCACGAATAGAAACACTTGGAGTTCTTAAAAGATAAATGGTATTATGAGTCAAAATAATTTGATATTAAAACTAGGGCTGTCAAAATTATCGCGTTGACGCGCGGTAATTAATTTTTTAAATTAATCACGTTAAAATATTTGACGCAATTAACGCACATGCCCCGCTCAAACAGATTAAAATGACAGCACAGTGCAATGTTACTTGTTACTTGTGTTTTTTGGAGTTTTGTTGCCCTCTGCTGGCGCTTGGGTGCGACTGATTTTATGGGCTTAAGCACCCATGAGCATTGTGTAATTATTGGCATCAACAATGGCGGGCTACTAGTTTATTTTTTGATTGAAAATTTTACAAATTTCATTAAAACGAAAACATTAAGAGGGGTTTTAATATAAAATTTCTATAAATTGTACTAAAATTTTTCTTTTAAGAACTACAAGTCTTTCTATCCATGGATCGCTTTAACAGAATGTTAATAATGTTAATGCCATCTTGTTGATTTATTGTTATAATAGAAAAATACAGTCCTTATGTACCGTATGTTGAATGTATATATCCATCTTGTCTTGTCTTTCCATTCCAAAAATAATTTACAGAAAAATATGGCATATTTTATAGATGGTTTGGATTGCGATTAATTGCGATTAATTACGATTAATTAATTTTTAAGCTGTAATTAACTAAATTAAAAATTGTAATCATTTGACAGCCCTAATATATATAAATATATATATATACAGTGCCCTCCATAATTATTGGCACCCCTGGTTAAGATGTGTTTTGTAGCTTCTAATAATTTATTTTTTAATTCAAATAATATGGGACCTTAATGGAAAAAAAGAGAAAAATCCAACCTTCAATACAAGTGCATTTATTCAGTGGGGAAAAAATCCCACATAAAGAAATAATTATTTCACATCAAATAATGTGTGTGACAATTATTAGCACCCCTGGTGTTAATACTTTGTACAACCTCCTTTTGCCAACAAAACAAGGTCTGGGGACTGAGATGGCCATGGGAGGAGCTTGATTTTGTGTCTGGTGAACCATTTCTGTGTAGATTTGGCCATATGTTTAGGGTCATTGTCTTGCTGAAAGACCCAGTGACGACCCATCTTCAGCTTTTGGGCAGAGGGCAACAGATTTTGATTTAAAATGTCCTGGTATTTCAAAGCATTCATGATGCCATGCACCCTAACAAGGTTCACAGGGCCTTTTGAAGCGAAATAGCCCCACAGCATCACTGACCCACCCCCATACTTCACAGTGGGTATGAGGTGCTTTTCAGCATGCGCATCTTTCGTGGCACGCCAGACCCACTTAGAGTGTTGGGTTCCAAAAAGCTCAATCTTGGTCTCATCTGACCAAAGCACATGGTCCCAGTTGAAGCCTGGGACCGTGTGCTTCACTGACCCACCCCCATACTTCACAGTGGGTATGAGGTGCTTTTCAGCATGCGCATATTTCGTGGCACAACAGACCCACTTAGAGTGTTTGGTTCCAAAAAGCTCAATCTTGGTCTCATCTGACCAAAGCACACGGTAACAGTTGAAGCCCCAATACCACTTGGCGAACTCCAGACATTTGCATGTATGATTGTGAGTGAGGAAAGGTTTTCTCCGTGCATGCCTCCCAAACAGCTTGTTGGTGTGTAGACAGCACCTCATACCCACTGTGAAGTATGGGGGTGGGTCAGTGATCCTGTGGGGCTGTTTCGCTTCCAAAGGCCCTGGGAACCTTGTTAGGGTGCATGGCATCATGAATGCTTTGAAATACCAGGACATTTGAAATCGAAATCTGTTGCCCTTTGCCCGAAAGCTGAAGATGGGTCGTCACTGGGTCTTTCAGCAAGACAATGACCCTAAACATATGGCCAAATCTACACAGAAATGGTTCACCAGACACAAAATCAAGCTCCTCCCATGGCCATCTCAGTCCCCAGACCTTGTTTTGTTGGCAAAAGGGGGTCGTACAAAGTATTAACGCCAGGGGTGCTAATAATTGTCACACACATTATTTGATGTCAAATAATTATTTCTTTATGTGGGATTTTTCCCCCACTGAATAAATGCACTTGTATTGAAGGTTGGATTTTTCTCTTTTTTTCCATTAAGGTCCCATATTATTTGAATTAAAAAGGAAAAAAAATAGACGCTAAAAAACATATCTTAACCAGGGGTGCCAATAATTATGGAGGGCACTGTATATATATATTTACATCCGCATTGTTCCCGCTTGGATGAGACGAAATGTCATCTTCCACATGAGCTGAAGACATACAATAAGCCCGAGGGCCCCGATGAAAACATCTGCCAAACACGCACAGATACCCACTGGCCACAACATTAGGTACAGTGACACACTCATATGACGCCCAATTCAAAAGGATAATCAAGATAATGCATTTTTTTTCTTGATGCTATCAGAGTTCACAACAATATCTTTAGCATTGTAGTTTGCAGTTGTGTAGAATAAACATAAATGGTCAAAGCCTTTGAGTCAGACAGGCTTTCCAAGAAACAACCATGGGGTCTGTAAGTAAAATAAAACATTTATAAAACCAAATCTGCACTTGTGATGAAAGATAACAAAAATTTATCCCTCAATCGCTCCACATGAAAATGCATTTGCAGCATGTCAGCAGGATACAACAAAACCCAACTACCGTAAACTGCGAGGCTAATTTAACCAAAGGCTCAAAGAAAAGATATTTCGGAAATGTCACACACAATATTAAAATAATCGTGGAAAATTGGGAATCCCTGTAGTGCAACAATTTATTAAAACAGCTTTGTTTGTGCCATGATTTTAATGTTACTGCATGGTCACATTGGGTAAAGAAGAGGACCAAAGTGTAAAATGTATCGATTTTAAACAGATTTATTGACATTTCAATGCAAACCAAAAAATGCAGCAATTACTATAGTACTTTCCTACGAGGCAGAGCTTTGGTGGCACCTTAGCAGAGGTGGGTAGTAACGTGTTAGAGTTATTCGAGTAGCTTTTTGAGAAAAATGTACTTCTTAGATCAGTTTTACCATGCAATACTTTTTACTTTCACTTGAATAGATTTGTAAAGAAACACTACCCTTACTCCAATACTTTTGGCTACACTACAGTCGTTACATTTTTCGTCTTTATTCTAAATGTTGACTTAATTATTGCTCGAGATGCGGGCAGTGGCTGTCGCAGTTCCACCAATGAGATGTCGAAAAAATAACCACATAAGTCCATTATACCAATCAAAGTTAACTTTTTTTTGTCTCCACTAGAGGGCACTCATGCTCTTTGGACAGGTGATGTTTCATAGTGTTGTTCTGGTCTGAATTCAATGATTTTTGTGTCATCATTTTCACCTAATCTGGTCATGTAATAGGTTATAATTAGGCATGTGCCAGTATGAGATTTTGACAGTATGATAACGGTATTGCAATTATAGCTCTAAAATGTGTTATTTTGATGGTTTGGTGGTTATGTATGGGTTTTAAAAAATCCATTGAACAGGACTTTTTGTATTTTTCACAAGATACTGTATTTGCAAATTGGAACATCAACATGAATATAATGTTAATATGAATAAAATAACAAAAAAATAAATAAGGCAAAGCAAGGCAAAATTTATTTATATAGCACAATTCAACACATAATACAGTATAATAATAACAACAGTTCATATGAACTGAGAAAAAAAAAAAACATGATTTAAAAAAAAATCAAACATTGTAAGCAGTTACTTACAATGTTACTCATTACTTGAGTATTCTTCTTTCAGTTTTTCACTTGTACTTGAGTAAATTTACTCGATGGCTACTTTTACTTGAGTAACATTATTTAGAAGTAATGCTACTCTTGCTTGAGGATATTTTTTGGCTACTTGGCATGTATTAATTGTAAAACGTGCCACTATATCACCCACGAATTGCCCTGTTCATGATGAAATCCTTCACTTTGGCTGCAAGCATACTGTATGTTTGACCAACATTATGAATTATGTACCGGCACAAATGAGCAGTCTGTCCACCGCTGCATCTGCAGCCCAATTAAAATTGCAAGTTACAGATGTCTTACAGGTGCTGCCAGTTTTATGTTGGCCCTGCACTGGAAGCGGGCTCTAGTCTCCTGGTAATGGTAAAAGTGTTGTTGACATTGCTTTATTGTGGAAAGGGTGTATTTGGTCAATGCCAATTGTTGAGCAATTGCTTCAGATTTGTTCGAAAAGCCCTGCGTTTCTTTCCGAATCAATATGTTCTATAGCATACTAAAATAAAATGCTCACACAAATGTGACATTTTTCAGCAGGCTCAACAGAATGTGATGTATTGTAAACAAGATGATGAAATGTTTCCATGTCTTTAGTAGGGACGGAAAACTTGGGTACCTCACGATGATACGATTTGCGATACAAGACTCATGATAACGATGATCTCACGATATGGTGATAAAACAATTGTCAATACCTGGGTCAGGTAATCCATAAAGTCAGGGTTTCCCCTAGGATTTTTTGAAAATGCGGTGGTGGGCTGCATCGGAGTCGGACCGCCTCACCATGTCTAGCCACGGCAAAATTGCGTCATATCATGACAATTTTTTTTTTTTTCACATTTTGTTTTTCAAGACGAACCATCACAAAGATCTATTTGAAATATTTTATTAGCCAGGCTAATGTCGTAGCTCTCAGCTACGGTACATGTACGCAAAATGCGTAGCTGATTACAGCTACATTACCCTACGTAATAATACGACTTTTTTTTTCTTGTAGCAATAGTACTACTTACATCTTGTAGTCCTTCCTTTTCCTTATATTTGGCCCTAATATGTACTACATTAACACAACAATACTATTCCTTCTGTAAATGGACCAATGGCGTAGGTTTGCATAGGGGTGTTACGGCCATAAACACTAGGAACTTTTCAGGATGCTCAAATTGTCCCCACCAACTTTTAGGCAACCTTATTTGCATTATATAATGACTTCAGTTACAGTGGTCATTTACAGTGGGGCGAATAAGAATTTAGTGAACCACTAATTGTGTAAGTTCTCCCACTTGAAAATATTAGAGAGGCCTGTAATTGTCAACATGGGTAAACCTCAACCATGAGGGACAGAATGCGGGGAAAAAAAACAGAAAATCACATTGTTTGATTTTTAAAGAATTTATTTGTAAAGCATGGTGGAAAATAAGTATTTGGTCAATACCAAAAGTTCATCTTAATACTTTGTTATGTACCCTTTGTTGGCAATAACAGAGGCCAAACGTTTTCTGTAACTCTTCACAAGGATTAAGCCCATAGATCTAAAGGTTGGTCATTTTTCACCAAAATCAAGGGGGGAAATGATTTCAAATAATGTTTTGAACAATATCACTTTTTAAATTAAGAACATTTCTGATGAAAAAAAGCTTCTTTTTTATAAGATTAAATATACTGACTTTTTGCTTAAAATAACAGTGTTAAGATTATTTTCAGATAGCTATTTTTCTTATTTCAAGAAATCGGAGTAAAATTTACTTGAAGCACTATCAGGTAATTTCACTTATTTCTATTAGATTTACACTGAAAACAAGGGAATTTAACTAGTCATCAGCCAATCAAACATGCGTTTGAGGGGGGGGAAATTGTGACACTGTAAGTCTGAACATAATGAAAGTAATTCACTTAATAATGGTAGGGTCAATTCAATCCTTAAAAAATATGTGAAGACAATCTACAGTGGGGCAAATAAGTATTTAGTCAACCACCAATTCTGCAAGTTCTCCTACTTGAAAAGATTAGAGAGGCCTGTAATTGTCAACATGGGTAAAGCTCAACCGTGAGAGACAGAATGTGGAAAAAAAAGAGAAAATCATATTGTTTGATTTTTAAAGAATTTATTTCCAAATTACAGTGGAAAATATTTGGTCACCTACAAACAAGCCAGATTTCTGTCTAAGAGGTCTAACTTCTTCTAACGAGGTCGAACGAGGCTCCACTCGTTACCTGAATTAATGGCACCTGTTTTAACTCATTATCGGTATAAAAGACACCTGTCAACACTCTCTTGTCAGTCACACTCCAAACTCCACAATGGCTAAGACCAAAGAGCTGTTGAAGGACACCAGAGACAAAATTGTAGACCTGCACCAGGCTAGGAAGACTGAATCTGCAATAGGTAAAACGCTTGGTGGAAAGAAATCAACTGTGGGAGCAATTATTAAAAAATGGAAGACATACAAGACAACTGATAATCTCCCTCGATCTGGGGCTCCATGCAAGATCTCACCCCGTGGCGTCAAAATGATAACAAGAACGGTGAGCAAAAATCCCAGAACCACACAGGGGGACCTAGTGAATGACCTACAGAGAGCTGGGACCACAGTAACAAAGGCTACTATCAGTAACACAATGCGCCGCAAGGGACTCAAATCCTGCACTGCCAGACGTGTGCCCCTGCTGAACCCAGAACACGTCCAGGCCCGTCTGCGGTTCGCTAGAGAGCATTTGGATGATCCAGAAGAGGACTGGGAGAATGTGTTATGGTCAAATGAAACCAAAATAGAACTTTTTGGTAGAAACACAGGTTCTCGTGTTTGGAGGAGAAAGAATACTGAATTGCATCCAAAGAACACCATACCCACTGTGAAGCATGGGGGAGGACACATCATGGTTTGGGGCTGTTTTTCTGCAAAGGGACCAGGACAACTGATCTGTGTAAAGGAGAGAATGAATGGGGCCATGTATCGAAAGATTTTGAGTGAAAATCTCCTTCCATCAGCAAGGGCATTGAAGATGAGACATGGCTGCATCTTTCAGCATGACAATGATCCCACACACAGCCAGGGCAACAAAGGAGCGGCTTCATAAGAAGCATTTCAAGGTCCTGGAGTGGCCTAGCCAGACTCCAGATCTCAACTCCATAGAAAATCTGTGGAGGGAGTTGAAAGGCCGTGTTGCCCAACGACAGCCCAATAACATCACTGCTCTAGAGGAGATCTGCATGGAGGAATGGGCCAAAATACCAGCAACAGTGTGTGAAAAGCTTGTGAAGAGTTACAGAAAACGTTTGACCTCCGTTATTGCCAACAAAGGGTACATAACAAAGTATTGAGATGAACTTTTGGTATTGACCAAATACTTATTTTCCACCATGATTTGCAAATAAATTCTTTAAAAATCAAACAATGTGATTTTCTGTTGGTTTTTTTTCACATTCTGTCTCTCATGGTTGAGGTTCACCCATGTTGACAATTACAGGCCTCTCTAATCTTTTCAAGTGGGAGAACATGCACAATTAGTGGCTGACTAAATACTTATTTGCCCCACTGTACGTCCACCGCTCACTTTCGCCAAAATGTCCGATCTCAAAATACAGTAATGCCCCGGATGGGGGGGAAAAGGAGAGGAGTCTGTATTGGCTGAGCCACTTTATTGTGGCAACAATAATAAAGAAAAAGAAACACAAAATAACAGTGGGCTTCCGCGACATGCGACCGCTATCGCCTTCTTGCGTCCCTTTACGTCACAGCTCCCCGTCCAATCATCTCTTACGGGGGCCTCGTATAGTTACGGACATGACAATACAAATGAATAGGTTGCCGCTGAACCCTCACACTTGGCTGCCGTTAGTTTGAAACGGCCTTAAAATTTTTTTAAAAAATAAATAAAATCTTTTTGCATGGCATTGCGGCTTTTATTTTAGCGTGGCGGTGTGCCACAATATTTAATGTGTAGGGGAAAGCCTGAAAGTTGTCGAAAACACCTCATGGCCGGAGGGGCGAATGAAGAGGACGCTTGGATCCTCACATACACATACTGTAGAGGTCTTAGCCAATTGGATGCCAGGAAGATGCTTGGCAATAGCCAATGGCAGAGCAGCTATAAGTATGTTACATTCAGTAAACTCTTCCTCCTTTTTTTCCATTTTACTGGTGATTACGTTTGTGTGTATGCGCATGCACGTGTGTTTTGGCTTGGGACAAAATATTGCAGCTGAGCATGAAGCATCTTTTACATTTATGTGACAAGAGCTGAAATGATGAGAGAACTGCGTGAAACATTCCCTTTCCAACGCTCTTTCAGCTTGAATTAAACTCTCCAATTTAAAGCCTTGACCCGAGCTACTGCACTCGACTGATTTGATTCATCGCCCCCCAACCCCTCACAGGCATGCACGCACGAACACGTGCACGCACGAGTCTCTATCTCTATTTGCCATCATTAAATCCTTCTGAGAAGTGCCGGTCCGCGCCTCTTTCTTGACATAACATTGCACTTAAGTTTTTGAAAACACACCACCGAGATAGTTGCCGCCATAATTGTGTCGGCGGCAACGTCATGACTGAGCCCTGCTGAGCTATTTAAATGTAAATTCAGTAACTGCATAAAAGGAGATAGAGTTAAACACTCAAGAGGACAACTTTATTCCGACACTACTTGGTGACTGCAGAAAAAAAGACGATAGATTCACCTCGGCTCAATCTCCAACTGTAATGTATTTTTCATTTCTATGAGGGGTGGGAACCTCTGGGTGCCTCACGATACGATTTCCACTTCCGCACAATCGAATTAGGGGTACCGCAAACGCGTGGGTGACGTAATCACCAAGTTATGAGGTTTGTAAGATGGCCGGCTTCCGAGAGTTAATGAAAGTGACAACTGCTAGTATTTAGGGCTGCAGCTATCAAATATTTTAGTAATTGAGTATTCTACTGAAAATTCCATCGATTAAAGAGCAATTATAAATATATACAGTGCCTTGCAAAAGTATTCGGCCCCCTTGAATCTTGCAACCTTTCCCCACATTTCAGGCTTCAAACATAAAGATATGAAATTTAATTTTTTTGTCAAGAATCAACAACAAGTGGGACACAATCGTGAAGTGGAACAACATTTATTGGATAATTTAAACTTTTTTAACAAATAAAAAACTGAAAAGTGGGGCGTGCAATATTATTCGGCCCCTTTACTTTCAGTGCAGCAAACTCACTCCAGAAGTTCAGTGAGGATCTCTGAATGATCCAATGTTGTCCTAAATGACCGATGATGATAAATAGAATCCCCCTGTGTGTAATCAAGTCTCCGTATAAATGCACCTGCTCTGTGATAGTCTCAGGGTTCTGTTTAAAGTGCAGAGAGCATTATGAAAACCAAGGAACACACCAGGCAGGTCCGAGATACTGTTGTGGAGAAGTTTAAAGCCGGATTTGGATACAAAAAGATTTCCCAAGCTTTAAACATCTCAAGGAGCACTGTGCAAGCCATCATATTGAAATGGAAGGAGCATCAGACCACTGCAAATCTACCAAGACCCGGCCGTCCTTCCAAACTTTCTTCTCAAATAAGGAGAAAACTGATCAGAGATGCAGCCAAGAGGCCCATGATCACTCTGGATGAACTGCAGACATCTACAGCTAAAGTGGGAGAGTCTGTCCATAGGACAACAATCAGTCGTACACTGCACAAATCTGGCCTTTATGGAAGAGTGGCAAGAAGAAAGCAATTTCTCAAAGATATCCATAAAAAGTCTCGTTTAAAGTTTGCCACAAGCCACCTGGGAGACACACCAAACATGTGGAAGAAGGTGCTCTGGTCAGATGAAACCAAAATTGAACTTTTTGGCCACAATGCAAAACGATATGTTTGGCGTAAAAGCAACACAGCTCATCACCCTGAACACACCATCCCCACTGTCAAACATGGTGGTGGCAGCATCATGGTTTGGGCCTGCTTTTCTTCAGCAGGGACAGGGAAGATGGTTAAAATTGACGGGAAGATGGATGCAGCCAAAAACCGGAACATTCTGGAAGAAAACCTGTTGGTATCTGCACAAGACCTGAGACTGGGACGGAGATTTATCTTCCAACAGGACAATGATCCAAAACATAAAGCCAAATCTGCAATGGAATGGTTCAAAAATAAACGTATCCAGGTGTTAGAATGGCCAAGTCAAAGTCCAGACCTGAATCCAATCGAGAATCTGTGGAAAGAGCTGAAGACTGCTGTTCACAAACACTCTCCATCCAACCTCACTGAGCTCGAGCTGTTTTGCAAGGAAGAATGGACAAGAATGTCAGTCTCTCGATGTGCAAAACTGATAGAAACATACCCCAAGCGACTTGCAGCTGTAATTGGAGCAAAAGGTGGCGCTACAAAGTATTAACGCAAGGGGGCCGAATAATATTGCACGCCCTACTTTTCAGTTTTTTATTTGTTAAAAAACTTTAAATTATCCAATAAATTTTGTTCCACTTCACGATTGTGTCCCACTTGTTGTTGATTCTTGACAAAAAATTAAAATGTTATATCTTTATGTTTGAAGCCTGAAATGTGGCGAAAGGTTGCAAGGTTCAAGGGGGCCGAATACTTTTGCAAGGCACTGTACTAGGGTTGGGCGATATGGCCTAAAGCAGTGTTTTTCAACCGTTGTGCCGCGGCACACACGGCACACTAGTGTGCCGTGAGAGATTGTCAGGTGTCCCGCGAGAAATTTTTCAATGCCGCATTTTTTTTTTTTTTTTTAATGTCGTCGGGCGGAGTTGAAGTAGGAAGGAAGGAGTAGGTAAAAAGTTCTCGGTCGTGTGCAGGTGAGCGAAGTATTGCTTGTGTCGCGTTCAAGAACTGCTTGGATTTCTACCCATCGGCCACCTTGCTGTCCGCTACAATGTGGACCCCAGCACATCTATTTATGTTTTATTTTTGAAAAGCTCTTGGAGAAAACCTTTACACATATTCTTTTGCCTATGTTTTAGAGCAGGGGTGTCCAAACTTTTTGCAAAGTGGGCCAGATTTGGTGTGGTAAAAATGTGGGGGGCCGACCTGGGCTGACGTCCTTTACGTAGAACAGTATATTTAAGCAAATTTTAGCAAGCCGTTCTGTGTGTCACATTTGCTTTATTATAGGGCTGCAGCTATCGAATATTTTAGTAGTCGATTAATCGATGGACTAGTTTGTTCGAATAATCGAGTAATCGGATAAGGAACATGAAAAATTAAAACACCTGAGCTGAGGCTCAAACGATTGAATTTTTTTTAAAATGAGGATCTGTGTACAACAAAAGAATAATTGGCTAACTTGATTGAAAAAGTCTGCTAGCTTAAATGCTATAAAATGCTAAAGTTTTTTTTTTTTTTTTTTTACAATGCTCTTAACAAGTGGTTCAGACACATATTCTCACAAAAAACGGCTAAATATACCTACAAACTTAAATTAAGAATGCGTTAAAAAAAACATTCGCTCCAAAAAAAAAAAAAAAGCTTATGTTGGTCTTAACAGGGAGCTGTTGGATTCAACCATGTGAAAAGAGGCAGACCAGAGGGCATTGTATCCAACCTCATCAGTAAAATGAAATGCAAACACTTTTAAAATCAACCATTACAATGCCACTTCAATTAAACGAATACTCGAAGCAACAAAATTTAGTTTGAATATTTTTTTCTAATCGAATACTGGAATTAATCGATTAATCGTTGCAGCACTACTTTTTTTTTATTTTTTATTTTTTATTTATAATTTCAACAATTTTGCAGCTAGCCTTTGTGCCGTTCTCTTTCGACTGTCGGGCTCTTGCGAAATACTGCTGCTGTGAAATTAAACTAGCTTCAAGTTGCTTCAATTTCTCGCTACGTATCTACCCTGTAATCTTGTCGTACATGTCAGCGTGTCTTGTTTGGTAATATCGCCTCATATTGAACTTTTTAAAAACATCGACTGTCTCTTTGCAAATGAGGCAGACACAGTCGTTGCGTATTTTAGTGACGAAATAGTCCAGTTTCCACCTATCCTTGGAGCGCCAGCCGTTGCAGTCAACTTTTTTTGTTGCTTGTCGCCATTTTAGAAAATTGGGAGTAAAGGGTCAATTGTGGTAATGTTGCTTAGAGTGCTGCTCCCTTTTTGTGGGTAAATGAGGAGCAGCATTTAGTGTGTAAGCTACTTCATATGCTTGTAGCAGTACTGCTGACCAATTTATTAAGTCTGTGTGCGGACCAGACGTTATTGATTTTATGACAGAGGCTGGGGGCCGGAGGAAATCTGACCACGGGCCGCATTTGGCCCCCGGGCCAGATTTTGGACATGTCTGTTTAAGAGTGTCTTATGCAGCAGGTATTTATTGTATTGCAGCGTTTGTTTTAGGTGGTATTTCTACAAGTTAGTTAAGGGTTGACATTCTGTCCCTTGATCTTAAGTTGACCACTTTTTGGGTTTGATTTCTTTCTAAACTGATATATTGTTCATCCGTCCACAAGATTTCACTATTGTAAATCTGGACTCTACAGTTTTTCTTTGGTTTTGCTATGTGCTCTGTGACTTACTGGAAGCAGTAGGCAAAAAGAACTTAATACTTTAGTTGGAAAAAATCCTTGAGGTGTACAGACGTCACACACCTCCTCTGCACTAGACATCGTTGGGAACCCTTGAGCAAACAAAATCTCTTAAGTTTGCACGTTTTAACAGAGGGTCTGATATCATTTCGGTGTATTTATTCTGTTAATATGTTGTTTAAGGCTGCAGCTATCGGTTATTTTAGTAGTCGATTAATCGATAAACCATTAGTTTGAATAATCGAGTAATCTGATAAGGAACATGAAAAATTTAATTATCTGAGCTAAGCCTCATATGGAAAAAAAAATAAATCAATGAGGACCTACGTACAACAGAAGAACAATAGGCTAACTTACATCGCAATAGTCCGCTAGTTTAAATGCTATAAAATGCTAGCTCTTTACAATGCTCTTAACAAATGGTTCAGACACGTATTCCCACAAAAATAGGCTAAATATACCAATAAACTAAATTACAAATGCATAAAAAAAAAAAAAAAAAAACATGAGCTCAAACAAAATTTAGCCTATGTTGGTCTTAACAGGGAGCACCTGGATTCAGGCATGTGAATTGAGGCAGACTAGAAGGCAGTGTATCCACCCAAATCAATAAAAACTAAATGCAAACACTTTCAAAATAAACCATTACAATGTCACTTTAATTAAACGAATACTCGAAGCAGTAAAATTGAATTTGAATATTTTTTTCTAATCGAATACTCGAGTTAATCGATTAATCGTTGCAGCACTAATGTTGTTATTTATGTGAACCGAAGCAACATGTTTTTGTGCTAAGCTAAATTAGCCACTTCATATGATTTGCTCATAACAGATTTAGTCTTCACGTCGCTTCTTCTCCATGCAGTTCGGCAGCTATTCTTTCCGGTCGGCGGTCAGGCCATCGAAATTTGGTATTGAAATTTTAAAAAAAAATAAAAAATTGAACGGTTCCAGGAGAACCGGAGTGATAGTCCTGGATCCCATCGATGCTCGATGCCCAACTCTAATTATCATCAAGTTGCCGTCGTCCTTGTAGACGCTATGTGCTCATCTGTCTACATTTATTTGAAATTGTTCGAAACCTTTGATTTATTTTTGGACTAAAACTTCTGAATTTTAAAGACGAGGATTTTTTGAGCAACTCGACTAAAACTAGAGGAAATTTGTATGCTATTTCATCGACTAAAACTAGATGTACTTATTTTGAAATGACCGAAATATGACTAAGAAGTATTTTTGTCCAAAAGAAGGGCTGCAAAAAAACAACACTGGCTTAAAATATACCGTATTGGCCCGAATATAAGATGACCCTGATTATAAGACGACCCACTCTTTTTCAAGTTTGAAAAAAGACTTTTTGAACACCAAATTAATTTTTATAAAGAAAATATTTACAGTACATCCGAAACAAATGATCATAACAATATATTTGAGAGAAAAAGCATGGTATTTTGCCTCATTCAAATCTTAATATCTGAACATTTAAATATGTAAAATAAAGTGCAATCACATTCATAAATGAATGGCTTCTGGTTTTTGAAATGTAAATAAACTAGGGCTGTCAAAAGTATCGCGTTAACGGGCAGTAATTTTTTAAAAAAATTAATCACGTTAAAGTATTTGACGCAATTAACGCACATGCCCCGCTCAAGCAGATTAAAATGACAGTGGCATGTCCATTTGTTGCTTGTTTTTTGTGTTTTGTCGCCCTCTGCTGGCGCTTGGGTGCAACTGATTTTATGGCACCATCCATGAGCCAATAATTATTGATGTCAACAATGGCGAGCTACTAGTTTATTTTTTGTTTGACAATTTTACAAATTTTATTAAAACGAAAACATTAAGAGGGGTTTTAATATAAAATTTCTATAACTTGTACTAGCATTTATCTTTTAAGAACTACAAGTCTTTCTATCCATGGATCGCTTTAACAGAATGTTAATAATGTTAATGCCCTCTTGTTGATTTGTTGTCATAATAAACAAATACAGTACTTATGTACAGTATGTTGAAATTATACACCCGTCTTGTGTCTTATCTTTCCATTCCAAAAATAATTTACAGAAAAATATGACATATTTTAGCGATGGTTTGAATTGTGATTAATTACGATTAATTAATTTTTTAAGCTGTGATTAACCCGATTAAAAATTTTAATCGTTTGACAGCCCTAAAATAAACCAATCTATTGTGATAAAACAACAAAATTGCAATAACTGCATTAATCACCAAAGTGAAGTCTAACTGTAACTGTAGTTTTGAAACAAAT
Source organism: Corythoichthys intestinalis (assembly GCF_030265065.1). Classification (NCBI taxonomy): domain Eukaryota; kingdom Metazoa; phylum Chordata; class Actinopteri; order Syngnathiformes; family Syngnathidae; genus Corythoichthys; species Corythoichthys intestinalis. The sequence goes on along the minus strand of NC_080408.1, from coordinate 8,980,702 downwards.
CTGAATAAGGAAAAAAAATTGCAATAAAATAATGCAAACTAGTTAAACTTGAGAGTAACTGAGATCTGTCATGACAGAACATCGCTTCAATGATATCTGGCGCCATCTAGCATCGTGAATGGGTATAATGTCTACACCGCGAATATAAGACGACCCCCTCTTTTTCAGTATTATTTCAATGCAAAAAACACCGTCTTATATTCGGGCCAATACGGTACTATTTTTTTCAAACTGGTGATCCTGTAATTGAGTAAATCCGACCTGCCGTTCAATACTCTACACTTGATTTAAAATCTTTCCTTTCCCTCATGATAAAGCAATTAAAAACTGAAAAGCACTTTACTAAGCATTAAAGCACTAAACCTTAAAGGTAATTTTCCACACACAGAGCCCATCTTCACTACCAATTCATTACGCTTTCAGCTATCCTGCTCGCCAAAAGGTCAGTGGAAATGTTTTCTACTCAACAAAAAAAAAGGTTGAGGAAAAAAAGTACCCCTATAGTTGTTACTGCTGTTTAAGGACTGGAAGCTGTCTGCGGTAAAAATGAGCTTGTTTCTTCTTCCTAACGCCACACTGCTGGGTTGTCTGTCTCTTAGCAGAATCTTCTTCATTAAAAAGATGAGGTGGAGGAACAGAGGAAAGAGACCATTAAATGTACTACAGCGAAAACAACTTCTCTCGGGGTCCTCATGATGAAGGGGCCGGTGTTTGCGTCATCATTTATCACAAATAGCGACGCCTGAGATCCAACATATGGAAATGAATGCACACAATGGTTACAACATGAGTTACACTTAAACAATCTAATGAGATCCAATAGGAAAATTTGGCACGAGCTACAGCCCATGCAAAACGGCAGTAGTAGGCCCTGCTTCATCCTGCCACCAGTGTTGTTTTTGGCAGCCCTTTTAATTTTCTTCTTAGTCTTTTGGACGATCAGATCAGTCTGGCACATCGATCAGGACTAATCTTGGCCCATTCTTCTCTAAAAAATTGCTGGAGTTCAGTCAGATTCCTGGGATGTCTGGCATGAATCGCTGTCTTTTGCTCAAGCCACAGCATCTCAATGGGGTTCAAGTCTGTACTTTGACTTGGCCACTCAAGAACGTGTATTTTGTTCTTCTGAAACCATTCTGAAGTTGATTTACTTCTGTGTTTTGGATCATTGTCTTGTTGCAGCATCCATCCTCTTTTTGGCTTCAACTGTCTGACAGACAGCCTCAGGTTTTCCTTTTGAATTTGTTCTTCCATTAATGATTGCAAGTTGTCCAGGCCCTGAGGCAACAAAACAGCCCCAAATCATAAAGCTCCCTCCTCCAATGCTTCACGGTGGCGATGAAGTGTTGATGTTGGTGAGCAGTTCCATTTTTCCTCCAGACATGATGTTGTGTGTTACTCCCAAAGAATTCAACTTTGGTTTTATCAGTCCACAAAATATTTTGCCAAAACTTCTGTGGAGTGTCCAAGTGCCTTTTTGCGAAAATTAAACGAGCAACAATATTTTTTTAGACAGCAGTGGCTTCCTCCATGGAGTCCTCCCATGAACACCATTCCTGGCCATATTTTTACATATAGTTGATGTATGCACAGAGATATTGGACTGTGCCAGTGATTTCTGTAAGTCTTTAGCAGGCATTCTAGGGTTCTTTTTTTACCTCTCTGAGTATTCTGCGCTGAATTCTTGGCATCATCTTTGGTGGACGGCCACTCCTTGGGAGAGAAGCAACAGCCAAACTCTCCATCTGTAGACAACTTCTCTGTCGATTGATGAACATCCAGACTTTTAGAGATGGTTTTGTATCCGTTCACAGCTCTATACAAATCAACAATCCTTGATCTGTCTTTTGACCGAGCCATAATGCACATCAGACAATGCTTCTCATCAAGACAATTCTTCCCAGGTGTGTGTTTTACACTGGGTAGGGCAGCTTTAAACCACTCATCAGTGATTGGGCACACACCTGACTTAAATTGTTTGGTAAAATTGGTTTGAAATGCTCTTTAAGTCTCCCTAGGCAGAGGGTTCACTTACTTATTGTTCCCCCTTCTGTCATTGTTTGTATTCTATCATCATTAAAATACAAAAACCTAAAAGTATTTGGGTGGTTTTAGTTAAAGCAGACACTGTTTTTACATATGTGTGACTTTGACAAAGATCAGATCACATTTGATGATGGTATACTATTATTATATTAGTTATTCTAATTCATAATTTGTTTGTTTTGCTCAGTGTAATTGCTATTTGCAGTTGTCCTAGCAGTATTTATTAAGGATTTAATGGAGGTTTTCGGGCTGTGGAACGAATTAATGGAATTATTATGTATTCTTATGGGTAAATCCTGCTCGATATATGACCATTTTGACTTACAAACAAGGTCCTGGAACAAATTAACTTCATATTTAGAGGTACCACTGTAATTATACCCACCTGGACACCACGAACTGTACATAAAAAAGTTGTCCGAGAGCTTAAGAGGAAGCTCGCCGTAAGCAATAGCCTAAGGTAAGGTAGCTAGCTGGGGGTCCCATGGCGTGCTGTGCCGGTTGGGGGGCCACAGCCGTGGGCCGGGATGGCGGGTGGTGGTGGGAGTGAGCGTGGGTTTGGTGGTGCATCCCCTCTTTCCATCCCTGAAGGCCGGTTAATGGGAGCGCGCTGGATCCCGGGGAGGGTGACGATGGCTCCTTTGCTGGGCTGCGGGAGGAGGGATGGGCCCCACCCAGCCGCCCTCCCTCCCCGGGCTGGCTGGGTGGGGGCCGTGGCCCTGGGTTGGTGCCTGCACGGCGTCTGCGTGATTGTCGCGTGTTTGGTGGGGCTCGCGTGCGGCTGGATGTGATTGGGCGTGCTCGGGTGAGGGGTCCCGGTGCCGGGATTGGCGATGGGGCAGCGTAGGGTCGGTTGCCAACGGGCTTACACTCACAAGGGATTCACACGATTACGGGGTTCTAGATCACAGAGCAGATTTGTGTACACTCTACCCCACCCAATCACTTAGCTTGTAGACCCCCCTCCCCCTTCTTTCCCTGGTCAACAGGCCCCTCACATGGTGTCAACCAGAAATACATCTAACTGACGATAGCACCACCATATTAATAGTTAGTGCAGGCGTTCAATGTATTTCTTGTTGTTTGTGTTTCTTTTCTTTCTTTTCTACTGTTTCTTTTTGTCTGTTCCCCCATAATCCCTTCCTGTTTGCTATTTTGTCATAATAAACGAGATATGTTGAATGATCACAATGGGAGTATGTCATACTCTCAATGTGAAACATTAAAACTGTTCAGACCAACCGGACACTTTGACTTCCATTCTCCATGTCAAACAGCAGAACAGGACAGGTTTAAAAAAAAAGAAAGCAATTGCCTAGGGTAACGTGAACATGAATGCTATGCTAACACTGAGTTACAATTAGTGTGTGATGATCACTCAACATAGACCTTTAAAGGCTAAAGCAGTACTTCTCAAATAGTGGGGGCGCAGAGCGATGCCAGGGGGGCGCTTGTGACCTCGGGGAACATGTTTTTTTTTTTTTTTTTTTTTTTTTTGCCCTACTGGAATAAAGTGTACTTGCTCATCCACTCAGTGGGTGGCAGTGGCGCTCTCATTTTCAGAGTGCGCGCAGTATTTTTGAACTAAAGAAGAGCACTCAGCACACAGAAAACAGATATGAAGAGCAGTGCGCCGCCGCCGTTTTCAAAAGCCGTTTTCCGACCGGACTCACTCACGCAGCGACTTGTGACGACGTCCGGTTCTCACGTCGCCGCCCAAGAAGTGCCATTTTCGGCTTGGGATCGTCACGACGACCGCCCTCACCTACGGTTCTACCTCGGCCGCCGAGAATGTGCTTTTTTCGTGCCGTTTGCCTTTTAGCTTTGACTTTTAATACAGTGGGTGATGAGGAAAGACACCTGTTTACTGTGTCTAAAAATAATTATAGTGGACAGTCAGAAGCCAAATCAATTAAGACGCCACTTAAAGACATTAGACTCCAATCTCATTGATAAGCCGCTTGATTGTTTTTCAGCGAAAACGTGCCGAATATTGCCAACAATTGTCCTGCTTTGTCAGTGTTATATCAGTAAACCAGTGAGCATTGTTAGCATGCTCATTGCAAAATAACTCTACACCATTGCAAAGGAGGTGTGAGCAGCAAAAATAAAAACGGTCCCTCTGTCCAAGGACACTTTTTTTTTTTTTTTCTTTTTTTTTTTCAGTTTTGTTTTTTCGGTCAATTTTTTTGGCATATTGTCCTCATGAATGAATGTTTCTAATGAATTTGAATTTGTTATTATTTACTGATTTTATTACATTTTATCTTTCTGTATCAAATGGTCAAAAATGTACGTTGAGTGTATTTTTACAGTTTGGATGTGACTTTTTTTGAAATTCAGGCAAATTGATGCGCGTCAAGTCTTCTCTGTTACAAACAAAACAATGTTAATAAAGTTATACTTTATTATAAGTTTATCTATGTTACTTTTTTCTTTATTAGAAAAAAAAGGACAATCATAGGCAGATGCATATTTATGATAGTAATTTTATAGACAAATGATACTATTTACAGTGGCGGCAGAGAGTTTGGGGGGGGCGCGAAACATTTACGTCTTCCTTGGGGGGGGCTCAACAGAAAATAATTGAGAAGCACTGGGCTAAAGCAACATTGCATATTCTCTCTTGCCAAATAAGAAAACATATCCTACCATGTATGTTTCAAAACAAACAAGCCTGGAAGACTGGAGAAGACACTGGTGAGTTGGGGGGTGGGCGCAGCATGTCACATGGGTGACACAACCAGACACTGCTATGATGAAGGCTAACTCTACAGATAAAAATGTCACACATTGTGAACTCTTGACGGAAACTATTACGCATTCTCGTCTCGTCAGACGAAAACTGGCATTCGTCTCATTATGATTTAGTCTCCCAGACAAGTTTTTAGCTTGTTATCGCCTCGTCATGAAATATTTTCGCTATAGTCATCGTTGACGAGAACAACACTGCCTGCCATGATAGGACGTTCACTTGAGATAGCTGCTACTACTATTAATGTCTATATCTCACTGAGGTGGTCAATGTTTCTTCTTTTTAAATGTTTTTCATCTGATGAGTGTTAACAAGCAAATTTGATTAAATTCCAGATTCAATAGATTTCATGTCACTGTTTTTTCCCCCGTTCAGGTGTCTGAGACAAACATCCTGGAAATCTGCGTTACCAAGATCCTAGACGGCATTGGTCACCAACTGGATAACCTGTTGTCAGTACCCAGTGACAATGTTTTTTTTTCATCTGAATGGTCGCCAGCTCTGAGTGGAGCATGAACACATATCCCTTTGCCTTATATTTGAGATAACGCAGTCTGGTTCTAAATTCATCTGGGATCAAGACCAATCAACTTGTTTTAGATCCGCTGTCATGCAGGGACGCATCAGGACCAAACTGGAGGCCAGGACTTTCCTCGGAGCCCCTTTATCAGAATCCCCATGACTCATGCAGAAACATAGGTGTTAGTAGTGAACTACATGTACTTGCGTATTCTAGCTCATTGAGATATGACGCACAAGGCCATCGCGATGAGCGCATGATTGCAACCACGCCACGTCATCATCGTCGTGGCCGGCGGTCGCCCGCCGCTCCTCATCCCCGGCCATGACCCGGTTGATGTTGGGCCGAACTCTTGAGCGCATCTGCAAGGGTGTCCTTTTGCTCTGCCTGCTCCACTTCATCATCATGATGATCCTCTACTTCGACGTCTACTCTCAGCGCTTCGACCTCTTCAGCCGCTTTAACAACGGACGCAACGGCTCCCGGAATAATGCCAGTGGACCTCATTTTTACTTATACAACATTTCCAGGCCGAATGCCACTGTTGCTAGCTACATAGCTACGGGTGAGCAAGTGGGGCCCACCGTGCAGCCTCACGCTAACCGGACACCTTCGCCCAAGCCCCTGCCGCCGTGTCCTGAGAACCCCCCCGGCCTGGGTAAGTCAACCGCTGAAAGAATTCCTTCAATTCGGTCAGCTAGTAAAACCATATTCTCAGTTTGTAGTTTGAAGATCCTGATGGACAAAATTGTTTTAATTAGGGTTGTTCCGATCATGTTTTTTTGCTCCCGATCCGATCCCGATCGTTTTAGTTTAAGTATCTGCCGATCGCGATATTTCCCGATCCGATTGCTTTTTGTTTTTTGCTCCCGGTTCAATTCCAATCAATCCCGATAATTTTTCCCAATCATATACATTTTGGCAATGCATTAAGAAAAAAATGAATAAAACTCGGAATAATATATACATTCAACATACAATACATAAGTACTGTATTTGTTTATTATGACAATAAATCCTCAAGATAGCATTTACATTATTAACATTCTTTCTGTGAGAGGGATCCACGGATAGAAAGACTTGTAATTCTTAAAGGATAAATGTGACTTTGTATAGTGTGACTAAATATTGCCATCTAGTGTATTTGTTGAGCTTTCAGTAAATGATACTGTAGCCATTTAACTGTTCTGCCCAAATGCATGATGGGAAGTGCAACCATGACTGTGCGTAGTGGTAGCAATTGATATATCTTCTCTGCGTTGGGAAATAACATAGGGTAAATGGTAAATTGTTTTATACTTATATAGCACTTTTCAAAAAGATCAACTACTACCTTTCTTTCCCAGGCTGTCAAAATTCTCTCTACTCATGTTACGTTGCCTTTTAGCTCTATGTATACGTAAAACGGTGCAAATATAGATTGAACGCGACAATGCCTGAGTGGGTAGTGCAGCGCATCCGTTAATTGCGTTAAATATTTTAAAGTTATTACTGCCGTTTAGGCAATAAATTTGATAGCCCTACTTTAAGCCAAAACTAAAGACTCTGGATGAGTGTAAGACATTTTGTCTGTAACATTAAATACAATTAGAAAATGATTTTATAAAAAAAAAAAAATATATATATATATATATATATATATATATATATATATATACAGTATATTAAAAAAGGCATGTCCAATATTTTTTTGCCCATTCCGATACTTTGAAAATGACGTGATCGGACCCGATCGATCGGGATGTCGATCGATCGGGACATCTTTAGTTTGAATAATTTTTTTCTCATTAATAGCCCTAGAGCAGGGGTCTCCAAACCGGTTCTCAAGGGCCGCTGTGGGTCCTGGTGATGATAAATAATCGATCCAAAGAAAAATTGAAAAAAAAAACAAAAAAAAAAAAACAGCTTTTAAAAGGGTAAATATATGAAAACGAAAATCTCAACCACACCTTGATGTCTGCGATTTCTGCATCGCGACCCTTGTTATATTACCGTGTTTCACCTATAAAATCCCCCCAAAAATCTGGCTGTGGCCATTCACAGCTGTGTCTTGACACTTGTTGATACATGCTACATGGCGTTTTTGGATCGAAAAGAGGTTAGTACGCGATAATATCTCGTTAAAATCATGGCGTCTTTAATTCTGCTCTCGCATGCTCTCACCTCCAGTTAGGGTTTTGCAGTTTGATTTTTTTTTTTTTTTTTTTAAATTCCCACCTGTTAAATTATTTATTTCACCCAGAAAATTGAGATTTTAAGCTTTCCAATTATGTATGGCAAATGCGTATAGGACAATTTTAAAATTGGGTCTCAGAGCAGAACTTCAAGTCACCTTCGTGTTTTCTGCCATATACATGTGATATCTAGCGTAGCATCATGTGGGCATAGTTTGTAGCAACGTGGGCGTAGTTTGTAGCAACTGGGCGTAGTTTGACTGTCGGCTGCAGTCAGGTATTATTGGCTCAAAGTAGGCTGCTATTGGAAGCTTCCGGCTTGCCTGTTTTGTAAATATTGTAAGATTTTTTTTTATCTTGCATGAGAGACTATGCAATGTTGTTTTAGCCTTTGATGGTGTTTACTAAGTGATCCTTGCACTCTAAATTACACTCTAAATGTAACTTGTAGCGTTAGCGTAGCATTCGCCTCACCATAAGCTTTAGCATGGCGAGCATCCTCTTAAAGGTTTCCACTTCTTGTTTACATCTCGTCATGACATCCTGGTAAGTTTATTTATTTGAAAATAATGTACTGTTCTTGCTGACTGTGCATGATTATAAAAAGAAGTGCGGCGTTTGTTGGTTTGGTAGCACTAAACCGAATTAATCCTTTAAATCTCAGGTTATTGTAAATTTGAAGCAGTTTAAGCATTTTTTTTTAAAAATTGCCTTTCATAATCTACGTACTTAAAAAAAAAAGTACCTATATTGGCCTCAAATATCGGTTTACAAAATCGGCTTTGGATATCATCAATCGGCTGAAATTTTAGATATCGGTATTGGTATCGGCATTTGAAAAATCCCATATCTGTCGACCTCTAGTGAAAATAACATGAAATGATATAATATAGTGTTAATAATTTTATGGCTGGCGGCACGGTGGCTGAGTGGTTAGCACATCTGCCTCACAGTTCTGAGATCAAGGGTTCAATCCCGGGCTTCGGCCTTCCTGTGTGGAGTTTGCATGTTCTCCCCGTGCCTGCGTGGGTTTCCTCCGGGAACTCCGGTTTCCTCCCACATCCCAAAAACATGCATGGTAGGCTGATTGAACACTCTAAATTGTCCGTAGGTATGAGTGTGTGCGTGAATGGTTGTGTGTCTCCTTGTGCCCTGCGATTGGCTGGCAACCAGTTCAGGGTGTCCCCTGCCTACTGCCCGTTGTTAGCTGGGATAGGCTCCAGCACCTCTGCGACCCTCGTGAGGAATAAGTGGCATGGAAAATGAATGAATGAATGAATTTTAGGGCTGCGATGAACTAGTTAGTTCGAATATTCAAGTAATCGGATAAGGAACATAAACATTTAAAATACCTGAGCTAAGCCTCATATAAAATAAATAAATCAGGATCTAAGTACAACAAAAGAACAATTAGCTAACTTACATAGCAAAAGTCAGCTAGCTTAAATCCTATAAAATTATCACTTTTTTTTTTTTTTAACAATGCTCTTAACAAAAGGTTCAAATTCCCTCAAAAAACGGCTACATATACCTATAAACTAAATTGCGAATGCATTGAAAAAGCATTAGCTCAAACAAAAAATTAGCTTACTGTATGTTGGTCTTAACAGGGCGCAGTTGGATTCAGCCATGTGAATTGAGTTATGCCATATTCACTGTTGCCACTAGAGGGCAGTGTGTCCACCCAAATCTACAAAACTAAATGCAAAGACTTTCACAACAAACCATTACAACGCCACTTTAATTAAACGAATACTCGAAGCAGCAACATTTAATTAGAATCTGTTTTTCTAATCGAATTAGTCGAGTTAATCGATTAATCGTTGCTGCACTAAATAATTTAACACATAAATCGCTCCAGAGTATAAGTCGCATCCCCGGCCAAACTATGAAGAAAAATGCGACTTATAGTCCGAAAAATATGTTACATGTCCAACCAATTACATGCCGATTGGTCAACGTTTTCTTTCACTTTCTGGGGAATGCTCTAAAAAGTCAAATTTTTTCCAGGACAGTACATAAGGTTCCACGAGATACAGTGGGGCAAATAAGTATTTAGTCAACCACCAATTGTGCAAGTTCTCCTACTTGAAAAGATTAGAAAAAGGCGTGTAATTGTCAACATGGGTAGACCTCAACCGCGAGAGACAGAATGTGGAAAAAAAAAAAAACAGAAAATCATGTTGTTTGATTTTTAAAGAATTTACTTCCAAATTAGAGTGGAAAATAAGTAATTGGTCACCTACAAACAAGCAAGATTTATGGCTTTCAAAGAGGTCTTAACTTCTTCTAACGAGGTCTAACGAGGCTCCACTCGTTACCTGTATTAATGGCACCTGTTTTAACTCATTATCGGTATAAAAGACACCTGTCCACAGTCAGTCACACTCCAAACTCCACTATGGCCAAGACCAAAGAGCTGTCAAAGGACACCAGAGACAAAATTGTAGACCTGCACCAGGCTGGGAAGACTGAATCTGCAATAGGTAAAACGCTTGGTGTAAAGAAATCAACTGTGGGAGCAATTATTAGAAAATGGAAGACATACAAGACAACTGATAATCTCCCTCGATCTGGGGCTCCATGCAAGATCTCACCCCTTGGTGTCAAAATGATAACAAGAACAGTGAGTAAAAATCCCAGAACCACACGGGGGGACCTAGTGAATGACCTACAGAGAGCTAGGACCACAGTAACAAAGGCTACTATCAGTAACACAATGCGCTGCCAGGTACTCAAATCCTGCACTGCCAGACGTGTCCTCCTGCTGAAACCAGTACACGTCCAGGCCCGTCTGCGGTTCACTAGAGAGCATTTGAACTATCCAGAAGAGGACTGGGAGAATGTGTTATGGTCAGATAAAACCAAAATAGAAGTTTTTGGTAGAAACACAGGTTCTCGTGTTTGGAGGAGAAAGAATACTGAATTGCATCCGAAGAACACAATACCCACTGTGAAGCATGGGGGTGGAAACATCATGCTTTGGGGCTGTTTTTCTGCAAAGGGACCAGGTCGACTGATCCGTGTAAAGGAAAGAATGAATGGGGCCATGTATTGAGATATTTTGAGTGAAAATCTCCTTCCATCAGCAAGGGCATTCAAGATGAGACTTGGCTGTGTCTTTCAGCATGACAATGATCCCAAACACACAGCCAGGGCAACAGAAGAGTGGCTTCGTAAGAAGCATTTCAAGGTCCTGGAGTGACCCAGCCAGTCTCCAGATCTCAACCCCATAAAAAAATCTGTGGAGGGAGTTGAAAGTCCGTGTTGCCCAACGACAGCCACAAAATATCACTGCTATAGAGGAGATCTGTATGGAGGAATGGGCCAAAATACCAGCAACAGTGTGTGAAAAGCTTGTGAACAGTTACAGAAAATGTTTAGCCTCCATTATTGCCAACAAAGGGTACATAACAAAGTATTGAGATGAACTTTTGGTATTAACCAAATACTTATTTTCCACCATGATTTGCAAATAAATTCTTTAAAAATCAAACAATGTGATTTTCTGTTGTTTTTTCACATTCCGTCTCTCATGGTTGAGGTTTACCCATGTTGACAATTACAGGCCTCTCTGATATTTTCAAGTGGGAGAACTTGCACAATTAGTGGTTGACTAAATATTTATTTGCCCTACTGTATATACCCTTACAAAAATGTTAAGTGTTCAGGCAGAGATTTATTCTCAATACTACCACGATTACGAGGAGTTAATTAGAGTAATAATGAGACAAGAGGAGACTTTGATTTCTTTTTCTCTCTAAGGCTGCCATTTCTCTAAATCCCCTTTTTCAGGATTCTTCCTGTCTTTTACCAATTAGCAGCAGAGCAAGCGTTGTTTTCCTGGCTGGCCAGAAACATAAAATGGATTTAAAATCAAGTGTAGTACTGCTTCATTCTGACAGAAAGACCTCACAACATCATAAATGCACGCCAAAAATTGTGTTTTCATCGATGATGGCAACACAAGCAGCGTGTGAATCAAAAAGTGTTTGATTACAAGCTGGTTTTCCTTCATATTTGACTTCCACAGCAAAAGAAACCGGTGTGTTTTCCAAATGCAGTTCCTTTTTTGTAAGCGCCGTGCATCAGACAACCAGCGGGGTGCTGTAAAAGGCACCGCTTACCTCGTCAGACATCACCTGCTGTTCTTTTTTTCTCTTTGCAACTCCCCCGCCGCGTCTCTCCCGACACGCCTGCGCATCCGGAAACCATGATAGGACGCCCAAGTACACCAATGCAGATATATTTGTGTTAGCTTCAGTGTTTTGATTTTGACGCCGTAATCAAGATACTGCGAAGCGTCACTACACAACATCTTAAAATTCAACACCCGATGAATAATGATTTGATTTAAAGTTGAACGATTCAACTCAGTTGGATTACGTTGGATTACGATCTGTTTCCATTTAGTGGGATTACGATTTTCAAATAATATGGTGGGGCAAATAAGTATTTAGTCAACCACCAATTGTGCAAGTTATCCTACTTGAAAGGATTACAGAGTCCTGTAATTGTCGACATGGGTAAACCTCAACCATGAGAGACAGAATGTGGGGGGAAAAAAACTGAAAATCACATTGTTTGATTTTTAAAGAATTTATTTCCAAATTAGAGTGGAAAATAAGTATTTGGTCACCTACAAACAAGCAAGATTTCTGGCTGTCAAAGAGGTCTAACTTCTTCTAACGAGGCTCCACTTGTTACCTGTATTAATGGCACCTGTTTTAACTCATTATCGGTATAAAAGACACCTGTCCACAAGCTCAGTCAGTCACACTCCAAACTCCACTATGGCCAAGACCAAAGAGCTGTCAAAGGATACCAGAGACAAAATTGTAGACCTGCACCAGGCTGGGAAGACTGAATCTGCAATAGGTAAAACGCTTGGTGTAAAGAAATCAACTGTGGGAGCAATTATTAGAAAATGGAAGACATACAAGACCACTGATCATCATCCTCGATCTGGGGCTCCATGCAAGATCTCACCCCGTGGCGTCAAAATGATAACAAGAACGCTGAGCAAAAATCCCAGAACCACACGGGGGGACCTAGTGAATGACCAACAGAGAGCTGGGACCACAGTAACAAAGGCTACTACCAGTAACACAATGTGCAGCCAGGGACTCAAATCCTGCACTGCCAGATGTGTCCCCCTGCTGAAGCCAGTATACGTCCAGACCCGTCTGCGGTTCGCTAGAGGGCATTTGGATGATCCAGAAAAGGACTGGGAGAATGTGTTATGGTCAGATGAAACCAAAATAGAACTTTCTAGTAGAAACACAGGTTCTCGTGTTTGGAGGAGAAAGAATACTGAATTGCATCCGAAGAACACCATACCCACTGTGAAGCATGGGGGTGGAAACATCATGTTTTGGGGCTGTTTTTCTGCAAATGGACCAGGACCACTGATCTGTGTAAAGGAAAGAATGAATGTATCGAGAGATTTTGAGGGAAAATCTCCTTCCATCAGCAAGGGCATTGAAGATGATACGTGGCTGGGTCTTTCAGCATGACGATGATCCCAAACACACAGCCAGGGCAACAAAGGAGTGGCTTCGTAAGAAGCATTTCAAGGTCCTGGAGTGGCCTAGCCAGTCTCCAGATCTCAACCCCATAGAAAATTTGTGGAGGGAGTTGAAAGTCCGTGTTGCCCAACGACAGCCCCAAAACATCAGTGCTCTAGAGGAGATCTGCATGGAGGAATGGCTCAAAATACCAGCAACAGTGTGTGAAAAGCATGTGAAGAGTTACAGAAAACGTTTGGCCTCCGTTATTGCCAACAAAGGGTTAATAACAAAGTATTGAGATGAACTTTGGTATTGACCAAATACTTATTTTCCACCATGATTTGCAAATAAATTCTTTAAAAATCGAACTGTGATTTTCTGGGGGGGTTTCCAAATTCTGTCTCTCATGGTTGAGGTTTACCCATGTTGACAATTACAGGCCTCTCTAATATTTTCAAGTGGGAGAACTTGCACAATTAGTGGTTGTCTAAATACTTATTTGCCCTACTGTACAGTGCTGACCAAAAGTATTCGCAGTTTGGTACCTATGCAATTCTGTCAGATAATGCTCAATTTCTCCCAGAAAATGATTGCAATTACAAATGCTTTGGTAGTAAGATCTTCATTTATTTTACTCGCAATGAAAAAACACAAAAGAGAATGGGGGGAAAAAAGTTAAATCATTATCATTTTACACAAAACTCCAAAAATGGGTCAGACAAAATTATTGGCACCCTTTGAAAAATCATGTGATGCTTCTCTAATTTGTGTAAATAACAGTAGGTCTGCAGCTTTCAATTATTTAGTAGTCGATTAATCGATGAACTAGTTAGTTCGAATAATCGAGTAATCGGAGAAGGAACATGAAAAACTAAAATACCTAAGGTGGGCCTCAAACGGTATAAAAATAAATAAATGAGGATCTATGTACAACAAAAGAACACTTGGCTAACTTACATAGCAAATGTCTGATAGCTTAAATGCTATAAAATGCTAACCTTTTTTTTTTCCCCCAATGCCCTTAATAAGTGGTTCAGACTCATATTCCCACAATAAACCCGCTAAATATACCTAGAAACTTAAATTACAAATGCATTCAAAAACATTAGCTCAAACGAAAACTTACGTTGATCTTAACAGGGAGCAGTTGGATTCAGCCATGTGAAATGAGGCAGACCAAAGGGCAGTGTATCCACCCTTATCAATAAAACTAAATGTAAACACTTTCAAAATAAACCATTATAACGCCACTTTAATTAAACGAATACTCGAAGCAAAAAAAAAATTAATTCGAATATTTTTTTCTCATCGAATACTCGAGGTAATTGATTAATCGTTGCAACACTAATTAACAGCACCTGCTACTTACCTGTGGCACATAACAGGTGATGGCAATAACTAAATCACACTTGCAGCCAGTTAAAATGGATTAAAGTTGACTCAACTTTTGTCCTTGTGTGTACCACTTTGAGCCCGGAGAAAAGAAAGAACACCAATGAACTGTCTGAGGACTTGAGAAGCAAAATTGTGAGGAAGCATGGGCAATCTCAAGGCTACAAGTCTCCAAAGACTTGAATGTTCCTGTGTTTACCGTGCGCAGTGTCATCAATAAGTGTAAAGCCTGTGGCGCTGTTGCCAGCCTCCATAGAGGTGGACAGAAAAGAAAAATTGACGAGAGATTTCAACGAAAGAACGAAAGAAAGGGCTGGTGGATAAAGAACCTCGACTAACAACCAAACAAGTTCAAGCTGTCCTGCAGTACAACGGTGTCAACCCGTTCAATCCGTCAGCATCTGAATGAAAAGGGACTCTATGGTAGGATACCCAGACAAACGTAGAGCTTTTTGGGAAAAGGCATTAACATAGAGTTTACAGGGGAAAAAAACGAGGCCTTCAAAGAAAAGAACACGGTCCTGGAGTCAAACATGGCAGAGGTTTCCTGATGTTTTGGAGTTGCTTTGCTTCCTCTGGCACTGGAGTGCTTGACCGTGTGCATGGCATTATGAAGTCTGAAGACTACCAACAAATTTTGCGGCATAATGTAGGGCCCAGTGTGAGAAAGCTGGGTCTCCCTCAGAGGTCATGGGTCTTCCAGCAGGGCAATGGCCCAAAACACACTTCAAAAAGCACTAGAAAACGGTTTGAGAGAAAGCACTTTATACTTCTAAAGTGGCCAGCAATGAGTCCAGACCTTAATCCCATAGAACACCTGTGGAGAGATCTGAAAATGGCAGTTTGGAGAAGGCACCCTTCAAATCTCAGAGACCTGGAGCAGTTGGCCAAAGAAGAATGGTCTAAAATTCCAGCAGAGCATTGTAAGAAACTCAGTGATGGATACTAGGAGCGTTTGTTCCCAGTTATTTCATCTAAGGGTTGTGCTACCAAGTATTAGGTTAAGGGTGCCAATACTTTTGTCGGGCCCATTTTTGCAGTTTTGTGTAAAATTATAATGATTTCATGTTTTCCCCATTCTCTTTTGTGTTTTTAATTGCAAGCAAAATAAATTAAGATATTAATACCAAAGCATTTGTAATTGCAATCATTTTCTGGGAGAAATTGAGCATTATCTGACAGAACTGCAGGGGTGCCAAGCAATTGCTCTTTTCATTTGGTCTTATTTCGTGTCACATTAAGAAATATGCCTTCAGCTGGAGAGGGCTCGACACGCCCCATATTTTGGGGCTACCAGAGATGTATTCAAGAGGTTTTAGTATTCACGGCAGGTCTAGGTGTGCTTGTGTAGCTCATCTTAGTCTCGTGCTGTGTGAGATAGTCGGGTTTTTTTTCAGATGGATTGTGGGAAAGTTCTAGATGGCGGCACAGAAAAGGAAGGAACTGCAGGTGGAGAGGTGGTGTGCTGGTTGGGATTTGGAGGGACGCACACACACAAATTACATACTGGGTGGATGCAAGCCACTCATAGAAGCAGCACCTGTCAGCTGGTGTTCCCCTGCAGCCAAGTGTGTGTGCTTCTCCCTTAGTGTGTGTGCGTGTGTTGCTCCGTGCATGTCAGACAGCCTGAATAAACTAGTAGAAAAATAACAGCAAACTGAGTAATCATCTACATATTTTAAACGGGTTGTTGACTGATGTGAGATCATTTTTATTTCAAAGATGATCACTGCCAGCCCTCGCAGTTTAACTCTTTGGCTACCACTGAATGCAACAAACTCCCTGCAATTCACAGAGTCGCCGTCAACAGCAACCAATGAGTTAATACATCAGAGAAAACCGTTTCCAAGCCTTGCTCAGTGCTACTGTTTTGTACAAGGTTCAAATAGGCTCAGCAGTTAGCTCCTTAAAAGAGACAAAGTAGAGATTTCTAATTACGATTTAAAACAACTCCCAGGTCTTGTATAAAACTCTCTAATGTCTGCATGTAAACAACAGAATCTACGATTCAAATTGCTATAATTACAGCTCATCTGTTTTTACTTTCCTGGTAGGAAAATTGTTTGAGAGTGTGATTGATTTTCTTTTTACCTGCTGGAGAGACTGGCGACTAATTGAGGGAAAGTGTCTCTCGGCTTGTTTTTGAGGAACTGCAGTTGGAACAAGTTGTCATGTGACCAACACATTTACCAGGAAATTGCATGAGTTAATATGATCCGAGGAACATGTAAGTCCCGAGTCTTACATGTCTTGGGCAAGTCGCATCGAGTCACGAGGTTGTGTCGAGTCTCGAGGTTATGTCGAGTCGAGTCACGAGGTTATGTCGAGTCGAGTCACGAGGTTATGTCGAGTAAAGTCACGTCAAGTCAGGAGGTTATGTCGAGTCACGAGGTTATGTCGAGTCTTGAGGTCAAGTCGAGTCGAGTCTCGAGGTTATGTCGAGTCGAGTCTCGAGGTTATGTCGAGTCGAGTCTCGAGGTTATGTCGAGTCTCGAGGTTATGTCGAGTCGAGTCTCGAGGTTATGTCGAGTCCCGAGGTTATGTCGAGTCAAGTGGCATCGAGTCAGGAGCTTATGTCGAGTCAAGTCGTGTCGAGTCAGGAGGTTATGTCGAGTCAGGAGGTTATGTCGAGTGTAGTCTCAGGGTTAAGTCGAGTCGAGTCTCAAGGTTATGTCGAGTCGAGTCTTGAGGTTATGTCGAGTCTCGACGTTATGTCAAGTCGCGTCGAGTCAGGAGGTTATGTCGAGTCACGAAGTTATGTCAAGTCGCGTCGAGTCACAAGGTTATGTCAAGTCACAAGGTTAAGTCGAGTCTCAAGGTTATGTCGAGTCGAGTCTTGAGGTTATGTCGAGTCTCGAGGTTATGTCGAGTCAAGTCGCGTCGAGTCAGGAGGTTATGTCGAGTCACGAAGTTATGTCAAGTCGCGTCGAGTCACAAGGTTATGTCAAGTCCCAAGGTTATGTCGAGTCGAGTCTCGAGGTTAAGTCGAGTCTCGAGCTTATGTCGAGTCAAGTCGCGTCGAGTCAGGAGGTTATGTCGAGTCACGAAGTTATGTCGAGTCGCGTCGAGTCACAAAGTTATGTCGAGTTGCATCGAGTCACGAGGTTATGTCGAGTCACGAGGTTGTCAAGTCGAGTCTCGAGGTTAAGTCGAGTCTCGAGGTTATGTCAAGTTTCGAGATAATGGCGAGTCGAGTCACAAGGTTATGTTGAGTCGAGTCACGAGGTTATGTCGAGTCAAGTGGCATCGAGTCAGGAGGTTATGTCGAGTCAAGTCGCGTCGAGTCATGAGGTTATGTCGAGTCACGAGTCGAGTCACGAGGTTAAGTCGAATCTCGAGGTGTCGAGTCTCGAGGTTGTGTCGAGTGGAGTCACGAGGTTATGTCGAGTCGAGTCTCGAGGTTTAGTTCGAGTCTCAAGGTTATGTCGAGTATCGAGGTAATATCGAGTCGAGTCTTGAGGTTATGTCGAGTCGAGTCTCGAGGTTATGTCGAGTCGAGTCAGGAGGTTATGTCGAGTCAAGTGGCATCGAGTCAGGAGGTCATGTCGAGTCGAGTCAAGTCTCGAGGTTATGTCGAGTCTCGAGGTTATGTCGAGTCTCGAGGTTGTGTCGAGTTTCGAGGTAATGTCGAGTCGAGTCACGAGGTTATGTCGAGTCAAGTGGCATTGAGTCAGGAGGTTATGTCGAGTCAAGTGGCGTCGAGTCACGAGGTTATGTCAAGTCAAGTCGCGTCGAGTCACGAGGTTATGTCGAGTCTCAATGTTGTGTCGAGTCTCGAGGTTGTGTCGTCTCAAGGTTATGTCGAGTGGAGTCGCGAGGTTATGTCGAGTAAAGTCGAGTCAGGAGGTTAGGTCGAGTCACGAAGTTATGTCGAGTCGCGTTGAGTCACGAGGTTATGTCGAGTCTTGAGGTTAAGTCGAGTCGAGTCTCGAGGTTAAGTCGAGTCTCGAGGTTAAGTTGAGTCGAGTCTCGAGGTTAAGTCGAGTCGAGTCTCGAGGTTATGTCGAGTCGAGTCTCGAGGTTATGCCGAGTCTCGAGGGAATGTCGAGTCGAGTCTCAAGGTAATGTGGCATCGAGTCAGGAGGTTACGTCGAGTCGCGTGAAGTCAGGAGGTTATGTCGAGTTGAGTCACGAGGTTATGTCGAGTCGAGTCACAAAGTTATATCGAGTCCAGTCTCGAGGTTATGTCAGGTCGAGTCGAATCTTGAGGTTATGTTGACGCTTGAGGTTAAGTTGAGTGGAGTCTCGAGGTTATGTCAAGTCTCGAGGTTATATCGACTCGAGTCTCGAGGTTATGTCGAGTCAAGCAGAGTTAAAAGTTTTCAAGACGAGACAAGTTGAGTTATAGGTTACTTAAGGCCTTCACCATTGTTCCCCAGCCCATCCACAAAGCACTCAGGTTTATCTTTGAAGAGAAACCTTACGGTCAATGTAAGTCATAATTTAAAAAAAAAAGCAGTATAATGTGCAGGGAATTTGATAGTTTTTTTTTATTGCCATGATGTTCCGTGAAGGCGTGGTGAGTCAGCTTATCGAGTCTCGAGTTATTGCCTCACTAGCTGAGTCCCGAGTCTCGAACCCTTTCAGCTCAAGCAAGTCAAATCCTAGCCTGTGTTTTTTTCTTCAAGTCCGAGTTGAGCAGCGAGTCATCAAATTTGCAAGTCTCTCAGACTCGAGTCCAATTGTCTGACATTTACTCACGCTTTAAATAGAGCTGAGAAACCTTAAACATGATGTTAAACACTGCAAATATTTTTCTATGAGTACCCATCAAAATGTGTCAGCAGAAAGATGAGAGTTTAGTTAAGCCTGACTATCCCTCCTTCCTCTACCTCCTGTAGCTTGCCAACTCCCACCATGCATTTGTGCTTTAAAAGCTGCCAGGCGAGGCTTCCTAGGTTGCCTACCCCGCTGTCATGCTGCCTTACATCCCGCTGTCACCTAGCCAATTAACTTTTTAAATTAGTGATTAAAAAAAGTTGCCCGTAGCCACCTTTTCATCGTTAAGAGTTGCCAACCTTTTGTCGTGTCGGCTCGTGGCGCTGCCCGCCGAGGTTTTACTTTTCTATAAACACCCACGCACTGTCTGCTCCGCTTGCTTGTTAAATTACAAAGTCTACGTGGGTTAAGTCCCAGCTCACAATAGTGTTAAAGGCTGCCGTGTGTTCAAAAACGGCACGCATTCAATTAGCTCGGGAGGTATGATGCAAAATAGTGGCGTTGGCTGCAAACTGCTATGTAGCTCGCAAGCTAACATGTTGTCATTGACTCTTCTATAGCCAATGATGCCAATAAACATTATAAATATAATATTTTTACTGGAACAGCTAGAAGAAAAGGTTTCAGTGCTATTGACAGCGACAGACAAAGAATCCAGTTCAAATTGGACGTCTATTGCCGTCAAAAGTGGGGAATGCATTAAAAAAACTGCTTTCGGCCTCTCAATCAAGCCATATAAGCCATACATTGAGGAAGCAAACCATGGGTTTAGGAGCTAAAAAGGCCTTTTCTTGATGCTGTAATGGCTGCCATAAATTTGCGTGAAAACGACCTTCTTCTCTCCATGGTGCTGCGCTCTAATTTTCACCCGAAGGAGAGTGCATGAATTATTTCTTTTCTTTCTATTTCTGTTGCAAACTTCCACACTTTGCCCAACGCTAATAGACAAGCAACCGTGTATTGTCGTGCGCTACCACTTTCCGCAGATACAGTGTGGCAAATAAGTATTTAGTCATCCACTAATTGTGCAAGTTCTCCTACTTGATAATATTAGAGAGGCCTGTAGTTGTCAACATGGGTAAACCTCAACCATGAGAGACAGAATGTGGAAAAAAAAAACAGAAAATCACATACAGTACTTTCTGTAGGCGACAAAACTTTTGTCTTGCCAAAATTTGACCATTATGTCTTCATTAAATGATAAATCTTTTTTCAGTGAAACAAATATATTTTTGTACATTCAACATCATTTGGGAGGGTCTTAGCTTTCATATGAGCCATTTCTGAAACCGATTGAATAATTAAAAGTCAGGTTATTAGTAGGGCTGTCAAAATTAACGTGTTAACGGGCGGTAATTAATTTTTTAAATTAATCACGTCAAAATATTTAATGCAATTAACGCACGCGCGGAACGACCCACTCAAGTATTGCCGCGAACAGACTACAATGGCGCCGTTAAGCAAGTGGAGTGGACGCAGGTGTTACCGGCACCCGCCAATGGGGCCGCTGTCATTTTCAATATGACCGGCGTTGTCAGATTGAGCAGGGAGGAAGAAAGTGGTCGAGAGAGTGAGCGAGAGAGTAGAGAAAGTGCGCATGCTCAAGTGCTGCATCCCCCACATGCTTTTGTTTTGTTAATAAAAAGCCATCCAACACCTCTCGGAGTTTATATGTACTCCGCCGTCTTCTTCAGGAGGACATCGGACGAACTGAGCTAACCGACAACAATGAGCCAACATGAATCCCCGGTCCATAGCACCGTAAATTACCAAGAATGGTGAATTGGTAACGCAGGCATATATTGGAGCCGTGCTATTTAATGGAATAAGCAGTGGCATCTCTTCCACAACAGTTATAACTATTGTGGCAAGCGACATGGGGAAGAATAACTGAAGATGATATTGTATTGTATTGACCATGTATTGTACTCAACGCAGAGAAGTTATACCATTTGCAGCAACCACTGTGACTCATGGTTGCTCAAATTCCCATCATGCATTTAGGAAGTTAAGAACATAATTTGCTACAGTATCATTTAGTGCAGTGCTTCTCAATTATTTTCAGTTACGCCCCCCCAAGGAAGACGTAAATGTTTCGCACCCCCCCAAACTCTCTGCTGCCACTGTAAATAGTATCATTTGTCTATAAAATTACTATTATAAATACGCATCTGCCTAACATTGTGTCCTTTTTTTCTAATAAAGAAAAAAAGTAACATAGATCAACGTATAATAAAGTATAACTTTATTAACATTGTTTTGTTTGTAACAGAGAATACTTGACGCGCATCAATTTGCCTGAATTTCAAAAAAAGTCACATCCAAACTGTAAAAAATACACTCCAGGTAGATTTTTGACCATTTGACACAGAAAAATAAAAATGTAATAAAATCAGTAAATAATAACAATTAAAATTGATTAGAAACATTCACTCATGAGGACAATATGCCAAAAAAATTGACCGAAAAAACAAAACTGAATAAAAGAAAAAAAGAGTGTCCTTGGACAGAAGGAGAGTTTTTATTTTTGCTTCTCACACTATACCTCCTTTGCAATGGTGTGGAGTTATTTTGCAATGAGCATGCTAACAATGCTCACTGGTTTACTGATATAACACTGACAAAGCAGGACGATTGTTGGCAATATTTGGCACGTTTTCGCTGAAAAACAATCAAGCGGCGTATCAATGAGATTGGGGTCTAATAAGAGTGTGACAATATCTCGATACAGCGATATATCGCGATATTTTGCAACCCGATCGGTTATCGATATGCTCCCGCCAAGTATCGATACTTTTATTTGACATATTGGCAATTGGATGCTGTAAACTGCTCAATGTTTGTGGAGCAATTCCTTGGTGGTCCACTAGGAGTGCTCGAGAGTGGCGGTGAAGGTAAAGTGCGCACAAGTAGTCTAGAGAAGAAGGGAGGAAGCTCCAAGTGGGTTGAAAAAAATAAAAAAGCTTCGTGAGAACGGTGGAGGAAAAAGTGAGAAAAATATTGCTACAAATCACACATGTGGACACACTTTACATTTTACAACAACAAGAAAGGAAGTAAGGTGAACAAGGACTTTGCTGTAAGCAAGAATTGTCTAACAAAAATAAGGTTCACTAGCGGCTGGTGACGAATTGGACACTGGATTTCTTCACTGCGTCCCTTTCATCACTTGAGGTAAGAAAGTTTTACAATGTAATTGATTTTTTAATTTACATGCATTATTTTGATGACATTTGGTGTTGAATGAAATAAAATAAACCAGCACCCTAAACTGGATGAAAATGAATATCGAACAACCCAACATGAATTTAATGATTTATTTGATATTTTTTAAGAACCTCTTTCCATCTAGTTTACGACACAAACTGTTATTACTGCCATTTTGATACAACAAGCCATAAAAATGGCTTGAATAGCTTCCAAGATATATAAGGTGATGTGCATGATAATTAATGTAGCCTACATATTAAAAATAGGTAATTATTGCATTTTTAATTTATATACATTCATTCATATTTTTTTAATTCACTCAATACTTCCAATACAAAAAAAATAAGCATTTCAACTCAAAAGCTATTAAGTAGCTAATATTTTTTGTTTTATTTTGTTGTTTTTAAGGTGAGGAAGAATGTGACTGACTGAGTCCGACATCTCAAATGCTGAAGCAGATGGTGGAAGTGCTCAAACAAATGCTTTTGGCAACAAAGGTCATATACGAAGAAAAAACCCACCAATTTTATCATTGCCCCACGCCAAGCTCAACTGCTGAGTGACACCTACAGCACTGTTAAAAAATTTTCAGAAGATTTAAAACTTTAAAGAAATTAGAAGTGCCATTCATCATGATCTCTCAAAGAAATATTGGTGGTTGTGGTTTGTTTCCTCTATATGTGCAGGTACACAATTTGCAGTAGATTTATATTTTACAGCAATGTTGCACTGAAAAGGTGTCACTGTTTAATAAATGACTCAAACAGTATTTTTTTCTATTTTGAAACATCTTTTTTTTTCCATTTCAACAGTTGTATCATAGAATATCCTGTATCAAATTTCTGACCAATATATTGATAATCGCTGTATCGTGATATCGTGAGATAATCGTTATCGTGAGCCTTGTATCGCGAATCGTATCGTATCGTGAGGTGCCCTGAGGTTCCCACTCCTAGGGTCTAATGTCTTTAAGTGGTGTCTTAATTGATTTGGCTTCTGGCTGTTCGCTATAATTATTTTTAGACACAGTAAACAGTGGTCTTTCCTCATCACCCACTGTATTAAAAGTCAAAGCTAAAAGGCAAACGGCTCGAAAAAAGCGCATTCTCGACGGCCGAGGTAGAACCGTAGGCGAGGGCGGTCGTCGTGACGATCCCAAGCCGAAAATGGCACGTCTCGGGCGGCGACGTGAGAACCGGACAAAACAGTGGGTCGCTGCGTGAGTGAGTCCGGTCGGAAAACGGCTTTCGAAAACGGCGGCGGCACACTGCTCTTCATATTTGTTTTCTGTGTGTGCTGAGTGCTCTTCCTTAGTTCAAAAATACTGCGCGCACTCTGAAAATGAGAGCGCCACTGCCACCCACTGAGGGGATGTGAAAGTACACTTTATTACAGTACAGCCAAAAAAAAAAAAAAAAAAAAAAAAAAAAACACTATTTGAGAAGTACTGATTTAGTGAAAGCACAACAAAAATAATATTCCTATCTCTCAAAAATAAAATAATGTTCACAAAAAGAAAAGCGCTCAATGCAAAGAGCTCTGGCATTCCCAATCAAAATAGCTACGCAAAATAAAACTCTATTCGAACATTAAGTTTAGCTCAACAAATACACTAGATGGCAATATCTTTTAAGAATTACAAGCCTTTCTATCCGTGGATCCTTTCACAGAAAGACTGTTAATGTTAATGCCGTCCTGTGGATTTATTGTTATAATAAACAAATACAGTACTTATGTACAGTATGTTGAATGTATATATCCGTCTTGTCTTATCTTTCCATTCCAACAATAATTTACAGAAAAATATGGCATATTTTAGAGATGGTTTGAATTGTGATTTAATTACGATTAATTAATTTTTAAGCTGTGATTAACTCGATTAAAAATTTTAATCGTTTGACAGCCCTAGTTAATAGCAATTGTTTCTACAAAATGGATCAGCGACAAGACTTTTGTCAGGGACTGTAGTTTGCGTTCTGGAACCTTATGATTTACAAATTAAGCACTGGGTACCACTATGTGTGTTGGCTAACATTGATCACGTACGACAATAAAATTCACATGTCAACCCGCCAGCAAGCGAAAGCCTGAAGTTATCGCCGACAAATGAACCAAAACATTGTCATTATTCATGCTGGGGCTCCGTTCGCAGTATTTACGCGGGCCGTCACGCCTGGCGGATTAGCACTGTGAAAGATTGGATGTGGATTAGTTAAAAAGCTTATCAGTGGCTATACAAATAAAAAAAAAAAAAAAGAGTTGTGTTTATTTTGATTTTTTGAAGACAACCGTGGGATAATATCCGTGGCATCTTCATCTGCCGTGGTTGAAATTAGCATCTATCTCAGAAGCCAGCAAAGGCCTCGCATCGTTTCGGGCGCAATGAGGAGAGGCGAGGCGCGGCGTCAAATATCATCTTTCTAATGTGCTCTAAATTCACATTTGGGAAATTAGCACGAGAGCGATTAGTGGATTGCTCTCTTATACAGGGGGATTTAATCTTTTAGATTTCATTTTATGAAAACGATAAACATTTGTGAGGTTTCCGCTTCATTTCTCCGCACATTTCTTGTACTGGGAGCAGAAGAAGTCATTGTCGCTTTTGGCACTCCTCAGTTTGCTGATGGAAAATTACAGTAGAGCCTTAGAGGCATTTTTTAAGCATTTATTTTGTTTGACGCAAGTGAGCAACTGTTTACCTAGCCTCATCTACCGCTGGCCCAATGAAATGTTACTATGACAAGGGGAGGAGACAGGCTAAATGCTTAGCAGCGAAAAATTTAAACTGAGACGCGTATTTAAACTCTTAGAGGGACAGTATGGCAGCGTTCAGACTGCAGGCATATAGTGGGGCAAATAAGTATTTAGTCAACCACTAATTGAGAAAGTTCTCCCACTTTAAAATATTAGAGAGGCCTGTAATTTTCAACATGGGTAAACCTCAACCATGAGAGACAGAATATGGAGAAAAAAACCCAGAAAATCACATTGTTTAATTAAAAAAAAAAAAAAATCCAAATCATGGTGGAAAATAAGTATTTGGTCAATACCAAAAGTTCATCTCAATACTTTGTTATGTACCCTTTGTTGGCAATAACGGAGGCCAAACGTTTTCTGTAACTCTTCACAAGCTTTTCACACACTGTTGCTGGTATTTTGGCCCATTCCTCCATGCAGATCTCCTCTAGAGCAGTGATGTTTTGGGGCTGTCGTTGGGCAACACGGACTTTCAACTCCCTCCACAGATTTTCTATGGGGTTGAGATCTGGATACTGGCTAGGCCACTCCAGGACCTTGAAATGCTTCTTACAAAGCCACTCCTTTGTTGCCCTGGCTGTGTGTTTGGGATCAGTGTCATGCTGAAAGACCCAGCCAAGTCTCATCTTCAATGCCCTTGCTGATGGAAGGAGATTTTCACTCAAAATATCTCAATACATGGCCCCATTCATTCTTTCCTTTACACAGATCAGTCGTTCTGGTCCCTTTGCAGAAAAACAGCCCCAAAGCATGATGTTTCCACCCCCATGCTTCACAGTGGGTATGGTGGAATTCAGTATTCTTTTTCCTCCAAACACCAGAACCTGTGTTTCTACCAAAAAGTTCTATTTTGGTTTCATCAGACCATAACACATTCTCCCAGTCCTCTTCTGGATCATCCAAATGCTCTCTAGCGAACCGCAGACGGGCCTGGACGTGTACTGGCTTCAGCAGGGGGACATGTCTGGTAGTTTTTTCCACGTTCTGTCGCTCATGGTTGAGGTTTACCAATGTTGACAATTACAGGCCTCTCCAGTCTTTTCAAGTAGGAGAACTTGCACAATTGGTGGCTGACTAAATTAGGGATGTCCCGATCCAGGTTTTTGCACTCCGATCAGATACCGATATTGTTTTGCACTTCTGATCCGATACCGATACTGGCCGATACCGATAACGGCCTATCTGAGCATTTATTAAAGTTTAAAGTTATTTAGCCTCCTTACTTAGTTGTCAGACTCATGTTGAAAAGGGTTTTAGTACTCTTGATAACAACTAGCCAGCTGGATTAGGTGAGTTTGAAGAACACACAATGGTTGGTAACAAGAAACTGACCTGTTTATTCAGTGACAAACACAAAACATTATAAATAACAAACAGAAATGGCATAGTCAGTCAGTAAAACGTGCAAATAATATTGTAAACTGTCTTAAAAAAGCAAAACACACAAACAACCTCAGTGGAAAATCACACAAACCCCCCCAAGCTATTAAATGCTTTTAATGTTTCGTGCATTAGTTACGAAAATTTTATAAAAAGCCTCTCAGGTTTAAATAAACGACTATTTCAGTATCAAGTTAACATTTTAAAACAGTAAATAAAATACTCAAGTCCCCATTCTTTATCAGCAGCTTTCAACTACATTCAGTTCATTTCATTTTGCGAATCAACTGTTTAAGTTGTTAAAATTGCTCCCGTTATTCCATAATTTCCCTTCTGTCTACTATTGACATGTGAAAGTTTTAAAACTGTTTTGAAGATAGATTCAAGACAAGATTTTGCCGATTTAGGAGTATTTTAGATAAAAAGTTAATTAGGTTCGCTTGGAAGGTTCACTACAACAGCCTACAAGGGAAGTCTCCTGCTTTAAGATGGCGGCTGTTTACTAACGCACCTAGTTTTCAATGCATGTGTATGTCGCTAAATGCTTGATTAGGTTGGTTGTATTAAAACTTCTTACAGCTTTACCACCACGCTTGACTTTATTGTAGCATATGTTGCACTCTGCCTCTTCGTCTTTGTCGTCCTTGAAGGTGAAATGATCCCACACAGCTGACATTTTTACTGGCAAAGTCTCTTGGTAAATTGGGAGACGGTAATGTAGTGTGTTGAAGGTGTGCCGTAAAATGCGGACCGGATTTAGGGAAACCGAAGCAAAAACTGGAATGGATTATGTATATTAGTGCGCAGGAAAACCCGGACGGGATTTTCAAAAAAACTGGATCGGAAGTCTGGATCGGAATTTTTCCGTGTTGGCCGATCCGATACCGATCCGCATTTTTTTGCCCATATCGGCGTCCAATCCGATCCAAATATCAGATCGGGACATCTCTAGACTAAATACTTATTTGCCCCACTGTATGTGATTTTCGTTCTAAAAGACTTCAGGCTGATTTAAATTAAGATAGTCAGGTTTTGGTGGAGGTTGACTCCTGACTTAAGTGCCGATCTAGTTAATGAGGCACTTAGACTGTAAATGAACAATAGATTGTACAAGATTTAAACAATAGCACTCAATAGTAGCTGTCTCTCACACATGCACATTTGTACGCTTGTGTGCGTGCCCACTCACGCACACATACAGAGGTGCTTCGGTCAGACACTCCTAAATTCCAATTACAGCTCCACATTTTCTCATGAATTACCTTTGGGGTCTTTATACAGGCCCTATGGTGCAAAACAAAATCTCTCTTTCCTCACAACACGAACAAAGACACACACATATGCTTGCACACATACAAAATGCACTGTGAAAAATCAATATATAGCAAACAATCCAACTCACGCACCCTTTGCTACTGCAGCCTGCCAGTTTGTGTCTTCAAGGTATGCCTCACTGAGCCAAAGGTTAAATATGGAATGCTCCCTGTCAATTTTTCTGGACCCAAAACAAAGTACTAATCTTTCTGAAGTTACTAAAACTGTAATGTCGTGAGTTTTTTTTTTTTTTTTTTTTTTTTTTTTTTTTGCAATGCTTCTTTACATTGCCAGCGTAGGAGTAGAACTCGTTCATAACCCGGGGACTACAGTGGTATGAAAAAGTACCTGAACATTTTTTAATTCCTCACATTTTTGCATAAAATCACCATTGAATGTGATCTGATTTTTGTCAAAATCACACAGATGAAAAAACTGTCTGCTTGAGCTAAAACCACCCAAAGTTTTATAGGTTTCCATATTTTAATGAGGATAGTATGCAAACAATGACAGAACAGGGAAAAATAAGTAAGTGAACCATCACATTAAATATTTTGTCCCGCCCCCCCCTGGCTGCAATAGCTTCAACATGACACTTCCTGTAGCTGCAGATTAGACTGGCAAATTGATCAGGACTAATCTTGGCTCATTCATTTCTACAAAACTGCTGTAGTTCAGTCAGATTCCTGGGTTGTCTGGCATGAATCGGTCTCTTTAGGTCATGCCACAGCATCTCAATGGGGTTCAACTCTGGACTTTGACTTAGCCTCCCCAAAAGGTCTATTTTCTTCATCTGAAACCATTCTGAAGTTGATTTACTTTTGTGTTTTGGATCATTTTCTTGTTGCAGCATCCATTTTCTTTTTAGCTTCAACTGTCTGACAGACAACATCAGGTTTTCCTGCAAAACATCCTGATAAACCTTTGAATTCATTCTTCCATTAATGATTGCAAGTTGTCCAGGCCCTGAGGTAGCAAAACAACCCCAAATCATGATGTTCCCTCCACCATGCTTCATGGTGGGGATGAGGTGTTGATGTTGGTGAGCTGTTCCATTTTTCCTCCGCACATGACGTTGTGTGTTACTCCCAAACAATTCAACTTTGGTTTCATCAGTCCACAAAATATTTTGTCAAAACTTCTGTGGAGTGTCCAAGTGCCTTTTTGCGAACATTAAACGAGCAACAATGTTTTTTTTTTTTTTCTAGACAGCAGTGGCTTCCTCTGTGGAGTCCTCCCATGAACACTATTCTTGGCCATAGTTTTACATTTAGTTGTTGTGTGCACAGAGATATTGGACTGTGCCAGTGATTTTTGTAAGTGTAAGTCCAGCAGAAACTCTCGGGTTCTTTTTTACCTCTCTGAGTATTCGCGCTGAACTCTTGGCATCATCTTTGGTGAACGGCCACCCTTGGGAGAGAAGCAACAGTGCGAAACTCTCTCCATTTGGAGACAACTTCTCAGACTGTCGATTAATGAACATCCAGACTTTTAGAGATGGTTTTGTATCCTTTCCCAGCTTTATACAAATCGACAATCCTTGATCGCAGGTCTTCAGACAGCTCTTTTGATCGAGATGCTTTTCATAAAGACAATTCTTACCAGGTGTGTGTTTTATAGTGGGCAGGGCAGCTTTAAACTGCTCATCAGTGAATGGCCCCACACCTGACTTAAATTGTTTGGTAAAAATTGGTTTCAATTGCTCTTTAAGTCTCCTTAAGCACAGCGTTCACTTACTTATTTTTTCCCCTTCTGTAATTGTTTGCATGCTATACTAGGGCTGGGCGATATGGGCTAAAGTACAAATCACGGTAAATTGAGCAGATTTACCTCGATAACGATAAATGACGATAAATTCACCCAAGCGGACTGTTATATGATTTGAAAATCTGAATCAATGTGTAAATTATAAATTTACTACTTCTCGTTGATTTATTTACCAGATTTCAATTTAACATATATAAACAATTGTACGTGCTGTCTCAACTTTTAGTATATATAAAAAATGTTGTAAACCATAAGAATTCAAGTATGAACATTTATTACAGCCTGTATGACTTGAACAATGTACAACATTATAAAGATCAATACGAGGACTGTGCAAACATTTCATTGTAACACAAAATGACTTACAGTTTGAACAAAACACTTTAAACAGACAACTTATTGTTAATGGCTGCTGTGACATAATTACTCAACATAAGTGTTTACTTCAAGGTTTCAGGTTTTTTCCCCCAGAGCATTTTTAAATACATGCACGAACACATGCCCCCCCCCCACACACACACACACAGACACACACACACACATATTAAAGCTGTATTGCTCTTTTGCCAATGAAACATTTAAGATTTTATCATGGCAGTAATGACACAGAATGAAGCAAGCGCATACAGAAAAATAGCTGTGGCCATTAAACGGTCATATTATAGGCTTCACTGTTGCATTATAATTTATGCTGAATGCCTTACCCACATCAGAGAACACACAAAGATACAAAATAACGTGACATACTAATTAATAGATGCAGTTAGTGTCCAATCCACTCATTTAGTTAGCTGTTTTGACAAGGTTAGAGCCACTCCATCACGTTCATTTTATAGAGTTAGCCGCTAGTGTTAGCCTGTTGCCTGGCTACCAGTAGAAAGCACCCTCTCCTGAAATCGTGAGAACCAGAGAGGAAAGCACGTTTGGAGGCCGCCAAGAGTGTACTTAATGTTGGGTGAAAGTTTGGTGAAGCTCACGTAAGCCCGACTCCATCACGTTTGCTTGTAGCGTTAACCGCTAGCGTTAGCCGCTAGCGTTAGCCTACCGGGCTTCTGTTTGTTTGAGTTCCTGATAACCGCGTGACTTCATACGTAAGAACACTGACTGCTTTCTTAAAGGGGAATGAACATAGCCGAACAACACAGAGGCAAAGCAGGATGAAAAGACTATATTTTCTTGTTTTATCAAATCAGCGAATTTACCGACACGGTCAAAATTACGTCGGTCATCGTTAACCCTTTAAGGTCTGGGCCTATTTTGTCTGATTTTGCATGCCTTTGAAGTTGCCTTTATATTTCAAAGAAAGAATTGTTTACGATGGCCTGATTTGGTCCCTTTTTTTGTGACACCTTGAACTTCATTTCCAAACTGTTGTTTCCTTCACTGACCAATTATAAATCATCATTTTGGGCCCAAAAAGACCAAAAATTCCAAAATCGTTTTGTCAAAATTTTTAATATTGATGTCCAATTGACAACCAAACATGCGTAACGAACCGTTTTGAAACTTTGTAATATTTATTCAACATGTTAGGATAAACATTCAACCAAAACAAATTAGAATAAATAGTCTTATATTTGACAATTTAACATAAACAACAGGTACAGCCATAGGCGTTTTTTGCCTTTATACATGCTCTAGTCAAAACAGGTTATATACAGCAGACCAAACAGTGAAGAACAGTGAAAAAATATATACCATCTAACACAAAAAGTGTTTAGAGGCCATCTCTTTATGAGTTTAGGTATTGCGGCCCATCACCTGATGAAAACTATGTACACACAATCAAGCTTCTTGAACACACATTTATATACACAAATTGAGAAGACTGATTGTGGGAAAAAAAATATATATAACATTGGAAAAAAAAGTATTTTCAAAAATATTTACAATAAACAAGTTAATTTTTTTTCGGGCATGCCACTCCGAAAAGCAGTTTCGTCCTGGAATTAGACACAGGGCTACATCACACAGCCCACACTTCCATGGGGTGTCGGTCCTCTTTCCACCCTTCCACCCTTCCATTTTCATTTCACTTTACTTTCATTGTCACTATAAATGTACATGGAAAAAAAGTCAGTATTTATGAAAATAATAAAGTATAAAATAAAAATATATACAGCAATAAATAATAATGGAAATTTATATGTATGACAATAGAAAGAATACCATAGCTGAATATGTGCTACATCCCTAATCTTCATATAGAAAGAAGAACACCACAAATTATAAATGCCTGCCTGGGATACACACAGTGCACGTACAACTTTGATCTGATATGCACATTTTATTATTATATACACAAACACACACTTATATTACATCAAAATTAACTTTGTCTTGCAATATCAAAAGAAACTTTCAAAAGAAACTTTTTCAGCATAAAAAAAAAAAAAGTGAGTTGGCTTACCCCTGCTCATCGATGGCGTCACCCACGTGTTCAAATCCGTCACTGTCTTCTCTCGAGGACTCTTCCGAAGAAGACGATGATGACGAATTTGGACCATCCTCTTCCTCAAGTTGATCAAAAAGCACAATTGCTTGGCCTAAATTTAGTTTTCCGTTCATTCTCAAAGTCACAAAAAGTCGCTCGCTTGATCCAAACGGCCGTCGCTCGCCACCTCGCTGCTTCAGAACACTCCTCCCTCTCGTTCAGTGGAATCTCGCACGGCAATTATATTTATAAAAAAAACGCATTTTGTGCTTCCACTGTGACTTCGAAAGAGTTCGTTTGATTTGTGTTTTTTTCATGGAGCTTCCGTTTTGAAAAAGGACAAGAAATGGAAATATAGACATAAACAAATGATCCATGCAGCGTTATAATGTTTTTTTGAGAGGACAATAAAACTATAAAACTTAAATGACAATATCTCACGTTTTAGTTGGTCGATTGACTTCAAATAATAACGAGAGTAAACCGCAACTTCCACACTTTAAAACGAGACCAACCAACGGTATATGGGTGACGTAACTAAAATGTGAGGGTGCTTCAAAGACGACGTGCGCTGAGGACGGGCCGGCGCGTCCTTCGACTCTCAAGGGTTAAAGAATTTCGGTGAAGGCTAATTTTCGGTATACCGCCCGGCTCTATGCTATACTCCTTAAAATCTGAAAACCTATAAATGTTTGGGTGGTTTTAGTTAAAGCAAATACTGTTTTTACATCTGTGTGATTTTGACAAAGCTTAGATCACATTTGATGGTGATTTTACGCAGAAATGTGAGAAATTCCAAAAGGTTCCGACACTTTTTCGTACCACTGTACCTGTACTCATCAAGGATGGCGCTAAAAGGGTAAAGTGAGAAGCTTCACACTTAGTTCCCACAGCCCATACACCTTAATCCCAAAAGCATTTGTCGCCCCTGCCAAATGTCCCCACACGTCAAATTATTTGAATGTGTGAGGCTTCAACAGCTTTGTCGAGCTGTTTTGTTTGAAAGAAACAGGTGAAGAAATGCTGTTACACCTCTAATGTGCCTATTTGCCAGAATGGCTGTGTGAAAGTGGCTATTAATAGTCCACAATGTGTTGTTTATATAGGTCTTGCATCTACAGTTACTCCCATATGGTATTTTTTTTCTTCCTCCCTTGTTGTACGGCGTGGGAGATAAGCTTAAGTGGGTTGTCTGCTCGTTGCTATCTCTCCATCATTAAATCAACGTGATTAGCAACATAGTTAAAGTGATGGGTGCAACTTTTTCTTCATTTGACTGGCTGCTGTCTGTGGTGAATTACCTGTTTTTAGGTCAGTCTGTTATCACTCCTTAGTTTGCTCTCTCTTCCTCCACTCACCTCGGCGAAGTGCGTACTCTTTCGACACGAATCGGGTCCATGCCACGAGGGAGACGACTCCCTGGAAACCCGCCTCGCTGATCGGTCGCGGCAATCGGTAACGGCAGGAGGCATGTCTGCAACGGGAGCCAGTCGATTACTTTTTGGTTCCACTCCAGTTTGTTTTTGGCTCGCAGTGACAACCTGTAAGGTTGCTTGTATTGTTCAGAGGGGTACACAAATGCTGAAATGCGGGCCAAATTTCATGGATTGATTTCACAAATGTCTCTGGAAGATTATCCTGAATGATTATCCTTTGTTTTTGAGGGTCTAAAGAGTGTTTTTTTCCCTCTCGTACTTGCTCAGGAAGCTTCTTTTACTTCGTCTACTATTACTCTTTTGTAGTGTTGCAATAATTAATCGATTAACTCGAGATTTCGGTTGGAAAAAAAGATTCGAATTCAATTTTGCTGCTTCGAGTATTCGTTGAATTATTGTGGCGTTGTAATGGTTTATTTTGAAAGTGTTTGCATTCAGTTTTATTGATTTGAGTGGATACACTGCCCTCTTCTCTGCCTCATTTCACATGGCTGAATCCAGCTGCTCCATGTTAAAACAAACATAAGCTTAGTTTTTGTTTGAGCTAATGTTTTTTTTAATGCATTCGTAATTTACCGAATATAACGCGCACTTTTCCCCCCTAAAATCAACTTGTAAAATCATGGTGCGCATTATAAACGGGTACATGGATGGAGACAGAAATATATACAGTGCCCTCCATAATTATTGGCACCCCTGAAAAAGATGTGTTTTTTAGCTTCTAATATTTTTTTTTTAATTCAAATAATATGCGACCTTAATGGAAAAAAGGAGAAAAACCCAACCTTCAATACAAGTGCATTCATTCAGTGGGGAACAAAATCCTACATAAAGAAAAAAATATTTCACATCAAATAATGTGTGTCACAATTATTAGCACCCCTGGTGTTCATACTTTGTACAATCCCCTTTTGCCAACAAAACAAGGTCTGGGGACTGAGATGGACATGGGAGGAGCTTGATTATGTGTCTGGTGAACCATTTCTGTGTAGATTTGGCCATATGTTTAGGGTCATTGTCTTGCTGAAAGACCCAGTGACGACCCATCTTCAGCTTTCTGACAGAGGGCAACAGATTTTGATTTAAAATGTCCTGGTATTTCAAAGCATTCATGATGCCATGCACCCTAACAAGGTTCCCAGGGCCTTTGGAAGCAAAACAGCCCCACAGCATCACTGACCCACCCCCATACTTCACAGTGGGTATGAGGTGCTTTTCAGCATGCGCATCTTTCGAGGCACGCCAGACCCACTTAGAGTGTTTGTTGCCAAAGAGCTCAATCTTGGTCTCACACAAAAATACATACGGTCCCAGGCTTCAACTGGTCAGATGAGACTTGGGCCACCGGAGCCAGCAGCACCCCCAACTATTCGTCATGTATAATTATGTCAGCATACCAAACAAACAACTAACAAAACAAAAAAGAAATCCATTTGAATGCTGCATTTATATTATCTCCCCCTCACACATGCACTACAATGGACTGTTCCACGACGACGGACTGAGTATCATTCGCTTAGCTTCATTTAGCAACGTTTAGCTTAGCTCAGCTCCGTTTAGCATCGCTTAGCTCCGCTTAGCTGTTCGTTAGCTTCACTTAGCTCTCCCGCGTTTTTCACGCCACTAAGCTCGCTATTTTTACAGCTCACTTGCTACTTTGCACGTCTGCTATCGTTTATTTCGAACACATGAGCGAACGTGCTCTCCATGAGAGCCAAAGTGCAGTGAGGGAGAAGTTAAGAACAGGCCGCTAATGCCTCTTTTAACTATTTCTTCAAAACGAACATAAAATACACGACAGCACACCCTGTAGCGAAACAATGCAGTACAGTTCCAATCAGTCATACAATAACACTCAACAGCTGGTTAACAGCATTTGATAACAATTTAAAACACCACAAGCAATGACGAAGAATGTTTTTTTATGGAGTGTAAAGCTTTCGGTTAGCGGTTTAGCGAACGTACCTCTGGTGAACATTTCAAAGTAAAAGCACGTCATGACCGTCATATAAATAACAATTTCTGGAGTTAATCCCACATACTTCAGAATTAATATTATAATATGTTGAGTAAATGCTACAGAATACAGATTCTTCACTAAGAATAGCTTTCAAATGTCATTCTTTATGACAAATATGATTGGCAATGAATAATTATTATAATTATTATCCTACTATTATGTATAGTAGTATACGGTACTATAATAATAATGGTAGAATTTTAGAATTTTAAGAAGTTTTTTGAATAACGTTGGAAAGGCAAAGTCAGTGTGCTGAATCTGTTTACTTTCCATTCTTTTGCACTAGTAAATGCTATCAGCATTTAACCTCATTGTTTATTTGTGATCATTTATTGTTATTTACATGATTATTTGTACTTTAATAAAGAATTTAAGTGTTCCAAAATAGTTTTGTGAATTAATAAGCGTCAAAAAAAATTTCATTGCTAAATTAGTAACAAAAAGAAAATTATTAGATTAGTCGATTAATCGTAAAACTAGTCGGCTGACTAATCAGGAGAAAATTTGTCGTTTAGGACAGCCCTAGTGTACCAGAACATATTTCCTCCACACCCTTCTCACCTTTTTAACCCCTGACCCATGAAGAGGGCCCCTGGATATATTCCCCTTAGGCCCTTAAATTGCCAAGTCCGCCGCGGGGTGCACTGTAAAACATGAAGGAATCTGACCTCTTAGCCAGATTGCCGGAATCACCCCAGCCGAACCGCCAGACCCGTGCTGGCGCAGCTTCAGCGACCCGTACCGGCATGACTCCAACAACCCGGCCAAAAGGCCAAACTCCGCGTGTTCACATTAGTCTTAACCCCTTGTACTGACTCCATTTTGAAAGCTGGAAAAAGGCTTCAAAGCACAAGTTGACAATTTATTCTGAGTCGACAGCAATCATACAGTACAGAGGGACCCAGGCGAGGATTCAGGGTCACCATATCACAAGTCAACAAAAGGTTCCCGAGAAAAAAATGACAATGCTTAGTTAAACATTCAGTCTTTTTGAAGGCTTTCGCGGGGCGGGCTGTGGGCAGAAGAAGGGTGTGTTTGGGCTTTGTTTAGCATGATTG
Source organism: Corythoichthys intestinalis (assembly GCF_030265065.1). Classification (NCBI taxonomy): domain Eukaryota; kingdom Metazoa; phylum Chordata; class Actinopteri; order Syngnathiformes; family Syngnathidae; genus Corythoichthys; species Corythoichthys intestinalis. Next base: position 8,944,210 of record NC_080408.1, on the reverse strand, counting down.
TCTGTGGATTGGACATGAGGATTCGGGAGTTACTGTTGTCAGGGCAACGAGGGTTGTGGATTTTGCCACCTCAGCGTCAAAGGGGCTCTTGGAGTCTCATCAGTCGTGTTGTCAGGTGGATCTCGGGCGTTCTCTGGTGTTCCTTGTGTTGGGACAGGGCGTCCAGCTATTTGTCCTGGACTGTTCAGGAGAACTGATTGCGAGAGTTAGTGCTGCTGCTCAGTCAGTTGCATGACGCACACGTTGGGCTTCCGTGATAAGATGGCGTCATGTATCTCTTATGCCCTACATTCTGCTTGTTTTCTTTAAACTATGGTATAAGGGCTATTTATTTTATACTGGGTGTGTTAGACAGTGCCTACGAGAAAAGGTACTATCTCCTTCAAACATATACCAGGGTTACTCACTTGCGTGATGTTCTATGTTACTCATCTCAAGTATTCCATATAATATGAGAAAAAAATGAAGTTCTCGACCTCTCATTTTGGTGCTGGTCCATTTTTAGGGTTGAAAACCATCTGCTTTGGAGTGGACTCGTTGGGCGTGAATGCAGGATCTGCCTCAAGGCGCTTTGGACCGAGACGTGGCCATCTGCGTGTTGTTCCCGCGCCACCACTCTTTTGTTTCTCCTTTGTGTTATTCAACATGCCCGATAATGCAACGAAAATTGTACCGTTTTAAACTTTTATGGCTTTTAACTTTATGTACGCGCTTTTCCCTGCTTGTAGACATTAATCTGCGTGGAGGGGAAACAACATGAAATCAGTGGAGCGTATTTAATCTTTTATTTTGTGCGAGTGTCTGCGTGCGCGCTTGTGTGTGTTAGTTCAATTTCAAATCCTCAAGGCGCAAAAGCGAGCCATTAATCACAGCCAGCGTGTTTATTTTAAATAATCACGAGCCCAGATTTTCACGATGGTAGCCCGCACGAGCGATCCTACCCACTTCGTTTGATATCGTAATTAAATGTGAGCACCAGAGGAAGAAGATGAACGGAGGCAGCCAGGTTGTTTTATGTTGCTGTTGTGAAGTACAAAAAAAAAAATTAATATAAAAACACGATGAATACGAGAGACCCGCAGTCAGTTTTCATTTTTATCCCACAATGAACTAATGCTTCATCTGTTGCCATCACATACTCAGCCAATCTATCATTTCAGTCATCTACTTTATCAACCTGATTAACCAGCCTTCCTATCAATACTCAAAATCATAATTCATCGAAGAAATGGCAGTTATCATTCTCTACATGACACTACACTACTACATTAACTTACTGGAAACAAATCTCCCCTCATCCTTGTAACATGTTATTCATATGCTGCACGGTATGAAAAGCTCAAACCAGATATGGGAGGCTGTTTGAGAAATAAATCATATTTGCTTTCACATGTAACATCATATGCTCACACATGACGAACTACAGTCCCTGACAAAAGTCTTGTTGCTTATCCATTTTGTAGAAACATTTGCTAATAACCTGACTTTTAATAATTCAATTGGTTTCAGAAATGGCTCATACAGTGGGGCAAATAAGTATTTAGTCAACCATCCATTGTGCAAGTTCTCCTACTTGAAAAGATTAAAGAGGCCTGTAACTGTCAACATGGGTAAACCTCAACCATGAGAGACAGAATGTGGGGGGGAAAAAACAACAGAAAATCACAGTGTTTGATTTTTAAAGAATTTATTTCCAAATTAGAGTGCAAAATAAGTATTTGGTCACCTACAAACAAGCAAGATTTCTGGCTGTCAGAGAGGTCTAACTTCTTCTAATGAGGCTCCACTTGTTACCTGTATTAATGGCACCTGTTTTAACTCATTATCGGTGTAAAAGACACCTGTCCACAACCTCAGTCAGTCACACTCCAAACTCCACTATGGCCAAGACCAAAGAGCTGTCGAAGGACACCAGAGACAAAATTGTAGACCTGCACCAGGCTGGGAAGACTGAATCTGCAATAGGTAAAACGCTTGGTGTAAAGAAATCAACTGTGGGAGCAATTATTAGAAAATGGAAGACATACAAAACCACTAATAATCTCCCTTAATCTGGGGCTCCATGCAAGATCTCACCCCGTGGCGTCAAAAATGATAACAAGAATGGTGAGCAAAAATCCCCGAACGACACGGGGGGAACAAGTGAATGACCTACAGAGAGCTGGGACCACAGTAACAAAGGCTACTATCAGTAACACAATGCGCCGCCAGGGACTCAAATCCTGCACTGCCAGATGTGTCCCCCTGCTGAAGAAAGTACATGTTCAGGCCCGTCTGCAGTTCGCTAGAGATCATTTGAATGATCCAGAAGAGGACTGGGAAAATGTGTTATGGTCAGATGAAACCAAAATAGAACTTTTTGGTAGAAACACAGGTTCTTGTGTTTGGAGGAGAAAGAATACTGAATTGCATCCGAAGAACACCATACCCACTAGAGGCGTGCGGAATTTCCGATTCTTAGATTATTCGTGATTCAGCCGTGGAAGATTCGAGAACGATTCACAAACATCCAAATTCCGATTATTGAATTATACCAGGCAAAGCGGAAATAAAACACAGTCAGAGTGGTCTTCAGGACGCAATGAGGAACGGACCGAGAGTAAATATCATGTTCAACTCATGCCGCTAGATAAAAAAAAAAAAAACAATACCTGACTGCGGCCATCAGCCGCTACAAACAGCACCCAGTTGCTAGTTGCTACAAACATACGGCAACATACGTCAATGGTAGATATCACATATATCTAGAGCTAGATGTGAAATGACAGACGACGGCCGTGTTAGATCATATACCAAGAACTAGATGCGAAATGACACTTTCCCGCGCTAGTAAACAGGCGCCATCTTAAAGCAGTAGACTTCTCTTGAAGGTTATGTTGTAGCGAACCTAAATACTTTTTATCTATTAAAAAAAAAAAAAAATCGGCAAAATCTTCACTTGAATCTATCTTTAAATGATGAAACAATTTTAAAACTTTCACGTCGAAAGTAGACAGAAGGGAAATTATGGAATAACGGGAGCAATTTTAACAACTTTAACGGTTGATTCACAACATTAAATTAATTGAATGTAGTGGCGATACAGAATAGGGACTTGAGTATTTTATTTACTGTTTTTAACGGTTAACGTGATACTGAAATAGTAGTTTGTTTAGCCTGAGAGGATTTTTGAACAATTTTGGAACTAGTGTACAAAAAATTAAAAGCGGGAGAAGGGGGAGGGTTGTGGTGCATCAATAATCGATTTATAATCGAATCGGAGCCCCTGAATCGTAATCGAATCGTTAGGTGCCCAAAAATTCCCACCTCTAATACCCACTATGACGCATGGGGGTGGAAACATCATCCTTTGGGGCTGTTTTTCTGCAAAGACACCAGGACGACTGATCTGTGTAAAGGAAAGAATGAATGGGGCCATGTATCGAGAGATTTTGAGTGAAAATCTCCTTCCGTCAGCAAGGGCATTGAAGATGAGACGTGACTGGGTCTTTCAGCATGACAATGATCCCAAACACACAGCCAGGGCAACAAAGGAGTGGCTTCGTAAGAAGCATTTCAAGGTCCTGGAGTGGCCTAGCCAGTCTCCAGATCTCAACCCCATAGAAAATCTGTGGCGGGAGTTGAAAGTCGGTGCTGCCCAACGACAGCCCCAAAACATCACTGCTCTAGAGGAGATCTGCATGGAGGATTGGGCCAAAATAGCAGAAACAGTGTGTGAAAAGCTTGTGAAGAGTCACAGAAAAGATTTGGCCTCCGTTATTGCCAACAAAGGGTACATAACAAAGTATTGTGCTAATCTGTTGAAGCTCCTCACACAATGAAAAATACAATTGTACAACGCTTTAAATGTATTCGTTTTGTATAACCCAATTACCACGATTTGAGAGCTCAATAAATTGAAGAAAAGAACGCCTTATGTTTGGAGTATTTGTGTTTGGGTTCGCTGGCTGTCTAGCCGATAGTGTCATTTTCACACACAGACGGGAGGGGGTGAGCGCTGCCGCGTCAAGCCACTTTTGGCTGCATTTTTGACACATGAAAAATAGCGAGTACCGTACTACAGTCTGACGGAAAATTTTAGTGGTTTTGAAACCGCAACATTTTCACACCACGGTAAACCACAAAACCGGTAACTGGCACATGCCTAGTATAGAGATGTGTGTGTGTGTGTGTGTGAGTATACTACTAAGTGTGAGAGAGAATGGTTGTGTGTGTGTGAGAGAGTATACTAGTACTTCTAAGTGTGAGAGAGAATTGTAGTGTGTGTGTGTGTGTGTAAGTTCTGCATGCATGAGCATATGATGCTACATGTGAAAGCAAGTATGATATATTTCTCAAATGGCCTCCCATAACCATGCAACCCTTAAAACATCCACACATTTATCTCAATTCATACATTGACCAATCATCCATGCGATCTTACTTTTGTCTTGGTTTCTGTTTTTGTGTATGCATCAGCAGCAATAAAACAATGCCACTTTTATGCAAACATTTCACTTTTGATTGTTTGCAAGATATGGAAGTGGCTTTCATCTCTTCCCAATGGTCCCACAAAAACCTCCACAAGTGCTAATTTTAGGACTTACTTTGTGTGTGTTTTTTTTTTTTTTAACAATGCATGTCAGTTGCCTCCTTTCAAGAGCCTCCATGACAGACCACAAAGGTGTCAGGATGAGGATTTTACGAGGCATAGTGATGTGTTTTTTTGCCTTTTAAATATCAGCCATATCAGCAAATATGATGCATCACATTTAGATTTTCCTGTTTACCTGCAGCCACGTGAAATGATTTATTCAGTAGTTTTGAGATTTTTTTTTTTTACCTTGAAAATGTAAGCTGAAGGACCAACTATACAAATAACATGGAGAAAATCTCAATTTTGGCTTTTCTTTGACGGATTTCATACTGTTTGGCCATAGGCTTCATAATGTATTGACGGGACTTTGGGCTGATTCATAGGGGGCCTATCTTGATCAAAGCTGATCGAGTGGAAACTCATTGAAAATTCTTGTAAATAACTGCTTAAATCCCTGAATTCTTTATAGAGTTGGACGTAAAACAGTCTCGATGCTTGGTAAAAAGCCAAAAAAAAAAGTGCAGGTAGCATTTATTTTACGTACAGTTGTGGTCAAAAGTTTACATACACTTGTGAAGAACATAATGTCATGGCTCTCTTGAGTTTCCAGTTATTTCTACAACTCTGATTTTTCTCTGATAGAGTGATTGGAACAGATACTTCTTTGTCACAAAAAACATTCATGAAGTTTGGTTCTTTTATGACTTTATTATGGGTGAACAGAAAAAAGTGATCAAATCTGCTGGGTCAAAAATATACATACAGCAGCGCTAATATTTGGTAACATGTCCCTTGGCCATTTTCACTTCAATTAGGCGCTTTTGGTAGTCATCCACAAACTTCTGGCAAGCTTCTGGTTGAATCTTTGACCACTCCTCTTGACAGAATTGGTGTATTTCAGTTAAATTTGATGGCTTTCTGACATGGACTTGTTTCTTCAGCATTGTCCACAAGTTCTCAATGGGGTTTAAGTCAGTACTTTGCGAAGGCCATTCGAAAACCTTAATTCTAGCCTGATTTAGCCATTCCAGTGACCACTTTTGATGTGTGTTTGGGGTCATTGTCCTGTTGGGTGTTCCAACTGCGCCCAAGACCCAATCTTCGGGCTGATGACGTTAGGTTATCTTGAAGAATTTGAAGGTAATCCTCCTTCTTCATTATCCCATTTACTCTCTGTAAAGCACCAGTTCCATTGGAAGCAAAACAGCCCCACAGCATAATACTACCACCGCCGTGCTTGACGGTAGGCATGGTGTACTTGGGGTTAAAGGCCTCACCTTTTCTCCTCAAAACATATTGCTGGGCATTGTGGCCAAACAGCTCGATTTTTGTTTCGTCTGACCACAGAACTTTCCTCCAGAAGGTCTTATCTTTGTCCATGTGATCAGCAGCAAACTTCAGTCGAGCCTTAAGGTGCCGCTTTTGGAGCAAGGGCTTCCTTCTTGCACGGCAGCCTCTCAGTCCATGGAGATGCAAAACACGCTTGACTGTGGACACTGACACCTGTGTTCCAGCAGCTTCTAATTCTTGGCAGATCTGCTTTTTGGTGATTCTCGGTTGAATCTTCACCCTCCTGACCAATTTTCTCTCAGCAGCAGGTGATAGCTTGCATTTTCTTCCTGATCGTGGCAGTGACAAAACAGTGCCATGCACTTTATACTTACAAACAATTGTTTGCACTGTTGCTCTTGGGACCTGGAGCTGCTTTGAAATGGCTCCAAGTGACTTTCCTGACTTGTTCAAGTCAATGATTGTTCAAGTCAATAATCACTCACAAGAAATTGCTAATTCGTGTTGCTGTACGTATATTTTTGACCCAGCAGATTTGATCACTTTTTCTGTTAACCCATGATAAAGTCATAAAAGAACCAAACTTCATGAATGTTTTTTGTTACAAAGAAGTATCTGTTCCAATCACTCTGTCGGAGAAAAATCAAGAGTTGTAGAAATAAGTGGAAACTCAAGAGAGCCATGACATTATGTTCTTCACAAGGGTATGTCAATTTTTGACCACAACTGTAAATATTGCGAACAATGAGGCTAGTCAGTAAGGAAATTAGCGGCCGCCATATGTAAACAGATATTTTTCGATTGAAAATTCTTGTGAATAAATGCTTAAATCCCTGAATTCCTTATAGATATGGACGTGAAACGGTCTCGATTCTTGGTTTAAAGCCAAAAAAACGTACAGGTAGCATTTATTTTACGTAAATATTGCGAACTATAAGGCTGGTCAGTAAGGAAATTTGCGGCCGCCATATGTAAACAGGGCTTTTCCGTTGAAAATTCTTGTGAATAAATGCTTAAATCCTCATGGTTGTGGTTTACCCATGTTGAAAATTACAGGCCTCTCTAATATTTTCAAGTGGGAGAACTTGCACAATTAGTGGTTGACTAAATACTTATTTGCCCCACTGTACCTTTGATAAGGTGATGGTTACAATAACTAACTTCACAAAGAGATATCCTCCAAACTCTTTTTGTGTTAGATGATATATTTATATATATATTTTTTTCTCACTATTTTGCACTGTATATAAACTATTTCGACCATTGTATGTGTAAAGGCCAAAAACACCCATACCTGCTGTTTGTGTTGAATTGTCAAACATAAAACTATTCAATCTTATTTTTTCTATTGAATGTTTATCCTAACAAGTTGAATACATATTATGAAGCTTCAAAACAGTTGGTCGAGCATGTTTGGTTGTCAGTGGGACATCAACATTACAAATTTTGAAAAAAGATTTTGGGATTTTTTTTTTCTTTTTGGGTCCAAAATGTGGATTATAATCGGTCAGTGAAGAAAACAACAGTTTGGACATGAAGTTCAAGGTGTCCTGAAAAAAGGGACCCAACTTGGCCATTGTGAACAATTTTTTCTTTGAAGTATAAAGGCAACATCAAAGGCATGCAAATTCAGCCAAAATAGGCTTATGTGTTAACGGGTTAAAGACACTGCTTATGAGCTGGAATTGGATGCAGGTACAATGTTGGGAACTCATCCCACATTTCTGTAACAAAACAATCTGACCAGCAGCAGAATGTGACAAAATCATTCCAGTCGTCATATTAGCTTCGCTTGCTAGCTAGCACAGTTATTCTCCCATTCCAACCCAACCACGTCATCACCCGCAGTGTGCATTGCACACGTAAAACATGGCGCCCTCCGTAGATCAAAACATGGACTAAATATTATAGGTTTTTAAATCCATGGCAGTAATATATGTGTTTTTAATAACACTTTAGTAAAAGAGAACAATTGTGGCTTATTTGAGCCTACAAGTCTTTAACACTAGAAAACCCAGCACAGGCCGACTTGGCCTTTCCCATGACAAACACTCCTAATATGCCCTAGCAATGGCCGATTTGGCCACTCCTCAGTGACTCATGTGATAGTTTGTGTCAGTTCAAGTCAAACTACATTTATTTAATTACATTTATTTATAAAGTTTGACACTTTTTACACATTTTTTAATTCACTTCTCCACACATAACGACAGAAAGAATGGGCCAAATGTGTACATTGTTTTGAAGGAGAAAAAAAAGCGTTTTAGAACTGCAATTTTAGGAATTGTGGCTATAGTTTAGAAGGACCGAATCAGGGGCATGGAGTATGGATTGTGGTCATTTTGTCTGAAGTTAATGTATGTCTAGTGGTTGCATTTCCATACGAACGGCTGTTGTCTGTCCGACAACGACTTGCCAATTCAAAAGCGCTTGAGTCATTTTTGCCACCTCTGGGTTTTCCGGGGGAGAGGCCATATCTGCCATTGTTTGGGACTAGTAGGAGTACCAGAATTTTCTGGGTTTTTTTAGTGTTAAGTCCGAGGTTCCTTTTTAAAAACCGTAACTAAGCCTGTCGCAATATGCAATAATTCCATTTATCGCACGATAAATAAAAATAAAGGCGGTAATTTATCCACTGCGATTTATAGCCTCGCGTGCACAGCAGATGTGCTGTTAAAAGTTCGGATTCCTTGTTACCAACTACGCAAAATGCATCTTCATACCAGGTCCGGCAAAAAATAGCGCCCCAGCCAACCGTTCCCATTATATCCTATTGTTCAACGTATACCGGCCGCGTCAGTGCTCCGGATTGACTGTGGACCATCTCCGGCGTGCCAGTGTTGTTGATGTGTGGGCGCTCCCATCAGGGGTGACATTTTACGCAGAGCGGCTATTTTTCGGCACAATACCGGATCTTTACAACAAAGTCCGCCAAAACATTGTTACCGACTTGGCTGCTACGAACAACCTCACTTTGACAACGGACAGCTGAATGGATATGATGAACATTGAGTGGCAAATTAAGAGCGCTGTGCTTCAAACTCGTCCTGTTTAGGAAGTCGATTGTCATATGCTGGTGTTGTGCAGTAATGAGCAGACGTGACTGTGGCGTTTGCTTACTTTTTTTAATGCGCGCGCACACACTAAAGATCATGAAATAGCAAACTAGATGTGCTACGTCCCATGCCATTGGCTACGAGAGCCCAGAGTGATTATGGGACACGTAGTCCATATCCTAAATCGATGAATTATAAACTGAATGGAAGTTAAGAAGGCCAAATCAATCCATTCCAGTGACTATAGATAATGCTGCAAATATTGTTTATTCAGTACAAGACACAGATGGATTTGGACCACAAATAGGATGTCTTGCTCATGTAGTAAACCTAGCTGGTAAGAGAGCTGTAGCAATCAACAGTGTGCCCCGCCTCACTTTACAAACAGTAAAGATCATTCTCAACACTTTTATGCAAAATTTCTTCGGATCAGTAAGTAAGCACATAAATGTTATGCACTAAAATGCATGTTTCTATGCTGGCAATGTAATTTTTGCACGTTAGCAAAAAAAAAAAAAAAAAATCGAAACAAAAAATATAACTATTTGTTTTTTTCAGAGCATTAAATATATTGAATTGGATCGAAAATCGTGTCCCCCGTATCGAAAATTGTACCGAACTGTGACTTAACTGAATCGTTGCATCCCTATGGAACACCATAGCAGAAGGTATGAGGGGAAACATTTTTATTTGCCTGATTGCAATTGCAATAAGTGCAATTTTATTTATTTTTTTCTTGGAAAAACACATTTTATTTATTCTGTGTTTCTGTGCGGTATTGTTTTTTACTTAAGAGGCATGGTCTATAGACCCTACCCACCGACGTCACAACATCACGTGATCGCTGTATTGTTCCGCCCCCTTGTCCGTCATTTTGTGTCTGTATTATCAATGGTCTCAATTGATCGAGCAATTTATAATGCATTTCATGGAAGACCCGGTGCTTTCGGATGCCGTAAACTCACTTGATGCGTTGCATAAAAGGCGTTATGTGGAAAAGCTTCAGTTTATCCATTCGCCAGATCCATATTTGATGCCTAAATCGATGTTTTTCCACCCGCTGACTTCGCCATATTTGCCTGACATCTGCTAGCTACCCTGATATTTACAACTATCTTGTCCACACACAATCAGCCTATTCTCACGAAAGTTTGAAAAACTAAGAGCTTGGAGGCTTATAAATACTTCGTTGCTGGTTGAGTGAAACAGGTCCTCGTCCACGAAAATTCGGCAGGAATCTATCTTGTGCTTGGAAAGGTGAGTTACGAAATTTTCAATTCAAAATCTTTTGTTCTTGCTAACATCCACTGTCAAGTCTAATGTATTTCATGTCATTTGTCAATGGAGCTAGGGCTTTTAATGTTTATATGGTTTAGCGATAGCACTCTCACTACATACATACGTGTATGTTGTTGGCGATTAGCCTCGCAATGATCTTAATTGTGGTTGTCAGCCCAAAGCCCTCTAAATATATATTAAATGCATCTTACCAGATATAAAATGACTACTACATAATCTGTGGTAATCGTTTGGAGCCCAGTTTTCTCGTCGAATTGCAGCAGCCCATCTCGCTCTCTCCTCTCCGGGTCTCTCGGAATCCGGTAGAACTTCAAGTCTCTCCGTCTATCTTCTCTGTTATTGCAACCGACCGCCACACACGCCTTCACCATTTTGATTATTAATGTTAACGAGCAGAAAAACACGCCGTAAGTAGGAGGAATGTACGTAGCCGTAACAGGTAAACACGATGTGTTGACGGACAATTGGGCGGCACCAGTCAGGAGGGCGGAGTTGTGACGTCACGTGGGTAGGGTCTATTGTTTTTAGTTGTGATTTCTTAAAAAGTATTTTTGAATTTAAGAGTAAATATTTATCGCGTTTAAATGGGTGTACTTGATCTATATAATATATACTGTGTTATTGTAAATTGGTTTAAAAGAAAAAAAAACATTGGGGGGGGCGAAATAATATCGCATATCGCAATAATTTATGAGATAATTATCACACACTAAAATTTGTTATCGCGACAGGCCTAACCGTAACTCTGAGCAGAAGAGGAGTGAAGCTGGGTACGATAAATCAAACAGGTGGGTTTTCAGTCAGGATTTGAAAAGTGGTAAGGAAGTGAAGTTATCAGGAGGTTGAGAGTTTCAGAGCTGGGGGACAGAGTGGCAAAATTCTCTGGGACCGTAGGTGACAAGATGGACACATGGGACAAAAAAAGTCAAGGGCAGGGGAGGAACGGAGTGGTAAAAGAGGAGTATTAATAAGATGGAGGTTGGAACTTCGACAGATAGGATGGGGCCAGACCGTGAAGAGCTTATCTTATGATCTTATATTTGATTCTTTGTTTGACCAGAAGCCAATGGAGATGGAGGTGATCTGGTGTTTGGTTAGAGTGGGGTAGCATACTGTCGAGGATGACACCCAGACTATTAACCTGGGTAGGTATTGTTAACGGAGATGGAGAAGTTATAGTAGATGTTATGTTTGCGGAAAATGAAACCGAGGGGGAGAATGTACTGTAGATGATAAAGAGGAGAGGCCCCAGGACAGTGCCCTGGGGCACGCCAGCAGAAACAGGGAGCGAGTTGGATTTTGTTGATATTTGTGTCATATTTTGCCTCCTCAAAACAAAGCGCTACTCTAAAATATTATGACTCGGTTCTTGATAACTGCCGCCTCGCGCAACAGAAATAAATAGTGACAGAAAGTAATTCACACTCCAAAATGTCCATGACACTCAGTCAAGCACAAACACAGGCACTCATGCTGTGTCCTTTACTGGATACAATCACGCCTCAAGAATAGCTATTCATGATATCTTCCACCTTTTTTAACAAGTGGATTGGAGGAAACGTCCTCGGCACATTATTCGGTACATTTATCACACGCTATGCAAGCTTTGATTTATGCACTCTGCCCTTGTCAGTTATCACTGACAATTACGGTCTTGCATAATGACAAGAAATAGGTTTGGCAGAGTTAAAAGACATTAAAAAAAAGTACATGAAAACGTCACTGAAAACAACATAACAAAAACTAATACAAATAATCTTGAGTCAAAAAAAAGTGAAAAGCATGTCCTATACATTAATACAAACACGTGTCTTACCAGTCATTTACGATAAATGTGATCGTGCAAAATACAAATAAAAAAAGGAATTACTAATAATCAATTGTCAAAGATTTATACATATATTAGAGATCGACCGATATGAGTTTTTCAGGACCGATACAGATACCGATTATAAGTAGTTAGAGGGGCCGACAACCAATTTTTGGAGCCGATAGTCATTTGCTCTAAAAGTGTAAAAAATGAATAATGCAAACACTGAACTTCATTGAAATGCCGAAAGCATGTTTATTGAATCTAGGGCTGCAACTCTTTTTTTCTTAATTGATTAATCGGACAATGAATTACGATTAATCGGATAAATGTCACTTTTTTCAATTACCTTCACAATTTACCTTGAAGTTGTTTTGGGCATGTTGTAAGTAACAATGAAGACAAAATGGATGACGATTTCCATCAAAAATAATATTTTATTACACCTTCCTGATTTAACTGGAGTCTACAATTGTATAGATTATAAAATTCGTTGGTAAGTAATTTATTGATCATTTTAATCTATTTAATCGATTAGTTGTTGCAGCCTTATTAACAAGCCAGTTCACACAGGTAAAATGTCTGAAAATTAACAAAAATATGAATTGTTTTCCAAGGTAAAAGCAGTTTTTGCAAATTTTTGATGATGTCCAACTTTGACTTAGCAAAAATATAATGGAGAAATCTGATAATATTTACAAATAAGTAGTTATATGTATGTTATAATTAGGGCTGCAGCTATTGATCATTTTAGTAGTCGATTAATCGATGAACTAGTTAGTTTGAATAATTGAGTAATCGGATAAGGAACATAAAAAATTAAAATACCTGAGCTGAGCCTCAAACAGTATTAAAAATAAATAAATGAGGTTCTAAGTACAACAAAAGACCAATTGGCTAACTTACATAGCACAACTCTACTGGCTTAAATGCTATAAAGCTAAGGTAACTTTTTTGTTTTTTTGCAATGCGCTTAACAAGCTGGATTCAGCCATGTTAAATGACTTATGTCATTTTCACTTTTGCCACTAGAGGGCAGTGTATCCACCCTAAATCAATAAAAATAATGCAAACACTTTTAAAACAAATTAATTTAATTAAACGAATACTCGAAGCAGCAAAATATTAATTACAATCTTTTTTCTAATCGAATTACTCGAGTTAATCAATTAATCGTTGCAGCACTAGTTATAATTTCAAGAATTTAGACACATTTAAGGTCAAGAAGGTCCAAAATGATTAATTGGGTATCAAAATAATCGTTGATTAATTTTCTAATCGATTAGTTGTTGATTAATCGATTAATTGTAGCACCACGAATCACACAAATAAAAATTAGCTCCAGAAGTGCCTGAATTTCTGCAACTCAGAAACATCTTGTATAATGAGAGGTTGAATAAATAGCTCTCCGTAAAAAAGTGTCATTCCCAAAAAAAAAAAAAAAAATAAATAAAGTTTTAAACATCTTACTGTCCCACTGTGCCGCCTTCATCATGCAAATTATTTTCAAACAAGAATAACG